>NW_021635638.1:0-558970 GCF_004799145.2 Neltuma alba | reverse complement strand
CAACAGAAGCAATTGATACTCCTATAGAAGTCTTAAACTATATCAAAAGATTAAATTAGTGGGGTGTGGTTAGAGGTCATGAAAAAGAATCTTTTAACGATGCAAGTAATACTTGCTATTGCTAAAAGAAGTTTTTCAAAATTAAAATTGATTAAATTATACTTAAAATCAACTATATTATATGACATAGATTAAATGGTATTATAAATCGAAAATGAAATGTTACATTCATGATTATAAATCATGAATGAGTGATTTTGAATTCAAAAACTAGAAGAATAATATCATACTTCTCCGGCACTTAATATAAGATCTAATTGTTGAGTCAATTTTGGTCTTAAATATAATTTATTTATCATATTTATCAATTTTCTTAAATCACCTCTATTGATATTCCCCTTACCATAATTAAGTAGAAGAGGGAGGAAGGATATTAAGAAAGATGATTATGATGTTTTGAAAAAAACATGTTATATTTCTTATAATTAACTAACTTATTTAACTTTAATCTAATTCAATTATTTAAATATGTCTTATATTAAGGACAGAAGGAGTAATTGATAATTAATATCTCCATAGGCCTCTTTAGTGACCTTGCCTAGAGCCCAGAAACTTTAGGACACGGCCCTTGTCCTCTATAGTTTTTTAAAACTTGGTAGTTCCTGATTTGAAGGAGCCAATTCACCATTTACAGTTACAGTTTTCACACGGTAGCATATATTACACTGTTCAGGGCCTAAAGACACCATAAAATCACGATAAAAGATGATTGTCATCAATAACATGGTTGGAAATGAAATGAAAGGATAATTCTATCTACCCTGCATGTTTGTGATAGTGACATGATAATTGGAGCTAGAGTTATGTTCATTTTGGGAACTCTGTGCAAGTGCAGCCTGCCAATTGATGAAGGCAGGTTGCTTGGGGAAAGGCAAATTGCCAATCTTGCTGTGCAGCATTAAGATCACAGAATCCATGGTAGGGCGATCTTTCGCAAGTTCTTGCACGCACAGTAATCCGATATGTATGCATTTTATCATATCCTTTTCAAACTGTGGGTTATATATTGTATGATCTATCAAAGGTATGATATTCTCTTCATTCCATAGTTTCCACGCCTGAAAACAAAAGTAACCACGAACTTTAGGTGCCAACTCTAATGTTTGAAAACTTAACTTTTGGGAATAGTGCTTACAACCTAAGAGGCTCAAAGCTTGTTGATCACGGTAGAAGCTTGTATTTTTCCTCCCGCTTACTGTCTCCAGTAGTAAAACTCCAAAGCTAAAGACATCTGATTTCTCAGAAAAAATGCCTTCTATTGCATATTCTGGAGGTATATAGCCACCACTGCATTTGTGTTAAGTTTTAAGATTGAAGCAATTAGCATTAGGACAATATTTGGAGTTCTATACTAACTACAACTGGGATGTTAACTTACTATGTTCCAACCACTCTTCTTGTATAGTCCTCATCTTTGTTAACTCCAAAGATTCTTGCTGTGCCAAAATCTGATATTTTAGGATTTAGCTTTCATCCAATAAGATGTTGCTTGCCTTGAGATCTCTATGTATTATTCTTAATCTTGAATCTCTATGAAGATAGAGCAAACCTCGAGCAGTTCCTTCTATTATGCAATAACGCTTCTGCCAATCAAGGACATCACATTTGGATGGATCTGCCATAAATCCCAAGTGGAAGGAAAAACTTATTGAATCACCAAAAACTAAAGTTGAGGAAACTAGAATCTACAATGATGAAGCAAGTATTTCCTCTTGTTTCCTTAATTTAAGTGCATATTTTTAACGAAGATCTCTTTTTCATAAAAATGTAGTTAGGGCACTTATGAGCAAAATGTACTAACCGAAGAGATATGCAGCCAAACTTTTATTTGTCATGTATTCATAAATTAACATCTTTTCACCTCCTTCTACACAGCAACCAAGAAGTCTTACGAGATTGCGATGCTGAAGTTTAGAAATTACCACCACCTCAGTCATGAATTCTTCACGTCCTTGTCCTGTTACACTTGAAAGCCTTTTAACTGCAACAACTTCTTGTCCATCTTGCAGTTTTCCCTACAAGCATATTTGCAAAGCATTTTTATAACCTTTGTAAGTTCGTATAGAGATGAGCACTATTAGGCTAGGCATACTTTGTATACTGGACCAAAACCACCCTGCCCAATCTTATTAGCAGAATGAAAGTTGTTGGTTGCAGCTGCAAGCTTTTCAAATTCAAAACAGTTGTAGTTCCTTCAGCATCTCACTAGAAATTTCGTTCTCTGCCATAGTCAGTGGTTCTTCTGTTTGTGGTAATAATAATCATTTACAATCAGAATGGGGGAAACAAGTAGTTACATTCTTTTTGGTTATATAGCAGATAGAGCGAGAGAGAGAGAGAGAGAGAAAATCTATATCCATTGCATGACTTGTTTTGTGGCTTCACTGTTTATGCCCCCAAGCCCATTAAAATGCAGGAGACCTTTAAGGTGTAATATAATGGCAATATGAAAAAGAGAATACGGTAACTAATACAAAATATCATGCAAAATCAATTAAACTGAAAGTGAATTAACCTTGAATATGAACATTGCCTTATTTTTTTTAAATGAATCTTTAAGTTGCATTTTGATAACATATTATTGTATAGTCTTTTTTTTTTAGAACTGAAAATTACTTCAGATCAATAGTTGAAAGTGAAAGACCACATTCATAGCATAACTTATAGAATACAACCGAGAATTAACCTTAAGTGAAATTTAAATTGACAAGAAGCCAATCCCATATTGAGGGCCTTGCCCAATGTCACTGGTTTGAGCAAATGAGAATTAATCTTCTCTTAAGCCATAAGATGTATGGACAGAGACACTTTGTTTCAACTGAGCTGCAACATTTTAGCTTAAATTACTCTGATCAAATCATTTGTTTTTCTGCCTTCTCGAGTTCAATACATTTTGTTTGGCGACATCTCCATATCACATATGCACAGGCTGCAATTAGAATTGTTCCTGCTGTCACTGGGATTGAAATTATCACTGCTAATCTACTCTTTTCCTCTGCATCACATGAAAACAAAAATCTTTAGTCTCATTTTTGCAGATAAGTTGGGGGATTAGATTTCAAGTAGGCTTAAGAAATTGATGAGTTACTCAATTCCGAATCTGCCAGACGAATGTACAGGCTGAGACCATCACTTGAGAACCTTTGTATGTCAATCAGATTTTCACTCCACATCATACAACCAATGCCCGCATCATAGGCATATGCTAAGCAGGAACAATTGTTCAAGCACTGGACTCTGCAATTTGGTAATGCTGATACAGTGAAAGTCCCATTTAGTAGGTCTGGAACTTTGGTATTCTCCAATAGCACAAACCCATCATCATCATGTCCATTTCTGGTTTCATTTTTGGCTCTGTCACACTTCAATGGCTTCCTCCTTACGCATCCACTAGTCCGCTTTCCTTTATTCCATTCTTCACCATTTTTTGGAATGAAACCACGTAAACAGCTACAAATTGGCTTTCTTTGTGGATTACAGCTTCCAAACGATCCACAAATGCCATAAATGTCACAGTCTGATTGCTGCACTGTCCATTGGGGTACCCACTCTTTTTTATTGTCATCCCAGTTATGAAATACCAGTTT
This sequence comes from Neltuma alba, assembly GCF_004799145.2. Classification (NCBI taxonomy): domain Eukaryota; kingdom Viridiplantae; phylum Streptophyta; class Magnoliopsida; order Fabales; family Fabaceae; genus Neltuma; species Neltuma alba. The sequence goes on along the minus strand of NW_021635638.1, from coordinate 555,323 downwards.
CCCTTCAAAGTTCAACTTATAGAATGATAAAGGTAAAAGTTTTATATATACAAAGTATAAATAGAAAGTACCATTTGCTTTTTCCGATGTGAATCCATAATTGAGATACTGATCCTCCAAATTGGGTATGCCAGCGAAGATTCGACCATCCCATGGACCTCCCCGCCAATATGGGTGAGTGTTGTTCCAAATAAACGTTTGAGGAACTGTACTAGGTCCCATAGAAGCTGTAAAGCTTCCTATGGAGGGATCAGAAGGGCTTTTCCATGATGTCAACATGAATTTCTGACCTGCTTGTGCATTATACCCACCACTAGTAGGAAACAGCAGTGTGTCAGAAAGATGGTGGAAGCTTTGCCATATCACTTTTCCAGTGATATTGTTCTTCAGCACAAGATTTCCAGAATCCTGTAGCTGCAAAATGACGTGGGATGTGTCATTATCCGATCCATCTGATGACCAAACTACATGTTCCTTTCCATCTAGTATCACAAGATTGCCACTCTCAGATATCTTGAGCATCCCTGGAGGATCTGTGAGGGGTTCTTTTCTATTAGCCACCCATATCACTGTGGTTTTTAACATGTACCAAATTCCTAGGTAACGATTGGATGAATTCTCAGGACTGAAGAATCCCAGTGTGAAATTGGTGCTATTAGAGGTCAGAATATCTGGATCCTTCATTCGCTTAGATGCTGTTAGAGTGTCTAAGCCAGAGGCTAAAAATGAATAATAGCATGCACATAGGAGGAAAACACCTAAAACTTCTGTATAAACTCTGACCCCCATAGGATTAGTACTTTTTTAGAAAGTGAGGATTTTGTCCGTCTGTCTCTTCGCTTTTCATAATTCACCTTCATGGGCTTATGCCTTTCAAATGGGTGCAAGGAGCATGAGTTTTTCAACCGGCTCATAGTTTGTCTCTTATCTTTTGATGACTGCTATTTTCTTGATGAAAAAGTTATCTGACTTTTTCTTTCCGTGTTTGCTTTCTCTCTACTTGAAAATGCATTAATGATTTAATATTGCTTAGAGTCAGGAAGTTTGATGTAATATAATGCAAATAGTTGCTTTGATTGTTATATGCCGTCTACTGATATGCGTCATCATCAAGTCTACCAAGGCAATGTTATTAGTTTGTCAAACCATGTAGTACGTATTGTCTTGATCAAGAAAATCTAAATTTTTCGTTATAATTGTAAATGACTTCCAACTTCTCAGCAAAACCCTCCTTTTGACAAACAAATTGTAAAAGACGTCTTTTTTCTTGATGGCGCACTTTATAAACAAATTTTGCAGCACTCAAATTGTTGGCTAAACGCATATAATATGTTCTTTGTCAATGGACTAAGCTCATATTTTATTAAGTAGAATTGGTAAGTTCCGTTGATTGAATAAAAAAACCTGCAGGTTACTATCTTGATATAAAAACAGGTGTAATTTGCTAATAGATATCTTCCTGACTTCCAAGGGAAAGAAAATACGGGGAAAATGGAGAAAAATATAATAGATAGAAATTAGTGGGGGAAGTGTCCCATTTGATGCGCGTTTTGAATATAAAATTTGGATAGAAGAGAGGACTTGTGTGCATTTTAGAGTAAGGGAACGAAAGCGAAGTAGAAGGAAGAACGAAGAAGCAAAAACAATCTAAAGATGAGAGTATGATCTATATATATTGACGGGGGTATCAGGTGGATGGCAAGGCAGTGGAAAGAATAACGTAGCAAAAGAGGAAAAAAGGTTAAAATCATGGCAAGTATTAAAAAATAAAAACACAGAAAAGAACTGACAACGGAGTGATTTCCCTTTTTCCTCTGGAAGTTTTCGGTACCGAATAGGCTCTTAGTACTTTATTTTATTTTCTTTATTTTTTCCCTCCTTAAGTAGTGTTTGTTTCAGCTTTTCAAAAATACTTAATAAAACTCTTCTTATGTATTTATTTCCTATATTGTAAAATTATTTTTAAAAAGTTAATCCTCTCACATAATTTTTGTTGTTAGCGTAAAAATAAAATGTTCGTTTATAACAGCTAAAAAAAGTCTTTTTGTTCGGGGAAAAAAGGCTTTCCACACCGTGTAACTGGTGTAAATAGGTGGATGTAAAAAATCTATAATTCACTATTTTTTTCAATATCAGTTCTAGACCAGATATGGAAAAAGTTTTTTTACGTCAATAGCATTTAGCTAATGGTGAAAAGGTTAAAAATTAAAAAAAAAAATCTTTCACTTTCTACGTCAATTTTCATGTGCAACTCGTGTGAAAAAAATCTAATTTTTACGTCAATTAAAGTCACAACTGTGCTCAAGTATAATAAATGGAAAATTATTCTCCACAAGTTTACTTGACAGTTGCTGTGAAGATGAACAACTTAATTGAGAACTTTCCTACCAAAATTAACAATGTCTTTATAGTTAATTGACAACCAATTTTAATAAGGGAAAATTCCTAAAAAAAAGTGTGAATATATGAAATTTCATTTCATGCAGCTCAAACTTGAAAATGACAAGGAAGAAAGTGAGACCTAAAATGGCATTTTGAAAATATTGTGAAATTACTTGTATGCCTTTTTGTGACATAAATGACATAAATAGGATTATAAATGACCAGTGTTGAACTAGCAATGGCACATATTTAATTGGAAATAATAAGTTCCATAATTTTTTTCCCTTCATTATTTTAGTTAGTTAATTGATAAGTTAAGAATTGAAAATAACAAATATTGAATTTACATTTTAGAGAAGGATGCTCCTAATGTTTTAGAACAGCAGGCTTATGTATTTGATTTTAGTAGCGATGGTTATATGGCTAATGGCAGTGTTAGTAGCCGTGTTGTAGGTGTAGGATAATTTTCTGCCTGCTCTCTTTCTTGGATTGTTCCTTTGGATTCTTTTATGAATGCATTGCTTTTGTTAAAAAAAAAAAAAAAACTCATGGATGGTTCATGTAACATCAAGTAATTAGTATCGTTTTCTCTCTCTCCCCCAAGCGTAGGTGCTTCACCTCGAGCTTTTCTCAGACTTTTCGCTTGAATCTTTTCTGCCTTCTCTTTTGTAATCCTTCGCTTTCTTGTCGCCTTTCCCTTCGTCTTCGTCATCCATAACATTCTCAACCTCACTTTCTTAGTTTGGTGCGACACTGCCTTATCTCTGTTTTTCCCCCCTTCTCCGGTCCGTCCGTTTATCTTCCAGTTCTGGCCACTCAGAGAGTTCCATTCACTCTTGTTTGGTCTTTTATCCAGACCTAGCACCTTCACCGTTTTTACTCAGTCTTCCTCCACTACTGAATTATCCATATTTTATTATATAATTTTATATATATTTTAGGGGGTTTTGTGATGAAAATTGGGTAAAATTGCAGAAAATATGTGAAAAATACAATAAAAGGCAATTGTGAGCTTATTTGTTTATTGTTTTTATAATTTCTCTTTAATGGACTTACCTATACCAATAAAAGGTGTTATTTTGCTTTGATTTCAAGATATTCGAGAGAAGTTCCCAAGTCTAAGGCTGAAGACATTAACAAAAGGCTTAATATTGCTAACCATTGATGATAAAACCCAAAGCAAGGATAAAAAACCACAAATGTTGAAGAACCCATGAACTTCAGGGCCTTAAGACTACAGTTGGTATAGCATGGTGCAAGCCTATTTATATCTACCTATCACATATACTCTTCAATTGGACCTCAAGACCATCACTTAAGCCCAAATCGTGAGTCTTTTGTGGCCTTATAATTTAAAAAAAGTGCATTAAAGAAGGGTGGATCAGTAATTTCAAGTCTACTTCCTCAAGAAGTCAAGCAAGGTGCCACATAGATTAATGAAGGGCATGTTAGGAATTTTCAAGATCAATGATCTTTTAATTACATTAATTTGTGTAGCCATTATATTTAATTAAGAAAAAGATTCAATATCCTCCAATATCTCTTCTTTAATTAAATATAATGTCTAGTTAAACTTAAAGAAAGATCTCTTTCGTATCTAAAAATCATATTCATATCATCATCTCTTATGATTATTCAAATTCAAATCATTATCTCTCCAAGATTAAGCTATTGACGAAGAAGCAAAATACGAAGATATTCAAAAAAAGAAAGAAAATGCAAGAAAGATGAAGATAAACGTTCATCAAGATCAAAGATCAATAATTCAAATTATATTATTTTGATTATCTTCGTCATTCTAGTTATCTAAAGAAAGATGCCATTAATTTCTATAAAATGGAGGAGCCAACCACCATTCAAAGCATGCCATATGCCATCCTCTTCTCTCTTCTTCTTCTCTTTTCTTTCATCACCATGTAGGCTAGTCCTCAGCTCTTGAGTATAGATTATGTTGCATGAGTTCCTGTTCTTCAAATGGAGTTGTTATTTGTTTAATCTTTTCTCTTTCTCTTATATGTATTTAATGATTTTCTAGAATTTATGATTGAATTTATATATTTTGAGGCTTTGAATTTCACTTGAACATTATTATGATTAAAATCTTTTTTATTTCATTTTTTATTTATAATTTGAAGTATTATATTTTTGCATGTCCTATATTGGTATATGGATTGCATGTTTTCCTGCATTTGTTATGTTTAGATTATATGAATATTTAATATCTTAAATTTCTAGTTGAGTTATCTTGAAAAAAAGGAACAAATTATAGATCAATCTTGAATTACATGCTATGTGGATTTTTAATAGTTCCTTGAAAGATGTTTATTTGCTAGAGTTGTAGAAAAAAATCACTGATCAAGATAACTAGACCTAGCAAGTTGTTAGGGTTTATATAACTTCAAATTTGTTTGAATTGGCGTAGCCATTGATATGTTTTTAGGAAGATTCACTATCATATCTGTTTCTTTCTTTATTTTTGTTCTTTATAAAATAAAAGTTTTAAACAAAATATTTCCTTTTAGTTCATCTATTTTCTTCAGTTGTATCTTTCATACTTAATTAAATTTTGAATCAAAGTTAAATTGACTTTGCATAGATAATGTGGCTGATGTTGTGCTGTTATACTTTGTTAATTTAGAATTAATGTGAGTTCCTTAGCAACGAGGCACACTAGTTAGTGATTAAAGAAAGAAGAGCTCCATCTCTCTAAAAGGTTCTCCATCTCTCTTGTAATATGGCCACCTTTTCAAGGTTACCGCAGTAAGGGATTCCATTTGTTATGGTAAACAACATAAAATAGGGCATTCCTTTTAAGTACGTTTGTCATGGCATGGTGACCTGTTTACCATGGCGAGTGATCAAAATTTTAAATAGAAAAGAGAGTTGTATGGCCACTTTTGGGAATTTTTAGAGTTTTTAATAGTAGGGTTTCTTTGCTAGAGCAAACCCTGAGTAGCTTGTTGGAGAATTTTAAGAACTCCATTAGTGACAATAAGCAACTTCTACCTTTCCGCTTTCTTTTATCTTTTTCTTCCCTCCTCTCCTCACCTAGTTTGGGCTTTGCTTATCTTTTTGGGAATCTTTTATCAATCTCATAACATAATCCAATGTTTTGTCTTAGAGTAACCCTAAATGTTCGAAGTACATTTGGGTCACAATCTTGTTATCATAGCAGTGAATCTCAAAATTCCGGTAACATAAATTCTGACTCGTTCTTATACTAGCTTCTCTTTGAGGCTCTTAATTAAATAATCATCTTTAGAATCAGTTTTAGGTTTTCCAGAATGGAACAACTATGTATAAAATTGGTTGGAAAACTGGTTCTAACTGATAATTGAATGTTGTGAACGTACCAAATTTTGAAACTCTAGGATTGGATAGAAGTCTAAAATATTGGTTTTTAACTGTTTTTGGATTTTAATGGCAAACTGTGGTGTTCACCTTAGTGAAGGTACTCGTGGTTTTGCCACAATAAGAGACAATGTTCACTATGGTGAGATGAAATGTTCGTTGTGGCGAGGAACTCAGGTTTGTATCCTATTTGTTTTCACTATGTGTGTTTGTGTAATGCCTATGTTTGAGATGAACATGATGTTAGCATACTGACAACCACCGGATATATGTGAATTGAATCTCATATGTGATAATGTAATTGTAATATATGTTGAGTAACAGAGATATGCCATAGTCATATATGAAATGTATAACTTATAGGGAGGATTATGATGAAGATGTATTGGATCACCACATGGTTCACCTCCATAGGGCACACTATGGTTGGAACTTTGGAGAGGACAGCATACCCTCTTTTGCGACACTTCAGGAGTATCTCAGGGAGGTGTACCTTGAGGGCAGCATACTCACTAAGATATATGGGGCTGCATACCTCTTTTCTAGAGGAGCCTATGGTCTTTGTGTACTCTATCAACTTTGGCTGGCCTACATCACACTTGAGGAAAGCTTGTAGGATTCACTAGTCACATGGTAGGACTTAGCTCATGGGTTCAAGTCAGTAGGTATAAGGAGGAAATAAGGCATGGATTGAACTTAAATGATGGGGAGTGGTTAAGAAGTATGTACTTTCACTTATCTATCTTTATTTTGTTCCATGTAACTTGTTATATGCTGTCTATTGTGGAATCTTAACTTAAGTGATATTTACCTTATTATTTTAGTTCCACTAGGCATCTCTTAGGGGTATTAGTAGGTGAAGTGGGTAGTATTTTTGTTATTGAAATATTTGTCTCACTCAGCTACTTTTGCAAGGAAGAGTAGCAAAGAAGCCACGACAGGAAAGGAGTATAAGGCTGGAGGTCACATGGTAAGGTGACTCTTTCCTTACACTTTGGCCTATTATGTTTAACTTTTGATTATTTGCCACCTAAAACATGAACATTCATCATCTTAGTTATGATTATTTGTTGAGTTTGATTTACCGAACACCTATTCTTTTATTTTATAATTTGGTTTGTTCCATCAGTAAAAGACTAGTTTTGGTTCCTAGATTTGTACTATTATTAATGACACGTGTGTGGTGAATAATTAGTTTGATCCATTTTTTGAAAGTAGTTTATTATCGGTTACAATTGCATCTATCAGGTAGAAGAAGAGATCTTTTATAGCCATGTTAGTGGTTCACTCCTTTTCTAATATGGTTATGTATTAGAGGTTAGTAGGTCTTGCTTATAATCATGATATGGTGCTGTATAGATTGTATGTGTTAGTTTCTTTTATATATAGTGATTATAAGAAAAATAGGTTAATTTTGGTAAGGAGGCTGCAAGCCAGTTTGATGAAGCCTTAGTCATTATGGGCTCTCAAAAACAATTAATTTCGGATAGGAATGCACTATAGAGGCATGATCCGGGTCGTGCTCATTTCGAGGAGCCTGACTTGTTTCTATGTAATTTAAGTGACAAAACTGTGCAGAAATATAAAATTGGGGGGATTTTGAAACTGAATTAAATTCCAATGAAGTAAAAAAGGAAGTAGAAAAGTCTTTTTGGTCTTTTTCTTTTAGTGAATTAAAATAACAGTGCAAGAAAACAATCAAAAGGATAGTTTGTAAACTTAATTGATGAAAATGCCCATTGGAGAATTGATTAAGCCTTCATTACTTCAACATATGTTGGGAGTTTACTTTAAAACCAATCTTAGCTAGTTTAGAAAACCTTCCAAACTTAGGTCCAAGTCACGGTGGAGGATATTCCAAACCCTTCCTATCGTCTTCGTCCACTATGCCGTCGCTCACGAAAAGCACACTCCCTCCTCTGTTGCCAACTCTAGCTATGAAACCGCTGCCTCTTGTGAAAAAAATGTCACCGACTGAAATGCTGATATGGCACCAAAATGGGTTGTGTTACACCTATGATGAGAAATTCTCACTGAACTAGCGTTGCCTAAACAAACAATACATGTTGATGGAGTACGAAGATAGTGACATTACCGGCTTAGAGTTGTCTAACGGTGTGAAGGATGACCTTAGAGATGACACCACCAGTGTTCATCATCTTTCCCTTTACGCTTTTTAGGGACAGTAAGGAAAGGCAACGATCCAGTTTGAGGGCTCTATCCATGGGTTCGTGGTACAAGTGTTGCTCGATAGGGGTAGCTCTGATAGCTTTGCGCACTCAAGGATTGTGAAGTACTTAAAACTTCCTGTTGAATCTGTCAGTCATGTCCAGGTGATGGCCATGCTATGAGGGGGGAGGGTATGGTGCGAGCTCTACCTATCCAAATCTAGGGGCATGCCATTGAAATCCTAGCATATGTCCTTCCCATTACTGGTTCTAATGTTGTTATTGGCGCTTTGTGGCTTGCTACGCTAAGGCCTTATATGGCTGATTATACTATTGGTGCTTCAAAGATCAAATTCTTCAATAATAGCACATTTGTGACTCTCCAAGGTACCCTACTCTTTTGTCACTCGGGCCACGTTCCGTCAATTACAGTGGTTGGTTGATATGGAGGCGGTTTTTGAATTTTTCATGATGCATTTGGAAACGAGTGATGCCGCTGACTTGGACCTCTCCTCAAATGTCCTTGCTGATATGAAAACTTTGTTGCTTGACTATAAGCAGGTTTTTGAGAAGCCTACCAGATTACCACCTGTGCGTGCCCACGAGCATTGTATATTACTACAAGACAGTACCGGTCCTGTTAAGGTGCATCCATATTGATATCCATTCTGTCAGAAAGATGAAATTGAGAGGATGATCACCGAGCTACTCCACGACGGCCTCATTCAACCTGGTAACAGTCCGTTCTCAGCTCCAGTCATACTGGTTAAGAAGAAGGATGGAATGTGGTGATTTTGTGTTGATTACAAAGGTCTCAATACGGTCATAGTCAAGGACTCATTTCCTATGCCTACCGTCGATGAGCTTTTGGATGAATTAGGACACTCTTCCTATTATTGTAAATTGAACTTGTATTCTGGTTATCACCAGGTCCTAATACATGCTGCAGACTAAGGAAAAAATGATGTTCCAGACACATCATGGTTTGTATGAGTAAATTGTTATGCCCTTTGGCCTCACGAATGCACCGGTCACATTTCAAGCTCTTATGAACTCCATCTTTCGACCCTTCTTGCATAAGTTTGTGTTGATTTTTTTGATGATATTTTGATATATAATACTAGCTGGCAACAACACCTTGACTTAAAACCTAGCTATGCCAAAAAAAGGATATTTTAAAGAATGATTTTTAAGTGGGGCTACAGGGTGAGTTATGGCCTGAGAAAATTCACAGGTTTTCTCTAGAATATAAGGAATTTTATGATATTTTTGGATGAATTTTTGGAGCTCTGGATTGAATAAAATGCTCCAGTCAAATATTAAATAATTTTTGTCCCTTAAATAAGAGACAAAACAAAAAAAAATATCTAAGGGCCATCATGATGGTGCTGAGTTGCCAAGCGTAATCATGACACCTACGAGTTATCATGCTGAGTCATCAAATGCAATCATGACACCTACGAGTCATCATGCTGAGTCAGCAGAAGATATTTATGAACAACATAAAACTTAGAACGCAGTATAGGAATATTTTAGACAGTCCTTTGTCTACCCTTTATAGTAAAATCTCTACTGCGTGACTCAGTAAGGTTAAATAGCCTGTCAGTAGAGCTAATTATTTTCATCTATTCTCCTCTAAGATTGCACCATATATGTACCTTTTATTGGCCAGAATTTTAAGAAGAAGTTGTCCTGGTGGTACAGGGTAAGTTAGAACCCAAAAAGTATCTGATACGGTGCAAGATTGGCTCGATAGGTGGAGAAATAATTAAGGAAATATTTTTTCATGAATTTTCCATTTATTTCCTCCCTATTTTAATGCCAAGTTGATGAATGGGTATGAAAGGAATTGTTCAGGTTGTTAGAAGAATCTGGAGCAACCAAGAAGAGTATAAAAGAACCTAAAGGGAACTAGAAATCTCTAGAAGCATCTACAAGCTTATTGAAGTCATGACTCACCAAGACATTTGTCATCTTCTTACGCTATGTTGCTTAAGATGTGTATACATGGAAAGGTGGTTGAATGGAGGGCTAAGATGAGCTCTTATTCAAGAAGGACATGTGTGGCATTATGGAAAGTATGAAGCCTATAATACCCCCCATCCATAGTTCATTTTCATGCAAGACCATTTTAAGAGGGGAAACTCTTGCAAAATCAAAACTAGAGAGAGAAAGAAGAGAATTCTAGAGAGGGGAGGTCACTTAGAACCAAGGTAAGGCTTCCAAACTTCTCTATGTTGGTTTATGGTAGTTATATGTTGATTTTATGATAGTTTGATGATGTTGGAAAGTCATTTCCCTAAGGGGAAGTGCTACCCAAATTTTATCAAAATGATAGGGAATAATTTTACAAAGCTAGAACATCAATCCAAAATTAAGAGAAAAGGGTTAGGTTCAAGAAGGTTAGTCTTGAACTTTATATAATCTCTTGGTCCTAATGGATTGTATGATCTATGTGATTATGTTTAGGACCTTGGAACATCCAAGAGGATGTTTGATGATGTTGACCGAAAGCCCTTATGGTTAGGAAGTCAAGGGAATTAAAAGAAAAGCAAGGGGAAAGCTTAAGGTGCAAGGTAGTGAACTTACCCTTTACGTGCTTGATGTGGTATGCTCATGTGTTGGTTTGTATTTGTTGTTTGAATGATGTTGTGACATGATGATGGAAATGCTGTTTTTAATATGTTCCCATGGCCATGTATTTTTATACCAAGCATAAAGCATGATGGCATGTCACTAGTTAACTTAAGTTTATGAAAAACTACATACCATACACTAGCATCTAAAACGTCCTACCTTTAGCCCCTTAGAGTACACGTTTGGAAGTGTTATGGCTCAAGCGAATCACGACACAAGCTTGTGGATTAAAAAATTCAACATAATTACTTAGGTTACTATTCACTGTTTAAATTTCAGATTACAGGTCCAACTTTGAAAAATCATAACTAATTCTATAAAAATTGTATTGAGGTGTTCTAAAATTGTACGGAAAGATATTTGAAATTTCTTTAAGAAAAAAATATCCAATTGGACTTATCCTTACCCAATTTGTATAGTTTAATCAATAAAGGTTACTGTTCATTTGGTAAAATCTGGAACTTTGAGATTTTGTGCCTCAACTTTGAAAATTTGTATCTCCTTGTGTACACGTGCAATTGAGGTGATCTACCTCTCATTTTAAATCTTGGGATGTGTACTATAAGTATGCCAAATCTTGTGGCTAAAATAATTCATTTCCTAGGTCAAACTGGAGCTACAAACTCACTACCCCAAGACCTACGTTTTGCCCCTTAACTAATCTTTACTTTAATTCTTTTTATTTCTTTGACATACATAACTTAGGATTACTTTTTTCCATTCATTCTCATACATTTCTATTCATGCCATAAACATTATAATTAAATACATGGCATCATTGGCATCCATAACATAGTTTACAAAATAGGAGAATTATACATTCATCAATAGTCTCATCCATTAACAAGAATAATTCTCCGCTTACTTCTTCTTGCTTCTCATGCCATTATTGCCCATCGTTGATTGACCTAAATGGTTGGTTATGAAGGGGTGAGATTCGGGGGAATCTCAGTAACAAACATTACCACATACATGCACAAAATGGATGCTAGTGTATGGTATGTAGTTTTTCATAAACTTAAGTTAATTAGTGACATGCCATCATGCTTTATGCTTGGTATAAAAATGCATGGCCATGGGAACATATTAAAAACAACATTTCCAGCAACAATCATCATGTCACAACATCATTCAAATAACAAATACAAACTAACACATGAGCATACCACATCAAGCACATAAAGGGTAAGTTCATTACCTTGCACCTCAAGCTTTCCTCTTGGTTTTCTTTTGATTCCCTTGACTTCCCAACCACAAGGGCTTTTGGTCAACATCATCAAACATCCTTTTGGATGTTCCAAGGTCCTAAACATAATCACATGGGTCATACAATCTATTAGGACCAAGAGATTATATAAAGTTCAAGATTAACCTTCTTGAACCTAACCCTCTCCTCTTAATTTTGGATTGATATTCTAGCGAGGAAGAAGTTTAAGATGCAGGAGCCTAGTCCTTTAAAATGCTATGTATGATAGTTTTACATTGAGAGCTTGTTGAATGATGCTTCACGTGCACCTAGCTGATTTATTTTATTATTACTTTATCAATTGAATAAGTCAAGTTAGTTTCCCATATTCCCGCATGTAATCTGATTCCATATCCCCCACTTTCCCACTTTCATTGTTTTAATTATTATATTCAATTTTTTCATGGAGTGGACTCCAAGTCATTGTAGGCCTATATATAGGCTTTCATATTCATCAATAAAGTGTTGAATTACATTTGCCTCTTTCCTCTTTCCAACAATGACATTGAATAGAGCCTTTTTAAAAAGCTCCAGATTGCTTTGGCTCATTCGATTGATTGCGGCCTCTGGCATTACACGGCCTCTGCCTCTACCTCTTTCAGGAAAACCACCTCTACCATTGCCTCTACCTGCAGACTCCCCCTTCACCTGAAAAGCCTACTCTTCACTTTTCTCTTGAAATTGATTCATCCTGTCCTCATGAGCTTGCAAGGAACTTATTAATTCATCAAAAGAATACTTTGACATATCATGTGCCTCCTCAATTATAGCAACAACAAAATTAAAATGAGGAGTAAGAGTTCATAGAATTTTTGCAACAATTGTTTCATCAGCAATTTTTTCCCCATAGGACCTCATTTTATTAACCACAAAACTAGGTCTAGACAAGTAATCTTGGACAGACTCAGCCTTTTGCATTCTGAGATTCTTAAATTCATGACGGAGTGATTGGAGTTTAATAGAGATTACCTTATCATAGCCTTAAAACTCAATCTTCAAAATCTGTCATGCCTCTTTAGAAGTCACTACAGAAGCAATTCTGGAAGAGACTATCGTGCACAGCTTGCTGGAGGAAAAATAAAGAGCATCACGCTTTCTATTTTCCTTCAGATGTTGAAGGTCTGTATCTGAGTCTGTGAAATCGTCCTCAACCAAATCCCATAAGTCTTGAGAGCGAAAGAGGGTCTTCATTCGGATAGACCAAAACTCATATTTATCACCATTGAATATAGGAATCAATGATTGGGAGGTTGTAGAAACCCCGTTGGTTGCTGAAGAAATACCATTGGTTGCCATATATAGCTGCAGCAAAATACGCCCAGTACAATGAGAGAACAGAGCTTTAGTGCTGTTGGTCGATGAAGATGAGGAAGTACATTGCAGTGCGATTTCTGGTTCAATTCACTCAAGTCATCTCTCACTCACAGGAATTGTATTGCACTCTCACACAAGTCACTCGCTCATGGGAAAGCTATTTCACTCTTACACTCTGTATATATCTCACAGGCTCGGATACCATGATTGTTGGAAAGAGGAAAGAGGCAGATGTAATTCAACACTTTATTGATGAATATGGAAGCCTATATATAGGCCTACAATGACTTGGAGTCCACTCCATGAAAAAACTAAATATAATAATTAAAACAATAAAAGTGGGAAGGTGGGGGATATGGAACCGGATTACATGTGGGAATATGGGAAACTAACTTGACTTATTCAACTGATAAACTAATAATAAAATAAATCAGCTAGGTGCACGTGAAGCATCATTCAACAAGCTCTCAATGTAAAACTATCATACATAGCATTTTAAAGGACTAGGCTCCTGCATCTTAAACTTCTTCCTCGCTTTAATTTCAAATTTTGGAAATCGTTACTTTGAATTCGAAAACTCAATTTAGAATCCAACCTAAAGCACCAGTTCTTCATTATATTTTGTCCGTTTTCATTTCTACCATTCAATCACCAAAGCAATCATGTTGTCCAAATGCTAAAGATCTAATGAGGCTTCCAATACTACTAGCACTACTCTTCATCATGACGAGGTACGTGTGAATGTCATTAGAGAAGTCCATGAGATTGTCCATTAGTTTGTGTATGAAGAAGCACCATGCACGAGGGCCAAGCATAATGAACTCACCGAGTTAGTTTAGTCTCTAGATAAGAAGATGAACAAAGTGACTGAGAAGATTAGGGTTGATCAAAATGATTCCCAATATTTTTTTTCATCTTTTGGTGATGATGAAAAGGATGATGACAAGAAGGAAGTTTAGAAAATTTAGGTTTTTTTTTCCTTTTCATTCTTTGTTGTTATCTTTTCATTTTTTTCCATTTTTTAGTTCTTTAATAGGGGCTGCTGAAAAGAGTTAAAATACATTACGATTATTTTAAAACAAACCATCATGTATTAGAATTTTAATTACGTTACATGAATTATGGTTTTCTAACACAATGTCATCTTTTCTTAAAATAATGTCCGTTTTAAGCACACAACTATCATGTATTGCTTATAAATACCCGCTAATTGGCACCTCTTGACATTTTGAATCCACATCAAGACTGTCTTTATATGGATCCTTGGCAACCCTACCACTCCACTTCCTTTTCCAGCTATCAAAATGCTTTTTTAGGTAAAACCTACTACCCAACAATGCTATCAGATGTACCAAAGACATTGATGTGTTCATTTGTTTGCCATCAGTCTCTTTTCCATTTGTATGCCTTAATGCAAAGTTTACATTTGCTTGCACTGTTATCCTTTGTTTGAGGTATTCTTTTGTTCGTGATTGTGTATTATGCTTTCTTTGTTCTCCTTTCACATTCCTTATACTCCATTTTGCTTTCGTGTTCTTTAACCTAGGTTGTATTCTCCATTTTTGGTTGTATAGTCATGCTCCTCTATATTGTGTAAAACTCATTTCTCTATTCTACTTTGTTTTAGTTATGTTTGTGTTCTCCATTCCTACTAATTGTATTTATTGGTCATTGTATTTTTTTTCAGTTTCACTTTTATTGTATAAATGGCGGATGATAATGGCTTTAGTACTAACAATAATCCAAATCAGCAAAGCAATGAGAATCAAATTGTGCAAATCAATTTGAGAAGAGTCAAAGGAAAATGGAAAATATCATTAGGAGATAGCTTCGCATCATGAAAGAGGTTAACAAAGCAAGGGTTAATGGAAAAAATTTCCCATAAAATAGAACAATAATAGGCAAAGTAATTGGTTGTCCTAAGTTCATTAGCTACATAGGGATGGTGGCAAGAAGCATTGTGCCTATCACTGTCCATTATTGGAGGAAGGAAGGTGAAGCACCACATCAAGCTATTTAAAAACTTGCTTCGGTAAGATATATATGCTTTCTAATTGATGTTTATTTGTTTAAGTAAGGTACCTCACACTAACAAGTTTAATTCTATGTTTCCCATTTAATATTTGGGATGGATGAGACACGAAAGGCTTTTGTTTGCTACAAGGTTAGGAGGACACTATGCACTTTTTGCAATTCTATTGTAACAAAATATTTGAAGGATTCTAATTCTATTGATGAGTCCCAAGTGCCTATACTCTTACAAGAGGTTGTTAAACAAGAAGCTGCTTTTGAAAACTCACATTGGTAGAAGTCATATTCAAGATAGTATTTATTCACATATCAGAAGCCAATTGTCTTCAATATAACCCTTTCACATGATTGTAATGTGTTTTGATTGGAATTAAAGGGTGAAAAGAAATTAATACCTCTATAGGGCAAGGCATTTAGGTACATAAGCCTAGCAGAAAAAGTCATAGAGATAGAGGGATTAAAGGGTGATTTGTCCTACCATAAGTTATGGGCATTGGCCAGGAGAAATAAGGATGACATTATTGACAATTCTCATTTGAAGGAGGTTGTTGACAAATTGGCAAGTATAATCTCCTTGATTATTACAATTAATGTCTTTAACTTGATGGAAATATTAACACTCTTTAATGCATAGGAAAGAATGTCCTAAGAAGTCTATATAGATGTCACATCCTGAGAAGTACACTTGGACATAGGGAATCAAAAATTGAGATGAGGGCCAACGTAGAAACTAAACAAGGAGATGAAACAACTTTTGATATGAAACCCGGATAAGGTCTGGGCTGGCATTTTCATAATTATCGGTCTAGGAAGGGCAAAAAGGGAAATTTTGAGAAAAATTCTAGAAAATTCCCAAAAAATGGGAAAAGTATAAATTAGAGGTTTTAGGAACTCAATTGAGGCCTGAAAGGTGAAATTATGGTGAAAATAAATTGTTACGGAATTCCCTGAAAACAGATGTTGTAACGGGAAAATATTGAAAAATCAGAGAAAAATAATTATTTTAATTAGTTAGGGGCCTCAATAAATTTGGAAGAATGATTCATAAATCATCTAAATATTTATTTGAATTTATAAAATTGGTTTTACGCCTTGAAAGCTTAGGAATTAATTTTAGGGAATTTATTTTTCCTCAGATTTATCAATAGAGGCCTAAGTAGAGAAAATTCAAAATAAATACCTAGAGGTGGCAAAAAATTCTGAAAATTTCTAGATCATACTCTCATATTAAAAGGTGAATTATCATGGAGAGAAATAAATTTTTAGAGGTCTGAAAAAATTATGAAAAGTTACTAGTGAATAGTAACTGATAAAGTTTCGAATTGGTTTGGGGTTTTGATTTGGATTATGGGTCATCTTTTTAGACCAGATCAAATCATTTGTGGGGCCCATATTGAGCCCAATAAGGGTCCAATTTTGTGCAGCTTCTAGGTCCCTCTATTTTTATTAAATAAAATGCAAAAATTAAAGGACAATTGTTGGAAAATTCTAGAGTTTGGACACTTGTTCAAATCTGAAGTTAAGTGACACTTGATGGTTGCCAAGTCACCCCATTTTTCTGCCATTTGGTCATCCAAAAACCAGAGAGGGAGGTAGCTCAATTGGTCTATAAATATCCCCTCTAAAAATACAAATAAATGTTGGAAAAATTGGGGGAAAAAAAACAAGGGGAGACTCTGTAACAGTAGCTCCAGCCCTATTTCTTTGAAATTTTCAAGTTTTTTAGGCAAGGAATCATCCAACTTACATCAAAGGAAACATCAAGGTATGTTTAAACATCCTTACCCCTAAGTTTCAAGCTTGATTGGTTAGAGTTTTTAGCTTGGAAAATCATGGGAAAATGCTGTCCAATTTTGCTGAATCATGTGGCACTTAGGGAAGAATAGAAACCTTAATAAGCAAGTGGAATAAGCAAGATTAAATAGTGTATGGATTGATTTTGGAAGAAAATCCACCTAAGGTTCTAGGGGTTCATTTCAGCCAACAATAGTACATGGGGCAGCAATTTGTTTTAGCTTGATTAGATGATTCCAATGAGTTTAAAACATATTTTTGTGTAGGGATATACTATTGGGAAGTGTTTAAAATCATTGGAATCAAAAATGAAATTTTTGGAAGTATATACCCCCTATTCGCTGAACATGATTTCATGGGGAAGGAGTTTAATTTTTAAAAATCTGATTTCATATTTGGATTTCTCATGAAAAATTGTGTGGGAATGAGTCATGAGATTATTGATTCTAAAGGAGAAATTATTTTGTTGAAAATCCAAGAAAAAAGAGGAAATTGTTAAGTTAAAGATAAAGTGTTGTGTTTAAGTGGTTTGGCTATTAACGTAGCCTATGTTTATACTTGGTTTAATAGGCATTGTGAGGAGGAACCAAGGAGAAGCTTTGTTCCTTGAAGTAACCTGGTGATCATGTGATAAAAGGTAGCTTTGAATTATAATTTGATTATTTATCTTGCTTGTTTAATGTGATGTGTTGTTTGCTTGGATTGAGAAATTTGTGTTATGATCTTGGTTGGTTGGATACCCTTGATTTATGTTTTTGCCAAATACATTGAATTGTGTTAGTGTGGAGGTGTTAATGTTCCTTTCCTAGTATATTGTTGGATATGATTTCATGTGACTTGAGGACGTCTTGAAGTTTTATAACATGTCACATTGTAACTTGCTTGATTTGTATGATAATTATAATTCAAATGGTACTGAAATTTCTATAAAATCCCATTCCCCCTACGTCAATCTATTTATCATTTAGGAAGTGGCTTATCCATGGATCAAAGCAAGGAGTTGGTATTGGGATAGAGAAGCTTGATCATCATTATGTTATTTTGGAATGGCATGTGATGTGTTACTAAACTTCATGCCAAGTTTGTAATGGATTATGAATGGTAATATGTTGTAAATTATATTGGTATGACATGCCCAAGTATTGAAATATTGAGTGGTAGAACGCCTAAAGGGTATGGAAAAGGAAAAAGGAATATAAAATTCAAGAAAAAAGTGATTAGAGGTAAAATGGTGACACATAAATAACAAGCAAATGATGGAATTTGGACTTGAGATTTTGCAGGCCAATAGATCTCATTTTTAACTTTAAATCAAGTGATAAACTATCAAATTTAGAGTTTTGTGCTAAGAGTTATGCCTTTCCAAAGTTGGGCTAAAATCTTGGAAATTCAAAAATTGACCATATGAACAGTACACCTTGTCGAATTTACTGGTGCTATTTTGGATGGAATTGGCATCCAATAAATTTTTTTCTCTATAGAACTCTTAGCAAGCTTCGTGTGAAAATTGGAACCACCATGTTTTGATTTTTCTAGAATTAGTTATGAATTTTCAAAGTTGGCCTAAATTCGAATGAATAGTGTATGGATAGAATTAAATGTGAAATTTTGAAACTAAAGTTTTTTGCTCAGAAACGCTAGGAAATGTGTTAAAATAGTTCCAATTGACATATAATGGGGTAATAAAGGAGGTGTTACATAAGGCCAGCATCTTGTGGATGAAGATCTATTGCCCCAAGTATTGGGGACTTTTGACCAAGGTGTCCAGTTATTCATAGGAGTGTTGGCTATAGAGTAACCAAGGTAGTCTGCTATAGTGGATGTAATTGATTGAGCTAAAATTTAAACATTATGTTGAATTGACCAAAGACCTACCATAGTAACTATATGCTAAGTGTATAGCGAGGTAGCAGGGGGCCATGAATGGCAGTAGGAGAGATTGCCTCCTATTCCCCTCTTAACATCTACTTGAGGTAATTCATATTACTTATTGTCACATCCAGTATTTTTATGATGAGATATTTATGAATAATTAAGGGCTAGATAAAATGATAAGAACATAGATGAGGCGACTTTTGAGGTAAACCCTAATAGGAACCAAACTGTAATTTTGGAGAAGTTTTGGGATGTAAGGGTAATTTTCAAAAATAAGCTCGGTATTTCTGAAAATTCCTAGAAATTTATGAAAAATAGAGAAAGATGTCTCCAGTAGCAATGGAGGCTTAAGGTAAAAAATATTTCAGAAAATAATTTATGTAATTATGAGAATTTTGGTTTTTTGAGGAGGAATTAGCTGAAATAAATTGTTTTAAATATGTGTAGGCCTCAGATATTTGGACAAAAAGGGAAATAATTAGAGTAGATTTTTTATGAGATTATAAAAATTGTTCCATCCTCAAGAGACGAGAAGGTTGACTTTAAAAGTATTTAAAGCCTAATTATGCAAAAGGAGGCCATTTTTGAGAAATTTAAAAAGTAGTACTTCCTAGCCAAGTTTTGGCTTGAAAAAAAAAGACAATTTCCCACAATAAATGAGAATTAATGGAGCAAAGGGATAAAATTTTGGACTTAGGTAGCATAAAAAAAATTAGTCTAAGTCATATTATTATAAAGAAATATTCATTATGACACCATCTGAACTCATTAATAGTGAGATATTGTTAGATTACAAGATAAGATTGACAAGACAAATATTTGAGTTACCTAGATGATAAAACCTAGAAAATTGATTCAATATGATATAATTTTGCAATCTGATTTAGTACAATAACTTGAGGCTCAAGAAAAAGTTATTTTCCTTCCTTCCTCCTTCCTATCTTGGCGCCACCTTTTCCATTATTATTAGTGAGAATTTTTCAAGAGAAGCATGTGATGAAAATGGAATAAAATAATATTTTGGATTTCAAATGACTTTACAATTTAGTTAATGGAACTCAAGCCACATTTCAATAGAACTGAGAGACACTTGTGGAATCTAAGATGATGACACATCACCCATGTAATTTTAACCAAGTTTGGTGGCAAAGTGTGAATTTGAAACAACCTTCAGATGTAGTTAAATTTTCAAGGCATTATGAATGCCTCTCCTCTTATATTTACTTGAGAAGTTTTGGCCAAGAGAGAAGAGGAAGAATAAGGAAAGGAAAGGAATTAGGAACCTCAAGTAAATCAAGCTCAAACTCTAGGTAAGGATTGGACTTAGTTGTTTTTTTATGTTGTTATTTTTGTTGGTGAGCATGATTATGATTTTTATTAAGTTTTGGAATTTAGAAATCCTAAGCCTTGATCCTGCCTAAATTTACATATAGCAAGCTAAGAATAATTTAAGGTTAGTTTGATGATTAAGTGGTAGAAAAGGATGAGAATTTTGTAATATCCTATGTTAAATGAAAGAATTTCAAGAAAAAGAAGGAACAAGAGTATAAAAGTAAAGGTAGTAATTCAAATTAAGATTTATCTGGTTCCCCTATGGCAAATTCCAATCACAACAGGAAAATAAAGTCCAAATGTTACTCATCTTATATGTGTATTTTGAACAAGAGGGATTAGATGACCTAGTGTTTAATTCATGTTAATTTGATGCTTTCAATGACTTTAAAAGACAAAATTTTGTAGGGTTACATTAAGAGAAAGTGATTGGAAGCATCAAGCTTAAAAGTAAAATTTTTAAACCCTAAACTCTATGTCTCGACCAAGATGAGTTTGATAGAAATGAGAGTGATTTTGATAAATCAAAGTTCAAAAAGAGATTCTACATGCAAATTTATGTAGTAATAGCATGTAGAAATAATTTTAGGAAGGTACAAAAACTCTAAAATCCAAGTTAAAGGTTAAGGGTTTTAAGGGAGTTTATTTATGAATATATGAATTGATATTTAAAATACTCCTATTATTTGGATGATATGACTATGTAATTATCAAAGGAAGCTCTAAGCTCAAGAGGAAGGAACCAAGGATCTAACTTTGGTGAAAGGTAGCAAGAATACTCAACTTTAATGTTAACTTGCTTGGTTGTTATGTTGTGCTTCTATGTCATGATTGTGGTTGAGCTTATGATGATGTTTATGTTTTAAAATCCTTGTATTGATATGCCTTGGCAATATGTTTGTTAGAGTTTTGTTATGAATTGAGGTAATGCTTTGTGCTCCATACTCAATGGCATGTATATGTTGATTGATAATCATGCATTGTTGACATTGTTGTTGATATTCTTTCCTACCATAATTTTTTTTAAAAATTTCATTCCTATAACATTTATTATGTCACCAAAGTAAAACATTTAAGGGCAAGCAAAAAGTCATGAAATATGATAAAGAGATGAGCTATTGTGTTATGTTATGATGTATTTTGATAATGTATGATTCTTATTATATGTTGTTCATAGTAATGAATGGAAGTTGACTTTCTTGTATGCGGCATGTTTGATTGTACGTTTAATTAATCAAATCCCAAGTGTTTGTTTTATGGAAGATGAAATATTGCCTTTGGAGCTGTGTTACTGTGACTATAATGTGCTTGGAATAATAAAGAAATCTACCTTCAAGACTTGGTAAGCATATAGTACACATCCTAAACTTTAAATAGAGTGGTATATCACTAATTTTGGAGATGTGTATTAAAAATTATGGATTCTTGAATTTAAGATAAGAAATATGAAAAACACTATTTGACCAAATGAATAATGCAACTTTCATTTAAATTTGAGCACATTTGATAAAGTATATGGATCAATGAGTATTTTTTTTCTTGCAAAATATTAAAAGAGCTTTAAATAGAGACTGGAATTACTTTATTTTGATTTTTTTGCATTTAGTTATGAATTTTTAAATTTTTTAGTATCAAAGCTGAGATTTTGACACAAGGTAAGTTTATCATGTCAATTAAGGGCAAATTGATTCATGAATGTGTTGGTAAGTTTTTGCAAGAAAAAAAAAATACTTATGATGACACATTATGGAGTTAGTTTTGAGCCAACAGTGAATCAAAATGATCCTGACTGGGCTTCTAAGGAAGAAGAGGATCTAAGAGACTATTGATAGGAAGGACAAGAAACTGATCATGATTAGTTTTCAATAGGTTCTAATGAAGTAAATGAAGTAGTTATGGATCATACTAGTGATCACAAGAATGCTGCCTTATAGGGCACAGGTCGTGATGAAGCAAGACCAGTGGAGTAAAAACATTCGAAGAGAAAATGAAATTTAAAAAGTATGGTGATTATAGGATTCAAACTATAGGGATGGCATATTAAAAAAGACCAAGACTAAGAGGCCATAATTCATCTTGAATTCCTACACCAAATTAGAGCCCTACATTTGGTAGATAGCCCTAAACACCATACAGTTACAACAAACTTTAATACAACCTAGCAAGAGATACTATGATTTGTAGCATGACTCTTCCTCTCAAGCATGTGAGGGTACCACCAAGGACATGAAGATAGTGAGAGGTTATGGGAAGTCTTGTTGCATGGCCTAGTAGTCTAGTTGCAATAGGGATAAGTCACCAAAGCTATAAAGTAGTTAAAATTTAAGATAATTTAATACCTACAGATTCTATTTTGCTAACTGATAGTTTGCTTAGACTAAGAAGCCCTGGAAGACCAATAAGTAGTCTGAACCATAGTCTTTGACAATCCTAAAATGTCTTGAGATTCATACAACTATGGTCACTAGAGTGATTAGGAAAGACTATTGTTTGAATGTGGAGTGTGAGCAAGAGGTTTACAATGAGACCAAGGGCAAATTTATCTTCAAAGTTCAATTTGTACTACAAAATTTATCTTGCTATAAGTTTGAGAATTTGTTTATTTTTATATGTAGTACTTTGATGATGCATATTGCCAACAATATTCATTTGCTCAAAATGGAATAAGTCCTTGAAAAGTAGTTGGTTGTTACCATGCTTTATTAGTAGCTAATGCAAAGATAGTTGTATAGTACATATATTGGTTAAATTAGACAATTTTAGTTTTGATATTTTCTTATACAAGTACTTGGCCACATGGCAAGAAAAATGTAGGTACTTGGCTAATTTTGGTTTTGGTTGTTCTAGCAATTTGCTATAGATACACAAATTATACAATTCAAAATAGGGTTTGCTTTTTGCTTTTTTAGCTATATGTTGTTAGGAGAATGATTGTAAATATACTTGTGTATATAACTTTCTATTGTTTTAGTCAATTAATTGATTTTGTGATTTGTTGTTTCAGTGTATATATATGTAAGCAATGCAAGATGTTGGAGTTTTAGTGTGTGAGTGTGTCAAAAGAAGTATTATGTTACTCAAGATTGAGAAAACCTTAGTAGTGTTTACTAAGATGTGAGCTTGAGCTAATAAAATGGCTAAGAAGATGAGTCGTTAGAATTGACCGTTTGAGATGATCGTTGAAGGATTTATGTGTTTTAATTAGTTGGTTTTATTCTTTCATTAACCAGATTTAATAACCTTAAAATGATTTAATTACCTTAATTAATTGTTTAAAAACTGTTCTTTTAATTGTCATTAAAACCATATTTAATCAGCATTATGACAGTCCAATAGTCACATATTATCTACCTATAAAAGGCGATGTGTGGTGCATGGTTAGAGTGGGTAAAGTTCTATCCTTGAGCTCTCCTCCTCTCTCTCTTCTCTTGAGTTTTAAATTTTTACTGTTATATCACCTTGATCTATGCAGGAAGGGTTCGTTTAATTCTAGGGAGTGCCGCCTTTTATTCTAACCTATATGGCTGAATAACTCTTAAGGACAGTGTCTTTGGACACAACTCGGACCATATTTTTATTGTTTTTTGCAGGTGTTGCCAACACAAGAGATTTCTCAAAAAGCAACATCTCACAATTGAAAAAACCATGCAAAAATATGTTATGGTTCTAATGCCAAACCGTCACGTATTAATACAAAAAAATGATGGTCACAACTACAGAGCCATCACATATTATTTCATTAATGTGACAGTTGTGGTATAAAAACCCTCACATATTTGTTCCCATGCATGATGATTTAAAACCATAAAGCATTCTTCATAGAGAATAAATGATGTGTCCATACATGATGGGCAAAAATAATTGACATATATCAATAATTTTGTACTAGTGTAATTTATTTGAATATTACAAATGTGCTCATCTTGAGCATATTTGGCTTAGATGAAAGAGTACTTGCCCAAATACATTCAAGAATCAAGAAAATTAAATCACACTAATAAATAAATGAATGTTGGGGCATACATGAAGATGAAAGTAAAAATCATGAAATCAAACTAATTAAAAAATGGTTAGGCTACAATTTTGCTTTAGAGTGTTTGCGTGTGAATTGAAGATATCCAAAAGTTTTTTTTAGTTTCAATGTCATCCTAGAAGTATTAAAATAAAAGCAATGTGGCCCTACTTTAACACTGGCCAAATGCACATTTAACACATTAGACCTTATGCCACATATAATTCCATGTAAGGATGACTGTGATTTCTTCATCATTTTTGCTCCGAACATTTTCAGGGAAGAGCAATGTCGTTTAGGAAGTATCAAGAAAGAAAAATGTCACCCAAATTCAACAACAAAATGAAAAAAAAAAACATATCAAAGACTAGTGAAGATGCAAAATGAAGTAAATGACAGAGACCATGAAGGATATGATAAACAAACACCAAAGAGAACATTAGGTAAAAGCAAATAGTAAACAACTTTCCATGTGACAATACTCCTCTTTGTATTTTACAATCAACATCTTGGGATCATCTTGGACTTGCTCCATATGCTTTCTAATTAGACAACCTCTCATGATATACTATACTCATAATATCCACTATAACACTACTATAAAATAGGCATTTTATAGCATTTAAAATGAGATTTTCACAGCAGTTTAGAGTGTGACATTATGCCATTGATGTAAAAAATGTGGAGAATTTTAAGGCAGTTTAGTAACCACCATGGTATATGACTTTTCACGGCAATTATATAAATAACTATCATGAAAAATTTATTTATTATTTATTGAATGTTCCTCCTCTCACTTTGCTCGAGACCTAAAGCCCTTCGCTGCTAATAGAACATGGAAGCCTTCAACCACCAAATCGAAGCCACTAAGATTTGATGAAGGTAAAACCGAATATCCAGATCTGATAAAACTCATGAATTTCAAGCTATCAAACTCATATCTATAAAATTAAGGGAAGAAAAATTAGATCTATTCAAGCTTTCATGTATCAAAGAATGTTTATAAAACATCCTATCTCTAACCTCTTAGAGTACGCGTTTGGAAGCGTTACAGTTCAACTGATTCACAAAACAAGCCTGTAGATTGAAAATTTACGGCAAAATTGAAGTTTTTTGCCAAACTTTCAGTCTAGGTCGCGACTTGAGTCCACAGAATGTCTGGGTTGTGACTTGGCACTTTCTGGTCATGACTTGAAGTCACAGAGGTCATTTTTGCTTCCAGGTCGTGAGCTCAACTTCCCAGGTTGCGACCTGAGGTCACAAAGAGCTTTTGGGTACTGTTCACTGAGTATTTTCCAAAATACAGGTCCAATTTTGGGAGGGCATAACTCTTAGCACACACATCTATTTTAAGTGATCTACCACTTGTTTTAAATCTTAGGATGTGTGCTTTAATCATGTCAACTTTCATGCCTTAAATCATTCATTTGATAGGTCAAACAAAAGCTAGAAACTGACTGCTCCAGGACCTACGTTTTATCCATCAAACAATTCTTACTCTAATTCTCCCTTCATTCAAACATGCAACAACTAGCTTTATGGATTCCCATTCATTCATGTACTTTGAGTTGCATTCCATTACATTATATGTCAAACACTACATCACATTTCATGCTTGACATATCCACAATTAATTACATAATTAGTTCCCCTAAGCTTCCCAACCATCTAGGTTGCTTGCTCAACCACATCCAAACCTTCTCTTGAATGCCTCAAGGTTCTAATCACAGCCACAAAGGTCACATTATTCATTAGGACTAAGAATTACACAATATGAAAGACTTATGTCCTTAAACTTAATCCCTTTTTTCTTAATTTATAATGTAGTGTTTTAGCTTTGTAAAATTGTTCCCTTAGGCCAATCCTACACAATTTTGCCCAAGGAATCCAAATATAAGCTTAGATTTATCAAAATCCAATTCCTTCCCCTAGTTCTAGGCCAAAACCAAAATCTACCACTTAATTTTCAGTTTTGATTCCAATGCTTTCAACTTTATTCTTTCATCTTATCCCTACACAATTTTTCATTTTAAACACATTGGAAGCATCAAAATCACATTCTAGGCACAGGAACCAGGTCTAGTTGAAACATTTTCTCAAGTTACATAATCATGAAATTCAACCAATTTCAACATAAAACCACTTGATTCGTATTCCTTTCAAGCTGTTGAACATTATTTTAACATCAATTTCATCTTCCCCTAATCTTAAGAATTTTGTGCAGCACCTCCCCCAAGGGTTCCAAGCTCCCAAAAATCATTAAAATCCATAACCAAGCTCAACAACAACAAGGGTAGTGAAAACTACATCAAAAACCATGAACATACCTTGTTTCAAAGCTTGATCTTGCATATGACCGCTTGGCCTTTCTTTCTCCCTCTTCTTTCTCTCTCTAGAAACTATTTTGCAAGAGTTTCCCCATAGGTCCATGGCTTGCACGAAAATGAGGGGTGGGGAGAGGGTATTTATAGAAAACAAGACTGAATCTGGGCTGTTGATCTTAAAAATACGTGGCTTGACCTGGACCGTCCATTTTCTTTTTTAATCTTATGGTGACAAGGGTCCTATGACATCATGCTTACCTTATTATGATGACATCATGCTTACATCATCAAGCTACATGTCCCAATCCAACCTTACACGTGTGTTGCATCCAGCTGTACACGTGTCATTCATCCAACCATACACTTGTCTCCCACATGTCTCTGTATCATTTTGGCATTAAAATAGGAAGGAAATTAATATAAAATTCGTGCAAAATATCACACTTAGGCATTCCTCCACCTATCTTGCCATTCTACACCGTATATGGTACTTTTTTGAGTCCTAACTTTCTCGGGAGCACTGGGACATGTTCTGGCACCATTTTTTCACCTCAAATAAATCCACATAGCATTATATAACATGCCCAAAGAGGGATTCTCTTGTTCTTCTATTAAAATAATTAATCATATTTACTTTGAAGTGAACTTGACCGAATTCTTTCTACCGGTCTACGACTCTGAGAATTTGTCTCTAAGTACCAATACTATTTATTCATGACAAGAAATTCTTCTAATTTTTCTTAAGTCAAAAGTCAATCCCTAGACATTTGACTTTGACTTTATCCGGATAGTATGTAAACAGGCTTTAAATTCCATTAAAGCCAACATCTTTGCTTTCTGGGGACGGAATTATTTTTAAAACCTATGATAATTCCTCAAGTATTTTCCCCCATTTCCTTCCAATTATCTAAGGCCTCTCTATACTTTAAATAATTCATTTTCAATAATATCCAAAATCCGTCAAAACCTTGAGAATTCCACAAATTCCTTCCAAGGGCATTTTCGTCATTTTTAGCCTTATACAAGCCTTTAAACCCTATTCCTATTTTTCTGAAATTTTTCTAAGCTATTCAGACCTTGACCTACCATTTTCCATTTTCTAGGATTTTTCTGGGATTTTTGGGCATAATTTCCATTTTTGCTCTTTTCAGCTTAAAACTTTACAAAATTACAATTTTGCCCCTGGTTTGGCTTAACCTCTAAATTCACCTCATTAAGGCCTCCAACATAACTATTGGCCTACATTCATCTCTATTTCTCATTCTTGGGCCTCGAGACTTCATCTGAGTCTCTAACTTCCTCTTTTCTCAGTCCTAGAAAACTTTCTCTTTACGATTTAGTCTCTGGGAATCCCTCTGTCCTTCCAGGGAATCTTTGGGACCTCTGCCAAAAATGGGTCTGGTAGTCTACCTATTTTAGGCTAATTCTGGTATTCTAGGCCTAAAAGTCGGGATGTTACAGTTTAGGCAAGGAGACTAACAAAAAAAAAAAGATCTATTCAAACTCAGCAACAAACATCATGTGTTTTAATTAAAAAAAAAACACTGCTCGTATTTTTTTGAAACAACCAAATCACAAAAACTATGAAATCCATGGAAAGAATGGAGGAAAAAGGGCAAAAAACTCAAAATATAGGTAAAAAAGATAACGTGACGACAACGACGATGGAAAAACATGGTGAAACTGAGAGAAGCAAAGGGAAAATGTTGGCAAAGGTAGGAGGAAGAAGAAAATCGAGAGAGGATGATAGTAGGCGGTTATGAGCTTTGATTGTGAAAAGTAGGGCGAAAAAAAAAACCATTACACGATGTAAAGGGTTTTAAAATTTTAATAAAATTTTTAAGGCTGTATTTTAAAAAAACCACTGTAAATAAAAACTTTTCGTGGCTGCTTTTTTTTTAAAAAAAAAACCGTCTTAAAAAATACTTTTCATGGAAGTTTTCTAAATAACTGCTATGAAAAGTAAAATTTACTTTTATATAATTGCAAAAATGCTACTGCTATTTTTTTACAGTGTTTTGCCCGATAACCGTCATAAATTAATGTCATAAAAACTCTTTTTTGTAGTAGTTTAAGACAAAAAAAATAATTAAATCAAAATTGTATACAAAATTTTATTAGGTGAATTAAATGGAACGAGTTGGGGATTCATTTTTTATTTTGATGAATTCAACTTATTTGCGATGATACTGAAAGGAAAAGAAAAGAGATTAATACCAAGGATAGGGTGAGCCATTGATCATCCTTGAAGTGTACTTCGTTCCCTGCTTTTAACTTCATTCGCGACAATATTGCTTTTTGGTTAAATGTTCCGGGGTAAAATTGACCAAAGAAAACAATACAGTCATGCCCATGTGGAATCATACATGGCATAATTAATTACCATTAGAGTAGGGCGATGTTGTGTTTTAATACTTCCAGGGTGACACTAAAACTGAAAAAAACTTTTGGATGCCCATTGTTTTTACTTGGAGACCAAATTGGGCCTTAACTAATTCACCCCTATTCATGATTTTCACTAGAGGTACAGCTAAAGTTAAAATATATTACAACATAGCCAAAATTTACCAAAGAGAAAAATACAGTCATGTCCATTGTGAAATCATACATGGCATAATTAGCCACCATTAGAGCAGGGCAACATTGTTTATGTTTGGGAGTAACATTGAAACTGAAAAAACATTCGGATACCCATAGTTTTTAAATGAAAACTTTCGAAATAAAATTGTACCTTGACTAATACATCCCATTCATGATTTTTACCAGGGATCCAACTAAAATGAAAATAAATTACAACATATGTAATTTCTTTAAATAGGTTTAAGTTTATATAGCAATTTAGTAAACAAAGGTCTCTTTGCCCTCTGTATCCCAACGGAGATTATATTCTACTATGAACGGAGTATACCATTTATACCTCACAATAAATAAATAAGTAAATCAGTTTTTTCGAAGTAAATAAGTAAATAAATAAATTGTAATTGTAAATAAGTAGATTTAAGCCTTGTGCAACTTTTTTAAAAAAAATAATACAAACTACAATTTGTAACAATACATGTTGAGGGCATATAATAAACAATTTATCATTGGAGTGATTGAAAATTTTGTTGATACTAAAACACGGCACAAAATCAAATATTGTCTATTATGATAAAACATAAATTATATCATAAAAATCATATGTACTAAAATAAAGTTCAGAAAAAAATCACATTGATCCTCTCACTTCCGATGATTCTTTTCGATTGAGTATAAATTTTAAGATAGCCCCACTAACTGGTTTCCTTTCCTAAGTGTTCCAGTTGGCGGAGCAACTTTGGGACAAATTAATATACAAGTGATATTCTGTGGCTCGTTTGGATTTGACAATGATATCGTCAATTAAACCAGAATCAACTATATTCTTCACAACTTGTAATACCCCATTTATTTAAAAATGGGTCAAGTATAATATTGTGGAATCTGAATATATATAATTAATGTACATAATTAAAAAATAGTTTAAAAATTAATTTTTTAATATCTTTAAATTAATTATTTAGTTCTTTTATCAAGGATAGGATACTTCTTTAACGCCTTCATATAAGAAATGAGTCACAAATGGCCCGTATTACTCACTGAAACTCCTACCAACACATTCTATAGTCAACAACATTTTGGCATATTTATTATTATCCTTTGCAAAATCACATCTTAAGAGAGATCCTTTTACAGTCCTTTTCACAAGGTATAAATAAAAAATTACAATATAAAAAAATTCAGTCAAAATTAGTTCAATTATAATAAATATGTAAAAAAATACAACTTATTTTTGTAAAAATACCATATTTACGAAGAGTGGGTGAGTATGAGTAGATAATTAATTCATTGAGACTAACCAATAATTAATACAATAAAAATTTTAAGTAGGTTATTGCCGTCTCTTATAAATAGAAATAAATCATCCTTTTTTTTTTTTTTCAATGTCTATCATCTTTTCACAGTTTAACATCCAATACTCGAGCTTTCATATAGCAAGTTCTAGGCACCTTTCATCTTTAACATATAACCCCACATTTTTCTTATTCTCTCTTTGTATTTAGCTTCCCCTAGCACAATTTTTCCTTTTCACTATCTTTACATTTAAGTATTAAACTTTTCAATGATATATATATAACTTTTTCTTCACATCAAGTTCCCATTTCTTTCAAGTTCAAACTCTAATAATGCTAAACATAGCGAAAAGGAAAAGGAAAAATATAGTGAAAAGGAAAAATTGTGATAGGGAAGCTAAATACTCAAATGTTGTGCTAGGGAAGCTTTATATAGTTCAAACTCTAATAGTAGTTAATTAGATGTTGTGATATGCTTATACCATATGTTTATTATAGTTTGTAAGTTAATACTATCTCTGGTCCTAATTATAAAACTTCGTTTGTAATTTACTAACGAAGTCTTATAATCAGGATCGGAGATAATAGTAAAAGTGTTGCACAAAAATGTTAATAGCTAATCACTCCACATGAATATCTAAAATATTGTTGTTAACTGTAAAATTGTTGAATGAGACTGTTAACTATTATGTTCTTGTAAATGAGCAATTGTCTTGATGCCAGTGCCGGAGCTCCCTCGACCACCAGTCATCGGTGGCGTAGTAGTGGCTAGGGGTGTGCATGAGGCCCGCATGCCCAATAAGCCCGCCCGAGCCCGCAAGGAAAATGCCCTGTCCAGCCCAGTAAAAAGCTGCCCAAGCAAAAATGGGCATCTTCGGGCTGGGCTGATCCACGGGCAGGGCAGGGCCGCGGGCAAGGTATGCTGCCCTGCCCATTTGGCCCTGCCCGAAAAAAAAAATATAATTATATATATATAAGATAATATTATTTCAAACAATTATCTCTTTTATTTTCGCTAAAAAAAATTAGGTAAAATTAGAAAAAATGAAAGGAACATAAAATTATAATTATATAAAAGAGCTAAATATGAAAATATAAAATTCAATATGCTAAATTACTCCAAGTCAAATTTTCTTCTTTTTCTCTTACATCCAATTTTTTAAAACAAAAAAAAAAGAAAAATAAAACCACTTTTCAAATTTTGTGCTTTCACACGATTATAAGAATTTACCAACTATATGAATAAACTAAGAAATTAAAATCCTGATTTAGCTTAATTATTAAATATTCTAATTATTAAATATATTTTTCTTACCTCCCATAAGAAATCAAAAGCTAAAGAATAAGACTACATAGGCCTTATATATGAGTGATAGACTCATTCGTGATAATTTTTTTTCCTCTCACTTGTCTCAAAACACGATGATTGAATTTTTTTTTTTACATATGACATAGGGCATTGTGTCATTACGTTAGGCAAAAAAACCTGCCCTACCCAGCCCGCCCTTGCCCTGCCCAAAATGGTTAGGGCTTCTACTGGGCAGGACTGGGTAGCGGGCTGCAAAACGCAGCCTGCTCATCTTTCGGGCTGGGCATCGGGTAAGGGGCTTGCCCTGCCCAGCCCTAGTAGTGGCCTTTGAAAGGAAAAAAGTGAGGGGTAATATGGTAAAGCACATAACATTCATAAATCTCAAATTGATTCCCAATCTGATATTGAGAAAATTTTACAAAACAAATTGAAAATTAAAAAATCTCAAATTAAGATTATTTCTTACACTTTAATATGATTGCACTTAACTTGTAAATAACAACATATTCTTGTAGGAATTTTTGATTTGAGACTTCGTATTCATAATTTCATTTTCTTAAAAAAAATTGTTAAATCCAGTACTTGTAATGAAGGAAATTATATCCATCCAAAAAAATTTAAAAAAAACTACAAAACCTTAATTGAAAATGAAGTGAAATTATATAAAAATTAAAAACTTGCATATTAATTTTCCCAGTTTGAAAATTACATGAAACATGAGTCATACTTCTCCTTAACACATGGTCATTGTGGCAGGTGAGATCAGTGCTTTCATTATGTATGAAATGAAGACAATTTATGTTCACTACGTTTCTTGTTCTTAAAACAGAATCTTCAAACTAGACAGCTTTGGAATGTTCAGACATCATTCTTATATAGTTCAAGTTGTTGGTAAGGCAGCAGGTTTGAGGTCGCACATCACTTATGGGCCTTTTAAAAAAAAAAAAAAGGAAAAATGATAAAAATATACCAGCTGAATCTCAAAAGGACAAATAAATCATGCTGACTACTCTTTGTAATGACTTTTGCTACTCTTGTAATGGTTTTAACAAGTGAAAATCTATCAAATCACCTACTTGTCATTTTAAAATTTAAGATATATTTTTCTGTAATTTTTTTCTAAACAAATGGTGCCACCATATTGTCATCATTTTTTGGCGAAAAAAAATATTGTCATAATTTTATTTATTTATTTGCGCGTTCCACTATTTTTCTTAAATGGTCAGGGACTGAGGGAAGAAAATAGGGTTAAGCTTTGACTAGGGATTATAACTTAATGACAATGGTTATTAATTTGGAAAATTGATATGGAACAATTGTAGGTAGAGGTGGTTAAACCTATTAAATGTGTAAGGACTTTTCATGAGGTTTCAAAACTAACCCCAATTTCTTTTTTATGATTTCATGATGCCACTTAGTTATCCTTATTCTTAAAGTAAATAATATTTTTTAAAAAGGTAATTAATCTTTAAAAAAGATTTGTGCAAGACATATTTAAGATAAAAAGACCTTGCTAAAAAAAGAAGAGGGATCATATAAAGAAGGTCACGTATTAGACCCTTGAATCCAGTTTGTTTATGAAATGTGATGAGGAGGAAAGAGGACATTTTTCTCCAAGGGAGGATAATCTTTTAAAGTTTTAATTGCAAAGTTTATCATTATATATATATATATATATATATAATTTTGGTACTGCGTATTTGAGCAATGTATTGAACCAAACGGGACCTTGCAAGTTTCATGGGAGGATGGTTGCCAAAAGAAAATGAGGAAGAGGAAGAAGCGAATGGGAGGACAAGTCGTTGCGGGAGGACGCAAATAAGAGCTACTACCTTCGGTCTTATTTATAAGATCTCGTTTATAGACTACAAACGAGATTTTATAATTAGGATCACAGGTAATACTTAACTACTTGAATAGATTAAGAAAATTAATTTTTTTAGGCTTTATATTGGGGTAAAAGTAAATACTACATCCAATCCTTAATATAAGAGCTAGTTGACTAATTTGAGTAAATTAATATAGTTTGTTGAGTTAGTTATTTGTAATAATTAGGTATTATTTTTTCTAAAATATCCTTACTAATTATGTATTAGCTAAAATTATAACTTTATTGAACTTTTAATATGTGTAACTACTACAAGGATTACTTTAAAAAAAATAGATAAATATGAAAGAAAAAATATATTAGAGTCTTATATTTAGGACCAAATTAATAGACAAACTAGCTTTTATATTAATAATGAAAGGTAGTAATTTTTTTTAATTTCTATATGTGATCCCCATTATATATCTCTAAAAATATAATCCTCATTCGCTCATATGAAGTAATCTTGATGAATTTAATAATATCCTTTACCACCAAATTATATGGGCAACCAACACTTGGAAGAAGGCTTTGCATTATTACAAGAAATCCCAATGCAATGCATTGAAGAAAACGAACCCTTACAAGTTCATCATAATAGTAGTAATAAATTTCTGCCGTCCATGACGTACATAAAGGATTCACGTTTGTACAAGGCATAAAATAATCGAGTCTTACTTTAACTTTATTTTATTCACATTTTCCCATCGACTTAAGTTTTTATTTAATAGTGTTCACGTAAAAAAAAAACAAGAAGAAAAAAAAAATCATACCTCCAATAGTCTCCTGGGGCAGAGCTCTTGTTCTAGCCATCGGATCTCTGGCCACGGTGGCAGGAGACGGATTTCTCAAAAAATATTACATTCGACCCTAAATATAAGAGATGGTTGATTAATTTGAGTAAATTAAATAAATTAGTTAAGTTAGTTATTTGTAATAAATAGATGTTGTCTTTCCTAAAATATCCTTGTTAATCAAGTTTATTGGTTAGGACTACTATTATTAGAAGGACTATTTTAAAAAAATACATAAATATAAGAGACAAAGTAGATTGAGATCTTATACTTAGGACCAAAATAAAAGTCAAACAAGGTCTTATATTAAGGATCGGAGGTAGTATTTAACTATTGATCCACTAAAACATTGTAACTACTAATCTTTACGATATAAGCTAAAGTATACTTGTAGTCCTTTAATTTTACACAAGGTTTCATTTTGGCCCCTTAATTTTAAAAAGTAAATTTTTAGTCATCTAACTCTAAAACTATTAACAAAAAATGCTGATATTGAGCTGTTGAATACTGATAAAATATTACTAGATGCTAATATATTAACTTTAATATTCAAAACAAGTATGATTGTTACAAAAAACCATCATTTAAAACTAACAATTTTGGGACTAAAAGACTAAAAATATACTTTTTAAAGTTAAGAAACCAAACTGAAATCTTAAATAAAATTAAAAGGTCAAATTTATACTTTAGTCTTACAATATATGATTGACTAGAATAGCTAAGTGAAACAACTTTCACTTAATAAATAATAAAAATAGTTTAATTAGTGACAATTTATTTGTACATGTATATTGACTAGTTTAAGTAGAAAACTACATAATAGCTAAAAAAAAATAATTTTATTTCTCATAACAAATTATAAGAACAACCTAGGTGTACTTGCGAATTTTCGCAAATTTAATATTTTCCAAACTCCCTCTATCTTTTTTTTTTTGGCAAACGAAACCCCCCCCCCCCATTTATTACTGAAATTTTTCATTGCAAAATCCTACATCGAATTAGTGGGAGCTGGACATATTTGAAAAAGTATCATAAAAGTTTTACACATTGATGACAACTATACAGGTTAAGCGATTTTCTAACTTATATACTACCTCCTGTCTATAATGTAAAACTTAATTGACTAATTAGATAGATTAAAATCTAGTTAAGTTAATTATTTGTAATAAATATATTATTTTTTCTAAAATATTTTTGCTAATAACATGTATTAGTTAAAATTATTATTTGATAAAACATTTAACATGTGCAACTATTACAAACATTATTGTCAAACTCACAAGTTGACTCTTTAAGTTTAACGTTTTTACTTTTTCAGCTAACAAAATCGTGTCAATTCACTTTTAAACTCGTGATAATTATAAACTCAATTAAACTTACGAGTTCATTTACTGAGTTTACTGTTTTTACGTTTTAAGTTTACAAAATCGTATTAACTCACTCTTAGACTTGTAATAAATTTTTGGATTTGATTATGTTTAGTAACTTTATATATGAATTTTATAGAAATTTCTTGGTTGAATGTGATAAATTATGAATATTAATGGATATAATTTCAATTATTTAAATTTAAAATATATTTAAATGAAATTGTTCTCATTTTTATATATTAATTATTTGATTATATACTTTTAATACCAATTTATTAATAAAAGTAAACTCTTACAAGTTCATGATCGGAGTTTATATCATTCTCATGAATTTATTTAAACTCGCGAGTTTGACAACCTTGATTACAAAAACTATTTTAAGAAAATTGGATAAATATGAGAGACAGAATTAATTGTGGTTTTATATTTAGAACCAAATTAAATGTCAAACAAATTCTTATATTAATGACTGGGGTTAATATACATGAATTGGTTAACTAAGTACTATATTTAAAATTAAAAGAATTATTAATATAATGTTACTAATCAAAAAAGCATTATAAGAATTTTATTATACTAATGTGGGCCAGTAAGCTATAGTTCATGTCTTTTTCAAATTATTCTTACGATAGACTTTTCTGCCAAAAAAATAAGAAGAAATATGGGCTCGCATGCTGCTGCACTCGTGGCATATGAAGGTTGGAAGAAGGACAGCAATTTGTTCTTTTTTATTTTTTTTCTTGTTTTAAAAAAGCGTACGTGGGTCAAGAATGAAGAGCGCATGGGCTAACAAACGGGTCAGAAGATTCCCAAGTACCTTGGGTCGCCGTTTTTGTCCCGGTATTGTTGTCTGGT
Source organism: Neltuma alba (assembly GCF_004799145.2). Lineage (NCBI taxonomy): Eukaryota > Viridiplantae > Streptophyta > Magnoliopsida > Fabales > Fabaceae > Neltuma > Neltuma alba. The sequence continues at coordinate 518,790 of NW_021635638.1, read as the reverse complement.
CCGTTTCGGTGTCCTACATTGTTGGTTCCATCTTTGTCTCATTAAAAAAAAAGACTTTCTAAATCTTCTTCTGGAATGATAGGAAGGATAAGATTTATAAATGGTTTATGAATGATCCTTTATAATATCTAACTCAATCCTTTATAAATCCTTTCGGATTTGTGACAGTTCTTGCTCATTTCTGATAAATTTTGGTCCATTGAAAAAACTAACATTTAAAAGCTTAGAGCTATAAGCCTATAATCATTTTTAGTTCTTCAAATTTAACCCCATTTTAGTTTTGGTTTTTAAAATTTGAAACTAGTGGTTTTGATATTAAAATTTGATATCATTTTTGTCACATCCCATAAATTTTCACTTGGCTTTAGGAAATCAAAAATTAGGATGAGGGTCAATGTAAGCACTAGACAGGGATATGAAAAAATTTTGATGTGAAACCCCCTGATAAGGTCCGAGCTGGTATTTTCATAATTCTTGGTCAAGGAAGGGCAAAACAAGAAAATTTGAGAAAAATTCCAGAAAATCGCTGAAAAATGGGAAAAGTGTAGAGTAGAGGTTTTAGAAACTCGATTGAGGCCCAAAAAATAGAATTTTTGGCAGTTTAAAACCCCCTATTCGGCCAAGTGAACTTCATGGGGAAGGAGTATGAATTTTTAAAATCTGATTGCATCATTAGATTCCTCATGAAAAATTATGTAGGATTAAGTCATAAGATGATTGATCGTAAAGAAGGAATCAATTTGTTAAAAATCAAAGAATAAAGGGAGAAATTGTTAAGTTAATGTTAAAGTGTTGGAACCAAGTTGTTTTGTGATTAATATGGCCTATATTTATGCTTGGTTTAATAGGCATTGAGAGGAGGAATTAAGGAGAAGTATTGCTCCTTGGAGGAATTAATTGGACAAGCTTTATAAAGGTAGCTCTGAATTATAATTTGATTATTTATCTTACTTGTTTGTTGTGATTGTTGTTGCTTGGATTTGAAGAACATTGTAATGACCTTGATTGTTTGATTGATATTGGTTATGCTTTGGCCAAATGCTTTTTGGTATGTCAATATGGGAAATAGTAATGTTCTTCTCCTTGCATGATATTTGGTGTGAATTCCTATGAGTTGAGAATGGTTTGGATTGCATGACATGTCATAATTAAACTTACATTGATTTACATGATAATTATAATTCATATGCTATTGAGATTTTTTTGAAATCTCATTCCTCCTATGTTGTTTTATGCACTATTTAGAAAGTGGACCAAGTATGGAGCAAGGAAAGGAGTTGATCTTGGGATAGAGGAGTTTTATGAACATTGTATTATGGTGAATTGTTATGCAATGTGTAATAAACCATATGTTATGGTTGTGTTTAGATATGGATGATGTTATGACATATAGTATACTTTACTCTCATGCTCTAATATTGGAATTATGCATGGTACATTAAGGAAAGAATGTGGAAAAAGGAAAAGGGAAAATAAATTAAAGAAAGAGGCAAGTAGGGGATAGAAATTCCCTAAAAAATGCCAAACTTGTGGCACATAAAATAATGAGGAATTGTTGGCGTTTGGATCTGATATTTTTCAGGCTAATAGATCTCAATTTTAGCTTTAAAACAAGTGATAATTCATTAAATTTGGAGTTATGTGCTAAGAGTTATGCCCTTCCAAAGTTGGGTAAAAAATACTGGAAATTCGAAAATTTACCAAATAAACAGTACACTTTGACGAATTTCTTGGAATAATTCTGTATAGAATTGGACCTAATGATTATTTTTCCTCTATATAACTCTTAGCAAACTTCGCGTGAAAATTGAAACCACATCGTTTCGATTTTTCTAGATTTAGTTATGAATTTTCAAAGTTAACTCATTTTTGGCTGAATAGTGTATGGGTAGGATGAACAGTAAAATCCTGAATTTTACTGTTCATAACAAGAGTTGGTCTAGTTAGTAAGGAGTCGGCTCATAACTTGTAACACCTTACGTTTACGACCTTATATTGTGCCAAGTTAAGACATTCGGAAGCGCAATTTAAGGTTACCGGGTTGAAAGACCTGAATTTGAAAATTTCTTTTCCCGCATTACTATTCACCGTAACCTTAAACTTGGCATAACTTTGAAAAATCATAACTAATTCTAGAAAAATCGAAACAAGGTCGTTCCAAGTCTCACTCAAAGCTCTTAACATCATATATCAAGGAAAAATGACCTCAGGTTCCTCTTTAATCAGAAACGCATCCGTTTTTAATTTCGAAAAGTACTTTTCATTTGGTCATTTTTCTATTTTCCAGGATTTTTGCCTAACTTTGAAAAGGCATAACTTCTTGTACAGAGCTCCAATTGTGACGCTTTACCACTCATTTTAAAGGGAAAAATAAGATCTATTTGCATGCCAAATCTCAGGGAAAAAGTCAACCATTTGACTAGGGTATTTGTTGGTCAAAGTTTGGTCAAATCTAGACCATTTTTATCCCCTTTTTCACTAATTCTAACAGCATTTCGTTTTTCACTATGATCATACCATAATCACATATAAAGCTACTCTACCATTAATATACATTCAAAAAGGTTATCATATCATGTGTTCATGATCAGAGTATGCTTACATGGCTTGAAAGAGAAAGGTTCAAAACCGTATAATACAATACATAATTCATAACTTCCTCAAGCCATGATTATTTCCTTTCCCTTCTCCTTGGCAGTAGTGGCACCTAGGATATCATGTTATAGGAGGAATGAGATTTCAGAGAAATCTCAGTAGCATTGAACATACAAACATCAAGTCAACATGCATAAGATGTCATGCTACATGCAGTAAAATAACATTTCTAGTCTTTATGCCATGCCATAACCATTCTGTATCCATGTCATCATATCATGGAGCATATAATCATTTTGGTCAAAACTCAATCATGCAAGAGCCAAGGCATACATTGCAAGGAGTTCACATCATCTGTACATAAACATTCTCATGGCACATAAACACACATAGCAGAAACACCAAATGCAGATCAACAAAATAATTGCAGTTCACGCTACCTCAGTTCCACACTTAATGTTTCCTCCTTGTTTCCTTGCTGGAGATCCTCCTAGGTTTTCCAGAAAATTGCCTATCAACCATACAGTAAGGGTATGGTAAATTCCATATCCAGTATACAATTCTTTCTCTATACAATGCTACCCTTGTGCCTTTCAATTTATAATTTATGTATACCTTTCCTAATCCTTTGACTTTGATTTGACCAAGCCTTAATCCTCAGTTAAGGTCTTGGAATTCTTCCTTAATCCATGATTAATCATGCTTTCTTGGTTAATCACTAACCCTTAGTCCTTAATCCAATATTGAATTAAGGTCCTCAAGTCACATAGTCATAATCCTCTAAGATTAAGTCGCTAATCCCTTATAGGTTAACCATTAATCATTCTCTAATCAACATGATTAACCCTTAATCATTCCTTAATCAACGTGATTAATCATAGTTAATCATCCTTCAATTAGCATAACTAATCACTAATTACTGATTAATCAGGGTAGCTAACCTTAATTACTTACTAATCTTTAATCAAATAACATGATTAATCTTAGCTATCACTAAACCATAATTAATCAAGGTAATTAATCCTAATCTTCCTCAAATAAATAATCAACTAAAAATAATTAACACTTAGGGAGGTAAACATACCTTAATTAGCTCTTAATCGGCGATTAGAGGTGTCTAACCTTGCTTTCTCCCTTTCTCTCTCTTCTTTCTTCCTTTCTCTCTCCGAGAACTCAAGAACACAACATTCCCTCACTACAAAACCTCTTTGGCCAAATTTGTTCATGGAAGGGAGTATTTATAGGCTTTGATATTTCAAAATGCCAAAAATGCCCTTCGGGAAAAAGATGCGATCTTAGCCGTCCATTTTTTTCTACTTTACACATGGATAAATCTTAGGGCACACACCATAAGAAGTTGACACATGGATGGACACCTAATCACCATGTGATTTTCATGTGGAAATAAAATATTATTTTATTGTTTTGTCTCTTATTTTCCTTTATGCCCTTGAACAATTTGGAAAATTCCAATTTTGTCCTCCCTCTTTATTTTTGGCCGAAATATTACTCTTAATATTGGAAAAAAATGACTCATCCAATAATCAGTGCAATCCACTGATTATTTGTATATTTCCGGTCCGATTTTCCAACAATCCTGTCCAATTTACTGTCACAAAATTTTGATTTCAACACCTCATTAAATTCCCCTCATTCCAAGAGTAATCCATGATTTTTCTCAAGTTTTACCTCCCTCTATAATTTTCTAAATTTTATCCTGTCAAAAATCACTATTCTACCGATAATAATTCGGTAATAAATATTCTTTAAGCTAACCTTTGTACATCCAAAGGTGGGAAGTAATTTTATAACTTAGGATAATATGTCACATAATTTATCCATATTTTTCCTTGAATTTTTGAGGCCTCTATATATTTTAAATAATGGAAATTGGCTAATTTTCCTTAATTAACCAAAAATTCCAATAATTACAAATAATTCCCTGATAAATTATTTTTAATCTTATATTCATCTTCTAAGCCTCAAACATTATTCTGTACCCTCCTTTCTATTTTTCATGACTTTCTAGGAATTTTCAGGAATTTCGGACATTATTTCCAATACTGCCCTTTCTTGACTGATCTTTTCAAAAATGACCGTTATATCCCTATCCTAATTTTTCCTCATAGCCTGGGTTCTCTATCAGTCTACTATACTATTTGGCCTTAGTCAGTCACAAATCATTCATCAATTAGAATAAAATTATCAGGGTGTGACATTATAAGCCCAAAATTTGAGATGTTATAACAACTATATGAGAGTAAAAGATGTATATTACATAGAAGGACTCTGTCACAACTTACTAAGTGTGAGTCCGTGTGCAAACAAAAAAAAAGTGGGTAATCTTTAACTCTAAAGAATACATGGTGATCTGTAAAGATGATCTTTAGTTACTCAAAGAAGAATTAAAAACAAAGCTTAGAGCTCTAAGAGACAATGACTGTTATACTGTCATAATTGATTCCAATTCTTTAAATAACTATTTTATAAGTTGAAGTGAAGAAAATTGGTTATGGCATAAACTTCTTGCACATGTTAATATGAATAAAGTTTTAAAGCTAGTCAAGAAGGATTTAGTAAATGGTTTACCAAAATTAAAATTTGAAGAAAATGTTGTTTATGATGCTTGTCAAAGAGGAAAGCAAATAAAGTGCTCTTTCAAATCAAAGAAGACAGTCTTAATAGAAAGACCACTCTAAATGCTTCACATAGATTTGGTTGGTCCTGCAATAGTCAAAAGTTTTGGATGAAGGCTTGTATACTCTTATGATAATTGGTGACTATTCAAGATTTATTTGGACTTTATTCCTTTCTTTCAAAAATGAAACTATTGATGCATTTGTTGTGTTTGCCAAAAAGGTCTAAAATGAAAAAGGTATTTCAATTGTGTCTATTAGGACTAATTATGGAAGAGAATTCGAGAACAATGAATTTGCTAACTTCTACGGCCAACATGGGATTGATCACAATTTCTTGGCTCCATGGACGTCTCAACAAAATAGAGTTATGAAAAAACAAAAAAGAGTACTTACTGATATGGCTAGAGCAATGCTCAACAAAAAGCAAGTATCTCAAGTATTTTGGGCAAAAGCAATGAGCACGATATGTTACATCTCTAACAGAGCTCACATCAAAACATTGTTTGGAAAGACCCCCTACGAGCTATATAAAGGGAGAAAACCAAACTTGGCTCATATAAGGATTTTTAGTAGCAAATGTTTCATCCACAACAATAACAAATTTTATCCTAAATTTGATGAAAGATTATTCTTAAAATATTCTGATCATTGTAAAAGCTTATTGATTTTTTAATGAGAAATAAGGAATAATTAAAGGCAAAATGGTCCATTGCCTCATGTTCACAGCCAACATGTGTTGCTCCATCCTTATAACCATCTGAATTCATTTCCCTTCCCTATTTCATTACTGCCCGAGTCTTAAAATAGAGAGAGAGACCAGAGGAAAATGAGAACTCGACGAAGAAGTGCCAAAGGTGGTGATCGGAGGTATTTGGGTCACATGCAAACCGATTAATCTTGCAAGGTTAGCCTCCTTATCTTTCTCCTACCCTTTTTTTATTTTCTGTGTGGTTTGGCTGTAATAGAGGAGAGAGAGAGTTGTGGTGGTGAGAGAAAGTGAAGGAAAAAGAGAAGGACCAGTGGGTTCATGTTATATGGCAAGATTGAAGTATATGATGCTAGTTTTTAAGCTTGCATGTCACTATTGCCTCTATTTCATGAATCTTCAAATAGAACATGTCATTTCTAGGTTGATAGGCATCAGGTTTGAGGTATTAGGAGAGAGGAAACATGAAACATCCTACCTTTAAACTCTTAGAGAATGCGTTTAGAAGCGATATGGTTCAAGTGATTCACAAAACAAGCCCGTAGATTGAACTTTGTGATTAGTTCTCGGGTTATTGTTTACTGGTAAATGTTAGACTTTTAGTTCATCTTTGAGCAATCATAACTCTTAGCACACACATCTATTTTAAGTGATCTACTACTTGTTTTAAAGCTTATGATGTGTACTTTAATCATACTAAATTTTATGAGTAGAGTCAGTTAGTTGCCATACTTCTAGTCTATCACTATTTTATTACTTAATTAGGGATAGCTTATCCCCTAACTTGCACTAACAGTTCATGATTAGGACTTTCCATATGTAATACCATTCCATTCATACATAAATCAATCCCATACATTATCATAGCCAATTACACAAGCCAACATCAACATTTATCATCACATACCATCAATGACACCTTTACAACATACATTGGTATATATAGTGTACAATGTAATATAATACATTTCTTAAATTCTTTTCCTCTCTTTCTTGCTCCACTTCTTGGTTTCTTCTCCCATCCTCTTACACCTAGTATGGTTGGTTAAGGAAGGGTGAGATTTAGGAGAATCTCAGTAGCAAACATTACCATTTATGCATGCAAGATGGATGCAAGTGTATAACATGCTTCTATGCACATAACTTTATCGTTTATGCATGGTGAAGTGCCATGGAAAGTAAGCTAGTTCATTCATATTCACATAACATAATGCCAAGGCATGCTTAACTAAACATAGCAATCATAATTTAGTACTATAGCTTAGTCACATCATGGCATTCATAGCACATACACACATACACATCAAGCACACAAGAAAGGTAAGTTCGCTACCTTGTATCATAAGTTTTCTCTTGCTCTTCAACCTGCTCCTTTTTACTTCCAACCATTAAGGTTGCTTCCTCAACCTTTTCCATTCCTTTTCTTTGATGTCTCATGGCCCTAAATGCACCAACACATCATTTCAATTCATTCATTAGAGCCATGGTAATCAACAACATCAATACTTTCCTTTCTTTGAGCTATATTAGCCTTTAACTTTTAAGTTTGATTTCTAACCTATCTAAAATTAATTCCATATACTATTTCCCACATTATTATGCATGTAGAATCTATTTCTAAGCTTAAAATAATCAAAATCAAACTCCTTCCCTATGAACTAGCCTTGACCGGAATATAATTCAAGTTACATAGTCATGAAATTCAACTAATTTCAACATGAAACCACTTGATTCTTGTTCCTTTCAAGCCTTTAAACATTATTCTAACATCAATTTCATCTTTCCCTATTCTTAATAATTTCGTGCAGCACCTCCCCCAAGGGTTCCAAGCTCCCAAAAATCATTAAAATCCATAACCAAGCTCAACAACAACAAAGGTAGTGAAAACTACATAAAAAATCATGAATATACCTTGTTTTAGAGCTTGATCTTGCATATGACCACTTGGCCTTTCTTTCTTCCTCTTCTTTCTCTCTCTAGAAACTATTTTGCCAAAGCTTCCCCAATGTTTCCTCTAGGTTGGACGAAAATGAGGTGTGGGGAGGAGGCATTTATAGAAAACAAGACTAAATCTGGACTGTTGATCTTAAAAATATGTGGCATGATCTGGACCGTCCATTTTCTCTTCTAATCTTATGGTGACAAGTGTCATATGACATCATGCTTACATCATCAATCCACGTGCCTTGCATCCGACCATACATGTGTCTTGCATCCGACTATACATGTGTCTTGCATCTAGCCGTATATGTAATACCTTCTTTTCTAATCTAATTGAACACTTGCCTCCTCCATATTCCTTCATCATTAAGGCATTAAAATAGGGATGAAATTAATATAAAATTCGTGCAAAATACAACCTTTAGGTAATTCTTCCACCTATCTTGCCACTTTGCACTATATAGGGTACTTTTTGGGGTCCTGGCTTTCCTGGGACCACTGGGACATGTTATAGCACCATTTTCTTACCTCAAATAAATCCACATGGCATTATATAACATGCCTAAAGAGAGAGTGATACTCTTCCCTCGTTCTTCCATTAAAATAATTAATAATATTTATTTCGGAGTGATTTTGACTGAATTCTTTCTACTAGTCCACAACTCCGAGAATCTATCTCCAGGTACCAATAAAATTTATTCATCACAGGGAATTCCTCTAATTTTTCTTAAGTCAAAAGTCAAAAGTCAATCTCTAGACATTTGACTTTGACTTTCCCCGGATAGTATGTAAATAGGTTTTAAATTCAATTAAAGCTAACCTCTTTACTTTCTGGGGACAGAATTATTTTTAAAACATGTGATAAGTCCTCAAGTATCTTGTCCCATTTTCTTTCAATTATCTGAGGCCTCCCTATACTTTAAATAATTCATATTCAATGATATTCAAAATTAGTCAAAACCCTAGGAATTCCATAAATTCCTTCGAAGGGCATTTTCATTATTTTTAGCCTTATACAGGCCTCTGAACCTTATTCCTATTTTTTTGAAATTTTTCTGAAGTGCTCAGGTCTTAACCTGTCATTTCTCATTTTTTGGGATTTTTCTAGGATTTTCGGGCATAATTTCCATTTTTACCCTTACCAGCCCAAAACTTCACCTCACTAAGGCCTCCAACATTACCTTTAGCCTATATTTATCTCTATTTCTCATTCTTAGGCTCTGAGACTTCATCCAAGTCTCTAACTTCCTCTTTTCTTAGTCCCAAAAAACTTTCCCTTTGTGATTTAGTCTTTGGGAATCTCTCTGTCTTTCTAGGGAATCTCTGGGACCTCTGCTAAAAAAGAGTCTAGTAGCCTGCCCAATTCAGCCTAATTTCGATACTTCTAGGCCTAAAATTCGGGATGTGACAAAATGTGTGTTATATGAATATGAAGTTGCATGTTGATTCTTACTCTGTTTTAAGTATACCAAAACAAGGGATGTTAATTTGTTGAAGCTGCTATGTTAGTTTTAGGTTTTGGAAAGTGTGTGTGTGTATATAAAGAAATATATATGAATTCAATTGTTGTGGGTGTTGACTAGAGAACATTGGGAGTAGGAAACTTTGAGTCTGAAATTGTGGTTTAGGAGGAGTTTAAGCCGTGGAGTCTAATAGAAAGATGATTAAAATATAATTATTATGGGTGTGTGTGTATATATCCAAATGTGTTTGTTATATGTGTATTGTTGCTCTCGGGAGAGGCCAATTTGGTTTATGAAATATTAAAATAATGAGGTTAGTTGGATGTATTTGAGTTTTTTGGGTTATGAATCTCAAAGCAAGAATTTATATTTACGAAAGAATGAGTTTAGCTTCAAAGCATGAGAACTGAAATTTTGGAATGTTAGGAAGAACTTAAAGTGATTAAGTTTTGAATTAAGGATGTTTTAAGTTATATTTAGAAGTAGTAAAATGAAGATTTAATTGTTGTTGTAAGGTGAAAAATTTCCAGATTTGAGTGAGGAGTTAAATAGAGAAATTATATTTGAGTTTCATAGCGATTGTTGTTGAAACAAGGGTGATTAATCCTATTGAATATGTGAGAGCAAATCTGGAAAATTTTCATATTTGTTTCTAAGTGATGTTTAAGAAATATAGTTGGTGAATAATAAAATAATGGATTGTTAAGTTGGAGTTTGGTACTATGGGTTGTGAATTGAAGGCTTGAGCATGGGGCTTTGAGTGGAGGACAAGATTGATTGAGATTTCAAAGGGACAAGTGAAAAGTATTTTTGAGGTATTGTAGAAAGGTTTAGGGAAAGGATTTTTAATGATAGAAAGAAAACAATAGGAAGTTTTAGAGATTAAATGATTGAACTTAGGAATTAATTTGGTGGCTGTTTTGAGGATGAAAGAAATCAAGCCAGGAATTGATTTGAAATTCATTGTTGGGGTTTGTTTGAGGTTTCTAAATAGTCAATGGACATTGTAAACGAACTAATGTTTATGATGTTTGGAAATTATTTTAAAGTATGGTTTAAGATAAAGAAAGGAACCTTCTAAAGAGAATAGGGTGAGTAAGAAATATTGTTCAGGATGACCAACTATTAAATAGAAGAAATAGAGTTCATTAAACAGAAGTTATATTTTTATAATAAAAGTTTAATGGACTAAACATTGACCCATTTATCTATGAAACTATTTGATATTTGCCCGAGCTCACCAAGAATGCTAGAAAAGAAGAAATCTGGAAAAGGTAATCCAGAAGAAGGGACTCCAGGCAGTGACTCTTTCCCTTATATATTTATGCAATAGTTCTGCATGTTTGTTTGTGCCATAGTGCCAATATTCTTTAATGAATATATGGTGGATATGTTCTGTGACAAACGAATGTGAGCTCATAAAGCTGTACTCAGGTATGAGTATATGAAAGTTGCTTTGCATTGAGCTTATAGAGCTGTACTCAAGTATGAGTATGTGAAATTTGCTTTGCATTAAGCTCATAGAGTTGTGCTCAGGTATGATATTTGCTTTGTATTGAGCTTGTAGAGTTGTACTCAATAATGAGTATGTAATGTTGATTTAATTGCCATGGCCATGTGCGTTGCAAAGTATGGGATGCATGAACATCATTGTTTTTATCTATTTACAAAGCGTGGGATGCATGAGCATTGTTGATATATATCTATTTGCAAAGCTTATGATGTTTGAGCATCGCTATTTATGCTTGGATGCAAGTACTATTAATATGGCTTGTTTTACATGCGTTTATGAGCTTTGTATAATTGTATGATGGATTACTGTCACTACTGAGATTCCTAGAATCTCACCCCTTTCTTCCGTGACATAAAATAAAGGCAGGTGGCTCGAAAGGAAAAGGTATGATAATTGAAGAAAGTTGAAAAGGTTGGGAGCAAATGTGAATATGATAGTTGGTCATCTGTGTAGTCTTTTGCTATTTATATTTAGAGTTTTTGTTATGCCATGTATGGCCATATGTATTTTGTGTGATTATGTAAGGTAATTATGGGATGTAATTACCTCGATAAAGAGGAAAGTATTGGCTCCCGTAACCGTCAGTTAAGTGCCATATGTTTTGATAGCTGCATAATGGTAGATGAATGTTTAGTTATTACTTTGAAGTCAAATATTAATGGTTTAATAGAAGCTATTCATCGATATTTCAGCTAGGAAATTAGTTAGATGTTTGAACCGCTAAATAGATAGTTCTGTAAGTTATTTCAAAAAGTTTAAAATTTTTAAGAAAATCGCATTTCCTGATATAGGATCAAACCTGGTTTAGTGGCTCATCAGCTAATTAATTAACCTTGATGGTATAGTTAAAGTAGGTGTTACATTATTGAGGTGATTCAAGTCTACATTTAAAGGTCTTTCAATTCTCTATAAGAAAAAAAATATAAATATGGACTTAAAAACTCAATTCATATAATTAATTCGCCAAAATTTACTGTTCATTTGGTCAAAACTGTACTTTGCAAATTTTTTGACTTAATTTCAAAAATTCATAACTTTTAATGTACATATCCAATTAAGGCATATTACCTATGAATTTAAGGCTTAGGATGTGTATCACATGCTCATAAAATCTCATAGCTAGATTGAATTGCATTGCCACATGACCTATGTTTTGTCCTTACTAAAAACATCTCTTTTAATTCATCTCAAAATTTTAACATGTAAAACTAGTCATCATTCTTTCTCATACATCACTTTACATGTTATTACATAGCATCATATTACATATTGAGCATGTCTATTAGTACATTTACATAAACGAAGAATAACTAGGCAACTTACTTGCATTAGTAATTCTTCACTTCCTCTTCATCATTTCCTTAGATTTTCTTCGTGCATGCTTCTTCTGTATTCATATTACCTATTATAGTTGGGTAAAGGAGGGTGAGATTCAGAAGAATCTCAGTAGTAAAGAACCTCAACAAGAATGCTAACAATGCAATATTATGTCATGCTATATATCAATCAATATTCTTATGCATTCTCTAGCTTTATCATGCCATGGAAAGGGAGCTCATAATCATACCATTCCACAACCCAGCTATGCAAATTGCCAAGGATTAACTTTAATACTAGGAAATTGCTACCTCTTATCAAGCCTTAATCCTTGCCTCTGCTCCCTTGTTCTTGGAGCTTGATCTTGCATAGTTTCCTTTCCTCTTTCTCTTCTCCTTTTCCTCTATGGAAAATTCACCCTCTCTCTTCCTCTCTTCTCTCGATCGAAACTTTTCATCAAATGGGGGAGGAAGATAGGGTATTTATAATGCTACTAGAGTCATAAGATTACCATCCAAGTTGCATGAAATTACATAGATGAAATGGCATTTCAAGAAGCTTGTCATGTGTTCCCTTGCATCATCTTCCTTACCTTACCGTGCTTTACATCATCTCCCTTACATCAATGAACTTGATGGCGTGCTTTAAAAGAAGAATGAAGAGAAAAGACCAAATTGAACTCATTAACACATTCTCTTCTTGCCACATGTTGTGCCTCTTAGTGACTAAGCTTTCTTGCAATTTTATCAAATGGCCTTAGACTACTTCTTGCTTAAGCATTCTCATAAGCTTCTTCTATAAGCTTTATTATTTTAGTCTCATTTCCATCATATGTTTCTATGCATGCTCCTTGAAAAATCCAACAAATAGGAAGGCTTTCATTTGGCACCTTATTAAGAAGTAATGAAGGAAGACAAATTTTGCATTCCTTAAACTTTAAGAATTTGTCATATGGACATTACTTTAGAAACTTCATTAATTATTCCTCATCAAGCCCTCCACTATGTGATCTTGCCATGTGTTGGACATTTTTCTCATGTGATTTATAATATATTATTTTAATCCTTTTTCAAGTTTTGCCCTTGAAAAATTATATAATTCCAACCTTGTCCTCTTTATCATATTAGCATTAAAATAGGGAGAAAAATAAAGGAAAATTTGTACACAATTATATCTTTAAGTATTCCTCCACCAATTTTACAATTTTACACTATATTGGATACTTTTTTGGGTTTTAATTTACCTGGTATTATTGGCATATATTTTGGCACCCTTTTCTTATCATAAATAACTCCACATTATATAATAATGCCAAACATTAGGCAATAGGAGCCTTTAGGGTTTTTGTCTTTTAAAGGAAATACTGAATTATTTTATTCCACTATAATGTTAACCAAATCCTTTCTGATGTTTCTGGCTTCAGAAATTCATTCCTCTACTTTATTAACTCCCTTTTATTGAGAGAAATTTTTCTAATTTTTTTTAGGTCAAAACTCAATGTGTAAATATTTTTATTCAAGTTTTCCCTGAAATCGGTCTTTTACTAACATACTTCGACTTTAAATTTTTTTAAAGTCAATCTTCAAACTTCTAAAGGTCAAGGATAATTTTTCAATCTATGATAAACTCCCATCAAATTTTTTCTTATCTCTGTCTAGATAATTGAGACCTCTAAACATTAAAAATAATTAGCCTTGTCTAATTTTTCCTAATTAACCAAAAATGCCTATAATTACAAAAAAAATTTTGATAAATTATTCTTGTTCTGTTTTCACTTTTTGGACCTCAAATACTATTCTAAATACTTTATTCTATTTTTTGTGATTTTTTGAGATTTTTCAAGAATTTTGGACATAGTTTCCAACACTACCCTTCCTTGACTGGAACTTTTTAGAATGACTATTCAATCCCGACCTAGTTTTGCTTTAAATGTTATTTTATCTCTATCTCTACTATTTTTTTTTTACTCACAGCCAGTTCTAAATTCCTCATTTCTCATTAAATTTTTTGGTATGCTTTTCATCATTATCCTTTTTGATCCAAAACTTTTTAAAATTATAATTAGGTCCCTACTAAGGTTTACCCTCAGGAATCATTTCATTGAAGTCTCTAGCATAACTTTTGACCCATATTCATCTTCATTTATCATACTAAGTCCTAAGACTTTATTGTAGTCTCTATCTTTTTCGTTTGTTAGTCCCCAAAAATTTTCACTTTATAAATTAGTCTTTGAGAATCTACTTATCCTTTTAGAAAAATTTTGGGACTCCTGCCAATTAGAATCCAATAGCCTGCCCATTTCAAGCTATTTTTTTACGCTTCTAGGTCTAAAATACAATCATAAAGTTAAAAGTACCAGAAATTCCTAGAAGCATTCTATCTGAAAAGCTTTCTTGACCAATTGGATAGATTAAGAAAACAACATCTTATCAATGTTAATTAAAAATAAAAATTAAATTTAAAAATATATTTATGGAAAGATTATTTATTATTTAAAATTCAAAATTAGTTTCATGTGAAATTAATATTATATTAAAAATAATTTTTAAAAGAAATAAAACATTATAAAATAAATAGTAAAACAAATATTTAAAAGTTATTTTGTCATATTAATAGTTAAAATTAAAATTGTCTCATGTGTATATATTTTTGAGGGGTGTGCACAATCACTTACTTTTAAGCACTTTTATTCTTACTAATCTAAATATTTAACGACCTGAAGTAATACATATATAAATAGCAACCCTATTGTAGCAATCTCCCCGAATCATCTCATTCAACATGTAAGCACATATATCTTTCTTGAAAAGGCTAGAATCTACTGTTAGCTATATCAACCCTATCTTAAAGGGAAACACTGTCAATACTTTTATAAAATAAAAAAGATATTTTTTTTAATTTGTAATTCAGTGTTAGTCAATTTTAATTTATTGACTAACACGTAATTATTTTATTTATTAATACTCGAATTAAGTAGCTAAAATTGAGTTTGACAACTATACTCATTGACTTTGTAGAATAATAGATCGTAGTTAGATGAAAGCTAGGAGAATTAACAAAAAAATATGAGGATGGAGTTGAAAGGTTTTTTGAGTTTTTGTTTAGAGAAATACCCCTAATAAAAAAGATGGCTTGTATTGTTGTTTTTGTGTCAAATGCTTAAACAATAGTCGGTGGAGTATTCATGAGATAAGAGAGTATCTTATCTATAATGGGATAAATTTAAGGTATATAAATTGGATATGGCATGAAATTAGAAAGACTACTTTATCTGGAAAGAAGAAGATTGTGAATGATGTCTTAGGTGATAGAATTTTGGACATGTTCTGTGATATAAGGTCCAAGTCTTTTGCATAGTTCACAAGTGAAAGCTTGCGTAGTGATGCAGAGGTGCTTTCGTACTTATGGTGTAAAGACGATTACACAAGGTTGACAACTGTGTTGAAATTGATGAATTTGAAGGCAAGAAATGGTTGGACTGATGCTAGTTTTATGGAATTGCTCGAATTGTTGAGTGATATTTTTCCAAAAAGGAATGTTTTTGCATTCTTTTGTTATGCTAGTTGGAATCAGTTTGCAATTGGCATTGTAAGTAGGTTGTATAGGAAATTAAATCAAAATTTTGAAAAAAAAAAGAGAAAAAGAAATGAACCTTTGGCGGGGGTTATTTGATTAATTGTCGTGAAAGGGATTTTTAATGACGGTTAAAAAAAACCGCCATTGAAATCAAGCTTTTCATGGCGGTTAAGTTATAAAAGTGCTGTTGAAAGTTACTTTTTCACTGCGGTTACTTTATAAAATTATTGTGGAAAGTAATTTTTCATGACAGTTATAAATTTCCCTGAAATTCTTTGTTTCAAGCCCTTTTCAATCGTTGTTAAAGGTCTTTTTTGTAGTAGTGTGAGATCTTGAGCCTTCTTCTTTCTCTTCCTCTTGTTTTCTCTTTTCTTTCTCTCGTTTTCTCTTTCTTTATGGTTGTAGATTGAAAATATGGAGAGGAAAAATGAGGACATGTTGGTTTCAATGGGGTGTAAGCGGTCAAATGACCAACATCCACGTTAGTCACCATTTGCTTGCAATTTAATCCCTTGTTCATTATTCTGAAACACCATAAAATCAATCAACTATCAAATATCTCTTTTTTTTTTTAATACACATCATCAATTATCAACTATTAATGAACTAGCAATTATACTCTTGAAATCTTCTAATACCTGTTTTGTTTGCAAATGGATCAGGTATGATATTATGAGATTTGAATATATTCAATTAAATGGGATTTGAATATATTGAATTAAATGAAGAGCATTATAATTAAATGGAATTTCAATTAGGGACTCAAATTGATAATATAATAATGGGAAAACTAATTTGAAGATCCTCATAGTTTTCATCAATTTTGAATCCGGTCCCTATACTTTTTTTTTTCTTTTTATTGGGTCCTTTAATTTTATAATGTTCAATCTATTAGTCCCTTAGAGTTAAATCTGCTAACAGGGTTAAGTTTTCCGTTAGTCAAGTCTGAAACATCTATGCCCTTTCTCCTTCTGCCATAGTCGACCCAGCTCTTCCCTCTCCTTCATTTGTTCAACAAGCTTATCTTCTTATTCACCATTCTCCCTGCTTTTTACCTCTCCATGACACCTTCCCTTCCCCTTGGCCATAATGTCACCGGACCCTCTTCGGCCATCTTGCAGTTACTTGTCCATTGCCATCCAGCTTGAACCTTGTTTGGAGAATTACGGTAACAAGAAGAGCATGAAAAAAGACGAAATTGTTGGGTTTGTGAAAAGAAAAGTGGTGAGTGATTCTTTTGAGCCCAACGCCAAAAAACTAGCACTGTTGCAGAATCATCTATGGAGATAAAAATAAAATAGTACGAGAATCTGGGTTCCTCTAGCCAAGCAAAATTAAATTTATAGCTAAAATCATGGAGAGGTTGAAAGCAACGATGAGCCAATTATCAGTAGGGAGACGGTGGATAAAGAGACAAAATCATGGAAAGAGTGAAGGAGAGAGGAGTTTCAGACTTGGATTAACGGAAAATTTAACACTGTTAACAGATTCAACTCTAAGGGACTAATATATTTAAAATTATAAAATTAAAGAATGTAATAAAAAGAAAAAAAAGTATAAGGACATGATCCAAAATTGATGAAAACTGTAAGGATCTTCAAATTAGTTTTCCCTATAATAATTAAAACCCGCATATCTAATTCAAATTGTATAAATTAATTGAATGACAAAGAGAATTAAGGAAACCTATAAATTAAAATCAAGGACAGATGAAAGTGAGTTAATTTTCATCTGATTGTCATCCAATTTTCTCTAATTTATACATTGAATTAAAATAAAGGAAACCTAAAAATTAAAATCAAGGACAGACGGATAAAGTAATGCAAGTTGAAAGATTGTATAAATTGAAGAAAATCATATTCCTATAAATAAATTGAATTAAATGGGGAGCACATAATTGAATGGGATTTTAATTGGAGGCACAACTTTAATTTGCAAACATTCCGCCTTGTTTTGCCACGAATTTGCACTAGAGTTGGAAGAAATAGAGAAACTCGCCCCTCTTTTTGAAGCCAATAACTATGGTTTGATTGATAATGCCCCTTTAGGCCTAATCAATTAGGCCCCCACTAAAAGACACCAACCTTGCCCCCTTCCACTTGTCCTTCTTAGTCGACACATCAAAAGATATGTTCTTGGCAGTTCACTTCCACGTAGTCCCTTTGTGTATGTTCAGAACATGAATTTTAGCAACACTTTGTGCTTCACCCATGGTGTGGGGTCTTAATATTCTTGCTATATAAGCAAAGCCTGGTTGAAGCCCTTAGGAATTGAAGTTTGTGACAAAGATTATCAAATTCATCATTATAATCATCAAGAGATCCCGTCTTCTTTAATCACTTTAACATAGCCACGGGATTTTGATAACCTCGTGAAATTCCTAACAAGTTAGCTTGTTTTAACACTCTTTTGTTGTTTTTGGAAGCGAATTGTGTAGGCTTTCTCTTAAAGTTGTAAAACATGATTTCAAAATGTGAAGCTTAATTTGTGCTAACATTTGGGGATTATTTGTGCAATGCTTCTAAAATTCTTGGTGCAGGAAGTAGCAAGAGCTGGAAGATAAATGACAAGAAGAAATATTTAACCTATTTTGGTTGATCAAAGGAAGATCATGGACACAGAGTGAGCAAGGATGGGAAAACCAAGTGAAAAAGGCCAAGAATGCATAATCCGTCACAGCCTCTAAAACAAAAAAGAAGGAGAGGTATTCTATTCAAGGTGCCGCAATGCCTAGCTAAATCCATGGTGGTGCCTAATCCTTTCCAAAGAGCTTTCCTTTGTCCGTAATCTGTCACAGCGTCTATCCTTGTGCAACCATATAGTTTGCATTGTAACTTAAAATCTAGGGCATATAAAAGGAGAAACTCAGGATTCTTGGCTAGGCTTCGACTTGGAAACCTATTTGGAGGAGTTCTCTCTGAGAGTTCAGAGGTTTTGAGACTTAGGAGCTTTGGACTTGAAGTTTGAAGGAGATTTGGAGCTTTGTTTCTCATTTTCCTTAGTTTTCTTCTATTCTTCGTTGTTTCTATAATAGCTATGAAATACCCTTATATTTGTGGCTCTTTGTTAAACATGTGTCGTTAGAGTAGTCATTCTAGGATTATTTTGATTTATTGTATGGATTAAGACTTATTTTAACTCTTTCTTTGGTGTTAATGATAATGTTATGCTGTTTTTACCTTGAGCTTATTGCTTTCTTGTGATTGACCTCCACTTGGAGTGATTTGTTTGATTGGTTTAAGCTTGAGAAAGTTAAATTGATCTTTGAACTTAGGTAAAAACATGCTAGACCAAAAGTTTATTCTATTAAATTGATGGTTTATTGATAGAATAGAGATATATCTATTGACCTAACATTGTCCAAAAAGGATTTTGGTTTTCAAAATGTAATCTTTCTAACAAAAGCAAGAGATTGTGAAGGTTTATTGAGATTATAAAATTTGGTTTTGACTTGAGAAAGCTTAATCAATGTTTGTGAACCTTAAACTGACTTAACTTATCATTAAAACACTAAATAAAAAGTTTCTAATCAAGTTTTATGAAGTATAATAGTGAGAAATAATCCTAGATCCTTATTTGTCTTAAAGTCATGTTTTTAACTTTGATTTCTACCTTTATTTTCAAAGTGTCTTACTTAAACAACTCATTTACACATTAATTTCATTTAACCTAATCATGAACATAAAGCGATTTTTAACTTGTGTGGCCTTAGTCTCTAAGGGAACGATACTTTTTATACTACTTGCGACTTGTGCACTTGTGGTTAAGCTAAACGATGAATAGGTCTTTAAAAGCAGCACCAAAGCAATTGTTAATGGCTTTCTTGTAATTAACTTAGGTCAACGCTACCCTTGCCAGACCTTGTTCGAATGCTAGATGCCAAACATAGGCCTTCTGTATAGATTTCCTGTGGATTGAACTTTGGTTCTTCTCATATAGACCTATACTTCCTATGCCAATATTGCTTCTCTAACCAAACCCCTAATTGGTTTGGGGTATGAAGAGAACCACCCTTGAGAACCCTTCTGTGAACTTCTTTAGCCTCATGAGTCCTCCTAATTGTAACTTAGAGCTTAGAGCACATATATGCAAAACTAGTTACTAGAGCTAGGGTCAGTTGTTTCTTTAAGTTTAGTCTAACTTTTCCCTTTTGTCTAGCCATTTAACCTGAGTCCTCGTCCCTCTACAAAACTGTCACATATTTAGATAGGTTTATGAACTTAGTGATGAAGTCATTGCCATGCATATTTTTTGCCATAAGGCATGGACTCTAATTCTTTGTCTTGATATAGGGCAGGTGGAAATAGTAATTAAAGAATACCTACTTGAATTCATCCTAAGTGACTTGCGAGTTGTCAACTGGGCTTACAATTTCCCATCAGCACTTAGCTTGCTCCTCTAACAACATAATAGCAACTTGTACCTCATGCTGAGTAGTGTAAGGGAAAACTCTGAAAATGGTCTTCATTTTATCAATCCAGTCTTCAGCTTCAACTAGATTGATTTTATCCTTAAACCTCAAGGGATCATGATGACTCACCTCTTTTAATATTGCTCTTATTGAAGTATCAATAAGAGGATTTTGTAGAACAGTTTCTCCCCTACTCTCAACACTCAAAGTACCTTATTTTCTATATTGCAAGTCACCTACACTCTTAGCTTACTCTTAACCGGGTTTCCCTCTGGTCGAATCTCAAAATTCATCTTCCCAACCATATTCTCTTTAAGCTTGTTAAGCCTTGCTTCCATAACACTTCAGCTACTAAGAGAACCTCGTTATTTTACTGTTGATCTTGCTTAAGTGATTGATCACTATGTTGATTAAGAAGTTACTCCCGAGTAGAGGAAGCCTCCTTAACTATGAGTTCAATCCTTCATGGTCTTGCCATTCTCTCCACTTAAGGATAGAACCCATGAACACAAAAAAAAACCAAGAAACCAAGAAGATAGAGGTGGATTGCAAAGTGAACTCATCATTCTCATTTGCTTCTCTCTTATCATAAGCTTTTGTTTGATTAGTTTCTTTGTAATTTCTTAATTTCTTTTGCAAGCATTTAAATTCCAGAAACATTACTAACCCGTTTGGTTCACTGAATCTGAGGGAATGTAATGCAATGCAACACAATGTAATGGAATGTAATGTAATGATAATTACATGAGTTTGTTTGGTACACAATTAAGGAAAGATGATACATAGACATAAAAATGTTTGGTTGGATTACAAACAAGATGAGAATAGGTAAATGTAATGACAAAATTACCCTTATTTACACATATATATTTATAATGAATTAAATTTTTTTTTATTTTTCACCCAATAAACATACTAACCTATCCACATATATAATAATAAAATAATAGATAAAATTGCCCCTTATTCATATATATCATAAATTAAAGTATACTTTTTATATAGGGTTAAGGTGCAACTTTAACAATAAAGTTTACCCTAACGGGCACTGGGCACCATAAAGTTTATTTGGGTGCAAAAATATACATGAAGTTGTCAAAAGGGAGCATCTGGCACCATGCCGTTAACGTCCGTCAGTTTACCGTTAGAGGGGCCCAGAAAGTCAGTTTTAAGGTGCATTTTTAACAACAAAGTTTGCATCAAGGGGCATTAGGCACCATGAAATTTACTTGGGTGCAAAAATATACATGAACTTTGTAAAAGAAAAAAAATAACAAAATTTTTCAACTTCCATAAACGTCCATTAATTTTATTCTTTTGGGTCTCACCAAATGCTATATTTTCTCTCCATCAATTTTCACTTCCAAGTCGATCCATCTTTCTCTCATCATAGTCAACACGCATACTCTCTCTGTCATGTCATTTTCTTAGCCTCCAAGCCTTTTATATGTATTTAAGCAAAACACATCTTTCCCTTCTAGGATATGAGGTTTATTGCTTGCATCCAAGTACTACCTCCAGTCCTTAATATAGGATGCAATGGACTAATTTGAGGAGATTAAAAATAAATAAATAAATTACTTTAAAATATTATATTTATTGTTTTTTCTCCAAATTAATTTTTCTTGGCTTGTAAACTAATATATAATTTAATGATGCATATAAATATTTTAGAGAGATCATGTACTATATGCTATTGCGTCAAATAAATAATATAATATTTAAAGTAATTTATTTATTTATTTTAATCTCCTCAAATTAGTCCATTGTATCCTATATTAAGGACTGGAGGTAGTACTTGAGTGCAAGTAATGAACCTCATATCCTAGAAGGGAAAGATGTGTTTTGCTTAAATACATATAAAAGGCTTGGAGGCTCAAAAAACGACATGACAGAGAGAGAGTGTGTTGACTATGATGAGAGAAAGATGGATCTGCTTGTAAGTGGAATTTTATAGAGAGAAAATATAGCATTTGGTGAGACGGAAAAGAATAAAATTAATGGATGTTTATGGAAGTTGAAGAATTTTGTTATTTTTTTCCTTTTACAAAGTTCATTTATATTTTTACACCCAAGTAAATTTCATGGTGCCTAATGCCCCTTGATACAAACTTTATTGTTAAAAATGCACCTTAAAACTGACTTTCTAGGCCCCTCTAACAGTAAATTGATGGACGTTAACGGTATGGTGCCAGATGCTCCCTTTTGACAACTTCATGTATATTTTTGCACCCAAATAAACTTTATGGTGCCCAGTGCTCCTTAGGGTAAACATTGTTGTTAAAATTGCACCTTAACCCTTTTATATATAGTAGTCAACATTCCTATCCATATATATGATAAATTAAAGTATAATTTAAATTTGATAATTAAAATTGTCTCTATATTATACTCATAAACACAAATACATACAGATATAAATATATACTTATAAGAACCAATAAGTTGAATATAATTTATAAGCTAATAAATAAATGTATAAGTTTACCAATAAGTTGAAAGATGCTCACCAGTGGTTGAGTCTCTAACATGATGATGAAGCATTCGTGATGTAGCAGTAGGGGCCTTATGTTTGTAGTTCATAGCGGTAGCAACGAGGAGGGAATGAATAGGAGAGCAAGGGTTTCTACTTGATTTAATACGGGTCCAATCTTGTCAAATTTATAAATTATAAAGGTAATAATATCTTTTCTAATTGATTACAAGAGGTCTGTATCCTTATTCATGAGTTATAGCAGTGTAATCATGATGCACCATCTGATGTAATCAACATTACAATACGTAATCCTCTTTACATTACATAAGTCCAACCAAACATCTAAATTGGGCCTTTACATCTGAAACATCCTACTTTTAACCCCTCAGAGTACGCGTTTGGAAGCGTTATGGTTCAAACAATTCACAAAACAAGCTTGTAGATTGAACTTTGTGATTGGTTCTCAGGTTACTATTTATTGATAAATTTTAGATTTTTAGTCCAACTTTGAGCAATTATAACTCTTAGCATATACATCCGTTTTAAGTGATCTACTACTTGTTTTAAAGCTCAGGATGTGTACTTTAATCATGCTAAATTTTATGGGCAGAGTCAGTCATTTGTCATACTTCTACTCTATCACTATTTTGTTGCCCAATTAGGGATAGCTTATCCCCTAACTTACACTCTAACAGTTCATGATTAAGACTTTCCATATATTATCATAGCTAATTACACAAGCTAACATCATTATTGATCATCACATACCATCAATGGCACATTTACAACATATACTGGCATATACAGTGTATAATGAATACAACAAATTTTTCCAAATCTTTTCTTCTTTCTTGCTTCCACTTCATGTATCCTTCATATGATCACATCACCTATTATGGTTGGTTAAGGGAGCGTGAGATTTAGGAGAATCTCAGTAGCAAACATTACCATTTATGCATGCAAGATGGATGTAAGTGTATAAAATGCTTCTGTGCACATAACTTTATCGTTTATGCACGGTGAAGCGCCATGGAAAGTAATCTAGTTCATTCATACTCACATAACATAATGTCAAGGCATGCTTAACTAAACATAGCAATCATAATTCAGTAGCATAGCTTAGTCACATCATGGCATTCATAGCATATACACACATACGCATCAAGCACACAAGAAAGGTAAGTTCGCTACCTTGCATCATAAGTTTTCTCTTGCTCTTCAACTTGCTCCCTTTTTGCTTCCAACCATTAAGGTTGCTTCCTTAACCTTTTTCATTCCTTTTTCTTGATGTCTCATGGCCCTAACTGTACCAAAACATCATTTCCATTCATTCATTAGAGCCATAGCAATCAACAACTCAATACTTTGTTTTCTTTGAGCTATATTAGCTTCTAACTTTTGACCTTGATTTCCAACCTTTCTAAAATTAATTCTACATGTTATTCCCCAACAATTTTGCATGTAGAATCCATTTTCAAGCTCAAAATAATCAAAATCAAACTCTTTCACCATGAACTAGCCTTGACCAAAATATAACTCAAATTACATAGTCATGAAATTCAACCAATTTCAACATAAAACCACTCGATTCTTTTTTGTTTCAAACCTTTAAACATTATTCTAACATCAATTTCATCTTCCTCTATTCTTGAGAATTTTGTGCAGCATGTCCCCCTAGAGTTTCAAGCTCCCAAAAATCATTAAAATCCATAACCAAGCTCAATAACAACAAGGGTAGTGAAAACTACATCAAAAACCATGAACATACCTTGTTTTAGAGCTTGATCTTGCATGGGACCACTTGGCCTTTCTTTCTCCCTTTTCTTTCTCTCTCTAGAAACCATTTTGCAAGAGTTTCCCTATAGGTCCATGGCTTGCACGAAAATGAGGGGTGGGGAGGGGGTATTTATAGAAAACAAGACTGAATTTGGACTGTTGATCTTAAAAATATGTGGCTTGATTTGGACCGTCCATTTTCTCTTTTAATCTTGTGGTGACAAGTGTCTCATGACATCATGCTTACATCATATTGATGAAATCATGCTTACATCATCAATCCACATGCTTTTAATCTAACCATACATGTGTCTTACATCCGACCGTACACGTGTCTTGCATCTAGCCGTACACATAATACCTTCTTTTCCCATCTAAACGTACACTTGTCTCTTCCATATTTCTTCATCATTTTGGCATTAAAATAGGGAGGAAATCAATATAAAATTCGTGCAAAATACAACCCTTAGGTGTTTCTCCACCTATCTTTGCCATTCTGCACTGTATAGGGTACTTTTTTGGATCCTGACTTACCCGGGACCACGGGGACATGTTCTGGCATCATTTTCTCACATCCAATAAATCCACATGGCATTATATAGCATGCCTAAAAAGATAGTGATGCTCTTCCCTTGTTCTTCCATTAAAATAATTAAAACAATTGATAATATTTATTTCAGAGTGATCTTGACTGAATTCTTTCTACCGGTCCACAACTTCGAGAATCTATCTCTAGATATCAATACTATTTATTCATCATAGGGAATTCCTCTAATTTTTCTTACTTCAAAAGTAAACTTCTAGACATTTGACTTTGACTTTCCCTGGATAGTATGTAAATAGGCTTTAAATTCTATTAAAGCAAACCTCTTCGGTTTCTAGGGACGGAATTATTTTTAAAACCTGTGATAATTCCTCAAATATTTATCCCCATTTTCTTCCAATTATATGAGGCCTCCCTATACTTTAAATAATTCATTCTCAGTAATATTTAAAATCAATCAAAACCCTGGGAATTCCACAAATTCCTTCTAGGGGTACTTTCATCATTTTTAGCTTCATACAGGCCTTTGAACCTTATTCCTATTTTTTTGAAATTTTTCTAAGGTATTCAAGTCTTAACCTACCATTTCCTATTTTCGAGGATTTTTCTGGGATTTTTAGGCATAATTTTCATTTTTACCCTTACTAGCCCAAAACTTTGCAAAATTACAATTTTGCCCCTGGTTTGGCTTAACGTCAAAATTCACCTCATTGAGACCTCCAACATAACCTTTGGTTTATATTTATCTCTATTTCTCATTCTTGGGCCTCGAGACTTAATCCAAGTATTTAACTTCCTGTTTTCTCAGTTCCAGAAAACTTTTCTTTTACAATTTAGTCCCTAGGAATCTTACTGTCCTTTCAAGGAATCTTTGAGACCTCTACCAAAAGAGGTCTGGTAGCCAACTCATTTCAGGCTAATTTCGGTACTTCTAGGCTCAAAATTCAGGATATGACAATATCAAGATTACATGTAATCTTCTTTAATAAAATTGAACCAAACAAGCTGTAAAGCTTTCTTTGGGTAATTAATATGGTAGTTTAGTGAATTCTTTACTTCGCCCTTCAATCCTTCTTTGCACTTCAGTCTATTGCTTGTGCTTTGCCTCTACTCATCGACTCACCACATCATCTCTAACCTCTATTTGTCGCTAACTCTCACACCTCAAAAATTTAGGGGTGACCAACACGAAATATGCAGGAACTCACAATCCTTAAGCCTTAAAACGTATAAATAAACACTTGCTTTAATAATTATAATACCAATCACAATGTCAAGATTAATATAACAATTCTAAAAATGTGTGTACCATTAAATTCATTTATATAAACATATATAAAACTCCCAGAGGAGATAAGGATCCTTGGAGCACCTAAGTAAGAAGGGTAAATATATAAATATAAATTTAGATTTACATTAATTAGTAGTTATTTCAAAATATATCTACAAGCTTTGATCAACAACGAGGGTATTTATTATTTAACTAGAAGTGCAATGTCAATTATGAACATGTAACTATTTGCCAAGTAAATGATTAAAAGTTGATTTCATGTTATGAATAAGTCCATAAAACATAAAAGAAAACATATAAAGAGCTTTTGTCACACTAGATTAACTAAACATGTAAATAATTTCTTTATGAAATCAAATTACGAAAATGAGGACTTCAACAAAATGAGTAAAAGCATGGACACACAGTCTATGAGAGTTAGTAACCAACAATAGCCGAAGCCACCAATATAAGCACATTTGAAGCTATGAATAGTAGGCGAAGCCGAAGCTACGAATAGCAAGAGTAGCCAAAGCTACAAATAGCAAGCGCAGCTTGTCACATCCCGTATTTTAGGCCTAGAAGCCCACAAAGTAGCCTAAAGAAGGTAGACTATCAAGCCCTTCCAAGCAGAAGTCCTAAAGAGGTGAAAGGAAGTTAGAACATGGATAGGGACTACACTGCAAAGTGAAAGTTTTCAGGGATTGAAGTGTAATCAAAGTTAGAGGCTTTAGTAAAGTCTCAAGAGCCCAGAAGGAAAAAAGAGGCTGGATACAAGTTAAAGGTTAAGTTAGAAGTCTCAAAGAGATGTTTTATGAGGTTGAGCCCAAGCAGGGGTAAAACTGTAAATTTAGAAGGATACATGCCAATTGGGGTAAAAATAGAAAGCATACAGAAAATTTCAGAAAAATCCAAAAAAAAGAAGGAAATAATATTGTAAGACTCTTTTGTAAAAAGAAATAATGAAAATACCCCTAAAGCAGCTTAAGTGGAATTTATAAGCTTATGACTAGTAAAAAGTACACTGTTTGAGGTAATTATTTGAGATAGCAAGAAATCTAAAAAATGTACGTAAAAATGAGATTAAATAGTTAAAGGAGTGTACTAATTTCTAAAATTAGTCCTGCTCCTAGAAGGCCAGTGGAATGGCTTTAATAAAATATAAAGCCAATTCTGCCAATAAAAGGACATTTTAGTATATGATTTTTATATAAGGCTTAAAGGAAGTGTTCTGGCCTAAAAAAATTCATAGATATTCTCTAGAATTAAAAGGAATTTATAGAATAGACAGAAGAATTTTCTGAGCTCTGAAAGGCCATCAAGAAAGCCGGATAAATGTGAGCTAAGTAAATTGGAAGGAAACTTAGGGATTAAGTTTTGATCAAATAGCTATGATTCAATCTCCCTTCTCTTCCACAAGATTCTTGACACCTAGCACCTTCTAGAAGAATGATGTAAGGGATGATGCAAGAAGGTGATGCAATGATGATGTAAAAATGCACTTAAAGTTTCAAAATCGCCCTTATCCTTTCTATTAACTTCCAAGGGCATTTTAGTCCATTCAAGGCCATAGTTTGACTATAAATAGAACCCCTCCCCTCTCATTTTTTGGCCAGGTTGAGAACTCTAGGGAAAACTCTTGTCATTTTGTTTCTTGAAGCATAATCAAGAGGAAGACACCACCTTTGATCATCTAAGCTTGGATCCAAGGTTAGTAAGTTGTTCCCTCTTGTTTCTTGCTTTGATTCCTTGGTTTATATGATTGAAAAGTTTGGTTTCCCTTAGGGCTTGATGCTGACCGAATTATATAAGTTTAGGGGAAGGAAGTTTTGATGTTATATCTAGTTAAGACAATGGTTCAAGGTTGTTTAAAGTGATTTTGTGTTGATATGTGAAAGATTTCATGATTGTTTAAGAAAGGGTGATGTTCAGCCACTATGAGATCTGTACCCTAGGATGTGTTTTTCATAGTTTTGATGTTTCTATTGTATTTAAAATGAAAAATAGTGTAAGGTAAACCTAAAGAACAAGCATTGGAAGCATTATAATTAAAGTTGGGATTTTCATATTTTAAACCCCCTATTTGGCTAACACTGGCTTTTGGGGAAGAAGTTGGATTTTCTTTGATCCAAGCTCATTTTTGGATTTTTGGACAAAATTATGTAGGATTGGCCTATTGGCCTAAGAGAATAATTTTTACAAAGCTTGAACATTAATCCAAAAATTAAGAGAAAGATGTTAAGTTCAAGAGAGTTTGTCTTGAACAATATGTAATCTCTTGGTCCTAATGAATTGTATGAAATGTTTAAGACCTTAGAACATCTAAGAGGATGTTTGTTGATATTGACTAAAAGCCCACATCGTTGGAAATTCAAGGGAATCAAAAGAAAAGCAAAAGGAAAGCTTGAAGTGCAAGGTAGTGAACTTACCAATTGTCATTGCTTGATGTTCTATGCTTGTGTGTTGCTGTGTACATGTTATTTGAATGTTATTGTGACATATTTTAGCTGTTGTAATTTCTATTTATGATGAGTAGATTATGTCTCCATGACCATGCATCAAGAAGGTAGCTTTGAGCATACTAATATGTCACTAATTAGCAAGAGAATAAGCAAGTTGCATATAGTGCATTAGCATCCATCTAGCATGATTAATATAGTATTGTTTGCTACTAAGATTCTCCCAAATATCACCCCTTCGTAACCAACCATTTAAGTCAATCAATGGTGGGCAATAATGGCATGAGAAGGAAGCAGAAGAAAGTGGAGAATTATTTATG
Source organism: Neltuma alba (assembly GCF_004799145.2). Taxonomy (NCBI): domain Eukaryota; kingdom Viridiplantae; phylum Streptophyta; class Magnoliopsida; order Fabales; family Fabaceae; genus Neltuma; species Neltuma alba. Next base: position 489,784 of record NW_021635638.1, on the reverse strand, counting down.
TTAATAAATGAGATTGTTGACGAATGTATGACTCTCCTATTTTGTAAATTATGTTTATGGATGCCCATGATGCAATATATGTGTTTAGAATGTCTATGACATGAATGTAAGTGTATGAAAATGAATGGGAAAGAGTAAGTCCAGGTTGTGTATGTCAAATTAATAAAAAGAATCAAAGTAAGAAATGGTCAAGGGATAAAACGTAAGTCCTGGAGTAGTTAGTTTCGAGCTCTAGTTTGACCTATTAAATGAATGAATTAGGCCATAAATTTGGCAAACTTATATTACACGTCCCAAGCTTTAAAATAAGAGGTAGATAAACTCAATTGGATGTGTACACAAGGAGATATGAATTTCTAAAGTTGAGGCACAGAATCTGGAAGTTCCAGATTTTACCAAATGAATAGTAAAGTTTAATGAATAAACTGTATGAATTGGCAAGATATAACTCCAGTTTGATATTTTTTTTTTTCCTTAAAGAGCTTTCAAATATCTTTCCATATAATTTTAGAGCACCTCCACATGATTTTTCTAAAATTAGTTATGATTTTTCAAAGTTGGACTTGCAATCTGAAAATTGCATTGTGAACAATGTTTTTTCGAAAATCAACATCTAGCTTGCATTTTATGAGTTTAAGGCCATCCAAAGTAGTCTAAAATGGTTCTAAATAGATTCTAAAATATTATATAAGTAAGTTGCGACATAGCCGAAGCTACAAAACAAGCATAGCCGAAGCTATGAATCAAGTGAGCTCAATATTAACCATGACGCACTAATGGCTAACAGTTCTACTCTTAGCAACTAGTGTTTTCAGTCATTACAAAAATCATTTACAAGCATGCATGGGGTCAAACATTAATCATAACTGAGATCTTCTAAAAACAAAGCATATTTACTAAAGAAGACCCTAGCATGAAGGTTTTCAAAACTTTCCTTTTAAATTCCAAGCAGGAAAATTTATTAAAAACAAATGGTAGAAAAGCTAATATTCTTAAGTAGGACTTTTGTTCTATGTAAGCAATGAAAGTATTCTTTAAAACATTAAATAAATGGAAATAACAAGTGATCAGATTTAAATAAAAATGTCTTGATAAACTATTTAATAGGAAAGATGATAGTTTAATTAAGTTAATAAGAAACAGAATAATATCTTTTGCAAAGCAAATTCCCAACTTCCTCGTAAAGTCATTATATATATGACCAAAACTAATAACAATAGGAAGTTCGAAAAATCAACTATAATAAGTAATGTATTTTCTTTAATTTACTATCAAAATCAATATCAAATCCTTTTTTTTGTCTAACAAAATTTTCTTCTCAATAACTAGACTTTCATTTTAATTTTCTCTATAATATTAAGAAGACATAACGAAATATCCTGGTTTGAACCGTCCTCTTATAGTATATAACATTAAGTTTAATTGATAATACATAAACCTTAACTAAATTAGCAATTTCAATTATATCCAAGCAAGCATAAACAAAAATATCTCATTCTTCTTTTCCATACATGCTTCCAAGCATAACAAAAACCATGTTCACTGTACTACCTTACAACTCATTTACAGCTCTTCTTTCTTGTAAGACTTTCTTTTTTTTCCCCCCAAATACTAAACAATTCATGTGCACTCAATCTAGCAGGCTTCAAGGATATTCATTTTACTATCATAACCACCAAATCTTCACACACAACATCTATAAATTAATTTCTATCTAACCATCAAATTGAAAACAGCTACCCAAGCATCACATGGAAAGGATATCATAGCTTCCCAACAATCTCCATTTTATAATAAAACTTCCTACTCTTTTTAATCCATAAACAAGATTTAAATCATAATCAACCTAAAACGAAACCTAACTTCTTTTCCACCATCAAAATACCATAAATCACGATCCAAATAAGTTTATTTCCTTTTCCACATTTCACCGAACATCTGGTGTGCACTCAAGATTAAGTCATCAAGTCAAAACCTGCACACTTGTTTGTCACAATAACTCAAAATTTAATCTACCAAACAATTTGTCAAACCCCTTCTAGTAAGTAAAGTTTAAATCATAAACACCATCCAACCATTCTTATGCCAGTAGCAACAACATGATTTCTTAAAGTTTTCTTGATTCCATAATTTCTTCTACAAAACTCTAATCATAAATAGCTGCTCATTTTAGCTATGATTCCCCTCTCAAACATTTTATCAAACAATATCATGCATAGAGATTAAACTTAACAAATCGAGCTTTCTTTCCGATCTATATTTTAGTTAGCTCATACTCTGACACTCCCCTGTTTCAGAAACACCATGGCAGAAAAGGAAAGAGAAATTTAATCCCACACGCCGCACAAAACGGCAAAAGGAGAAAAGGAGAAAAATATGAAGTTCAAATGCACTAGCTCACTATTGTACATAGAGCCATGGAAGAGAAAGATTCAAACCTTGCCAATTCCTTTTCTTTTGTAAGAAGGTCCCGAAAGATGAACTGAGAGGGAGAGTTATTTAATTTTTTTTCTATTTTCTCTTCTTCCTTTTTTGAAGGGCATTGTAGTAATTTTGTGAGTGCTAGACAAAATGAAAATATCCCTTTCAGCACAACACAGGTTTGAACTCAGTATCCTAAAGAGTGAAATAATTATTTTTATTTCAATTTTATGCCCATTACAACCATTGTAGACGTCAATTTCTTCTCTTCATTTGCTTTATTTACTTTACATTTTTTTTTTTTGAGAAATAAGTTCAACCTCTGCTAAACTACCAATTTACATTTAGTGCATATCTTCAACCAATAAATAAATAAAATACTAACTTGAAATGAAGTAACTACATTATTTTTTGGGTCATTACACTGACTCACCGTCTCCGGCCTTCATTTGTTGCCGACGCGCCTTCTCTAACCTCCATTCTCAGGTATTTTGAAGCACTGTGACTTGTGTTCATATATATATATATATATATATAGTGTCGTGACTTGTGTTCGCGTATACAGAGGACAGCATATGAGTGGCCGAGTAGGGTCTTGAAGGATATGTGTACTGATATCTGAAAATGAACATTTCCACCTTGGAATCTGATCTGTGCATTGAAGACTTGGGGTAGTGGACATACCTTTTACAACAATGATTTTAGGAACCTGATCTAAGTTTTTGTTATATTTGTTCTATTGTTTGTTACATGTGTTCATTGATATTAGGCTCACTGACCATAGGTAGTGTTTTTTGGTCGACTGATAACTAGTTTTTTTTTGGGTCGACTGACTGTAGCTAGTTTAGGGGTAAACATACCAAAACAAAAATGGAGCTTTTCATTTTTTAGTTGACTGACAGCTGGTTAATCGTTATGTTTGATTCAGTGGCTTTGATCTAAAACTTACATTTTAAATTTAACAAGGAGACCCAAAAACGATTGTCTCGGTTAGGGTGAGAGCTTTTCTCCCTTTTGTGGGAGCTGGGTTTTAGTGCCATTCTCATCAGTGGTGTGAGTCTTTCACTCGATTGTTTCTAGCCATTGCTACTTTAGCAATGGCTCACTCTGTGCGATTTGTCTCTCCTCTATCCTTTTGGGTGGGGGTTGAAGTGTGGGAGGGTGTGGGCTTGTGTTAGGTAGCATTTTTATTTTGGTGATTGTCAAGCTATTTGAAGATGGATCTGGATGATTTAGATTGGGCGGCACCTAGTGATAATAAGTTCCTCTTCCATTTTGATTGTGCGGAGGATGTTGAAAGGGTGATTCGGGAAGGACTGTGGAGCATTATGGGTCATCACATTGTGGTGAGGGCATGGCTGTCGAATATTGCCTTTAATGAAGTCAATACTCAGGAATGTGACTTTTGGGTTTAGTTTCATAGAATCCCCCCTGATGACATGATGCTTGGGAATATATTTAAATTTGTCTCTAGGATTAGTGGGGTTCTTGCAATTGAAAATATGAGAATCAATGGTAATATAGCTCTTTTGTTCCTTTGCGTAAGGGTGGAAGTAGATATTTCTGACCCTGTCGATCTAGGACTTTGGATCACTTGTCAGGATGGCTCAAGTTTCGGGGTCGATACTAAATATGAAAGGCTACACCATTATTGTTATACCTGTTGGAGGATAGGCCATGATGCAAAAGTCGTGTTCTCAATCAAAGGGTCTGCCATTTGGTATTGGAAGTAGTTTAGGTACTCCAATTACAAAATTACTGAGTAATGTGGTTGGTTTTGAAGAATTTTTACAAACACACGGACAAAGACAGAGGAATGTTCCTTCTGAGGTAGACTTTCAATTAAAGGGGAATGATGTTGTAATGGATGATAATATGCATTGTCGTGACAGTGTGAGGTCAAGCTCCACGAATGGGAATCTGTAAGGCATTTGGTTCAAATGAAACCTCTAACATCAATTATATTGTTGAGCTACCTTCTAAAGAGGAAGTTGTTGTCCGGTTGAGCTTGAATGGTTTGATGATCTACACTTTCTTTCATACAATGCTTTATATGGTGCCATCTGAATACTTGAGTAGAAGCCATTATTGTAGGCAAACTCTACTAAAGGAAGGTGATCATCCCAATTTCCTTTTAATTCAATTGCGTAAGCTCTTAACATGTCCTCAAGATTCTAGATAGTTCTCTCAGTTTGTCCATCAGTTTGGAGATGGTAGGCAATGCTAAACCTCAACCATGTTCCAATGGCATCTTGTAACGATCTCCAAAATCCTGAAGTAAATCGTGGATCTCAATTTGATATAATACTCCTTGGTATGTGCCATGTAACCGAACCATCTCCTTCACATAGATCTGTACTAGCTTTTCTAAAGACTAATTTGTCTTGATAGCTAGGAAATGAGCTAATTTAGTCAATCTATCAACAATTACCCAAGTAGCATCATGCCTAGATTGAGTTCTAGGAAGACCTATGATAAAGTCTATGGAAATACTATCCCACCTCTATTCTGGAATCTCTAGATTTTGTAATAGTCCTGGGGGCTTCTGGTGTTCAATCCTGACCTTTTGACAAGTTAGGTAACGAGAGACAAACTCAATTACATCCCTCTTTATACTAGGCCACCACCAGTTTTGTTTTAGATCATGGTACCTTTTGGTTGCTCTAGGGTGGATAGTATATTTGCTCCTATGAGCTTCATCAAGTAATAGCTTCTTTAACTCTTTATCACTAGGGAGGTGATAGAACCCAATCTTTATATGGTTTTCTCAAGTGGATTCTAATGTTTTGCAATGATTTTACCCTCATTATGTATGCATTTATATCCATTTGATTACATTGAGTCATGCATTGCGTTTTGCTGTTTAAGGGGTAAAAAGGGTTATTTTTCTCTTCTCAATTTTAATTGCCTTGATCTATAATCAATTGGTCTTTTCAAATATCTTTGTTGTGATTTTTAGGCAATTAGAGAAGGACCAAGAACCATGATGGAGCATGGATGGAGCTAAAATGTTATAAGGACCAAAACACAAGAGTTGGGAGTGTTCTGCCTCCCTAGGTTGCGACATGGACTCCTAAGGTCACAAGGATGCCTCTTAGTGAAACTATGCATTTTGGACCTAAGTTAAGATGAAAGCTCTCTGTCTTTCTAGGTCGTGACATGGAACTTATCACGTTGCGACCTGACCCCCCTGAGTCGCGACCTTACATTCCTAAGGTTGTGATCTGAGTGCATTAAGTGAAGCTATGTGTTTTGGAATAGGTTTCTGAGCTTCTATATCTAAGGGGGGCAGCTACCACGAAAAGGCACTCTTCCATTCTGCAGATTTGCACAAGGTTGAGCTGTAAAAAACTCCTTCTCTAATACGTTATAAAACTCAATATAAAACCACTACTATGGTAGAAAAGGAAAGCTATTATACAAGCTACCATAGTAGAAAAGAAAACTTGTAAACCATTTTCAGAACTGACAATTAAACTGTGGGTAGAAACCCAAACAAGTTGCATGCAACCAAAGATCTTTCATACAATCAATCACCAAGTTCATTCAATTGGGCCTCCAGGCCTCAGGCTCGGGTAAACAGAGAATCGCACAAAAGCCCATCCAACTATCCACATGAACATAAATTCAGAACTTTATACAACAATAAGAATGGCCCCTGACAATAAAATAAAGAGGTAAGACTTTCACCAATTTACAATAAGGCCATGCAGTTAAATAATTTCAAAAAGACCCTAAATCTGGCAATATACACTAGTTATACGTGTACCAAAGGCTAGAGGCATTACAGCTTAACCAAGCTCAAGCCTCTGCATCCCTTCCCGAAAGCGTACGCCCAGAACCTTCACCTGAAAATATTATAACCACGGGGTGAGACAGAAGTCCCAGTAACCAACATTACAATAGAGAGTACAAACGAATAGGTGCACGTGAGGTGTCAAGTGGGAGTGGGAGCAGTTACATTTAAAACTGTAAGTGATAGCCACAAAGAACCATGCAACTGCAATAATGCAACCCATCAGCTTATCCCTCACTTTAGGGGATTTTAAAGAGCTGAACCCGACCTATCCCTCACTATGGGGGATGTAAGGAGCCATAAGGGCCTATCCCTCATTATGGGGGATGTAAAGAGCTAACCATAATGCATTAATAGAGGCCTTACCACGTGATAGTAACAATGCAATCTCTCACCAATCCCAACACATGCATCATGCTCAACCATCTTTATCGAAGAGTAAATATACCATTCCATAAGTAATTTCAATCAGTGGCATATCTTTTAGAAAATTCCCAACGCATTTAGTATTGTACACAAAAAAACCCCACAAGACAACTCTCCCTTTTTGATATACATTAGAACACCAGTTATTATTGACACACAAAACACAAATCCACTCACAGTATCAAACATGTACAAAGGATTGGAAAGTGGTTACTCTCCCCTGAGTAAGGAATAACAAAAACACCATGATGCCCCGTGCACCAAGAAATACTAACAACTGGTCTACACAAGCACACAAACACACAACCACCATGTATTAGTTTTCAAACTAATAAAATGGTCAACAAAACATTTGGGGACTCAAAATTCCTAGCCTCAACCAAAACTCTACCCCACTCATAAGGGCCAAAATCATCACAACAGCACTCCAAAACCACAAGAGACCATTAATACTCTAGCTTCCCTTCCAAAACCTCAATTGAATTCAGAAACTCAAATACCACTCTAGAAATTCATCACCTAAACATCCAATTAGAACAAAATCAAGTCCTACTAACATTCTAAATCAATTAAACATCCAATTTAACCTTCTTTAACATAACCCAATTCACAAAACTCAATTTCAACCACTATATTATCATCCTGAATCATAAACCTCCATTTCCACAAACCCCAAATTCCCAAAACTTCCAAATCTTCATATTCAAGAAAACTACACTGATTAAATACTTAGACTAGCCCATAATAATCATTTAAACTCAAAATCAGTCAAAAACCTCAATTCCATCACAACCTAGAAAACTCTAGGGTTTCACCATAAATCCTCAAAAATACCAAGAGAAAGAGTAGATTAGAGGTTAGATTCACTTACTTGAGGTATTGGATCCTTAGAAACACCTTCTTCAAGCCAAAACATCGAAACCCTAGCAGACCCTCTCTCTCTTCATTCAGACTTTCTAATTTTTGAATATCAAACCCCTCCTACGAATTTAAAGATGTGACCTTTTTATCACGGCGAACCCAGTAATTGGTCGTGACTAACTAATCCCGAGAGCGATTTTCTAACCGAGAGACCTAAGTTCGTCACGGCCAAAAACCCATTTTGTTGCGGTGATAAACTTTTCCCAAGAGGAACTCTTGCTCACCTGACACCTTTCATCGCGACTCCCCCTTAACTTAGTCGTGACGAAAACACATTCCTAAAAGAAAGCTCTCCCAAAACTCTCTGTTTCACCGTGACGAAGTTTCACTTCACCATGGGGAACAAATCCTTAGAGGGATTTGTTCACCTACTCCTCCAACTCACTTGATCCCAAACTAGACACCAAGATTCAAGTTTAAACACCAATTATCCTCAAAAATCAGGGTTAAAGGGCTATTAAGACTCAGGACGTTACATGAGCCACCATCATTTCGTCTCAAGTCTCTATTGATCCTACACCCAAAACTTCCTTTTTTTTTCATCTCTTCATCATTTTCTGCATTATTGGACTAATCAAACCACTCCAACACCCTTCTCCATTTTTCCAACTTTATTTTTAGCTTTAACCATGGTTGTTCATTCCTAGAGCGATTGCGATTGGTTTGAAGGCATGAGAGGCTAAACCCCTTAGCCTCTTAGTGATGGAGAACAAAGCTTGAGCTCAATGACCTAATCAGGGAGTTTTTCTATAGTCTAAACCTTTGTTTAATATTGTGTTGAAAATTTCTAGACTTAGGAACTTTCTGCACTTGTATCAAACTTGGTTTATGATTGTAAATCTGGTGTTTAGACTATTCTATTGTATTTGGATTGGATGATGTTAATGTTGATTAATCTATATAATATTTCAGTTTGAATCCTTGTGTTCAGTTTGATTTTCAGTGATTATTGTGATTAATCTACGTGCTTGGTATTCTATGTTTGTCGATTGACATTCAGAGGGCATTTGCATCATCTATTCATCTACATTCTAAGTGGTTTTTAGCAGTGTCTTAAGAGATGTTAATTAACTTTGATCAAAGTGAGTTTTCATTAATTAAGACATTGGACCCAAGTGATTACTTGGGATTTTCTTCAGACTTAGAGGTTTTCCAAAACTTCCAATTATTCTAAAGAGCAATAATAGCTGATTAAGAGATTGTTTAACCATAATTCTCTTTTAATCCAAACCATTTCTTCATCATTCATTTAAAATACAAAAAATAGTTAACTTTCTGCACTTTACATTTGTTGCACCACCTTTAAAACAACTAAAATCCCCTTTTTGCTCACTCAAATTTACAATGTTTTTGAAAACCAACTTAGACTAGGATTTCCAATAACAAGCTCCTCGAGAAAAACAACTAGTTGCATCCTATACTGCATTTTTTCTAGTACAATTCACTTTCTTGACGATCCGGAAGGTGACAGTCTGGCCTCGATCAGGAGGCACACCCTCACTTTATATCTTAGTATCCCATCTTCACCAATATTAAACTTTGACTCCTTTCCTTGTTCAACTTCTTCCCTAACTCCTAGTAGATGCTCATCCTCCACTGGGCAATTCTTATTTCCTTCCAAGTTATACTCTCAATAGTTAGTGCTTTTATGGTAGCGACTAATCCAGACATTATATCAATAGGTGTACTTTTTACGTCTTGCAGCAGGTTCCACTCTTTGGCCATCAATTGGGCTGCATGGAGAGATTTTTAACTTAAGGCATCTGCTACAATGTTTGTCTTCCCTAGGTGATACTTTAACTCATAATCATAATCCTTAAGGAACTCTATCCACCTTCTTTGTTTCATGTTAAGTTCTTTTTTATCAAACAAGTACTTCAAACTCTTACGATCGCTAAAAATCTCACATTGTGAACTGTAGAGATAGTGCCTCCAAATTTTCAATGCAAAAACGACTGCTGCTAATTCCAAGTCATGAATAGGGTAGTTTTCCTTGTACGGCCTCAATCATCGAGAAGCATAAGTGACTACCTTACCATTTTGCATTAATATCACCCTAAGACCCTTCTTAGAAGCATCAGTATACAAAGTGAAAGATTATGTAGGGTTTGGAATCACAAGTACTGGTGAGGTGGTCAATTTGGTCTTTAAAGTCTGAAAGGCTGCCTCACATTTCTCAGTACAAACAAACGGTTGGCTATCTATAAGCTAGAGATGGATGTGGATCAGTGATAGAGTAACACAGAGTTGGTTTTACAAGCTAACAACACCCCATTGACTTGGGAAGTGTTCAAGGAGAAGTGTTACCATAAGTACTTCCCTAAATCAACTCAAGACAAGATGAAAGTCAAATTCCTTGTATTGCAACAAGGATAATTTGAGACATTTGATGACAATCTAGTGAAGCACATTCGCTTGTCTCAATATTCTGCTTATCTGAAATGTTTAAATGATGAGCTATGGAACACGTAGAAGTTGGTAAGAGAGTAGAGAAACCCCAGCAAGGCCTAGCCAGGAAGGAACCTCTTTCAGTATCAAGAAGAGGAAGAGGTTTGGATTTGGTAGGAAGCTACAAGAGGTAAGTAAACAAGGAGAAAGGTGTGACATCACATAAAAGGCAAAGGAGTATGAGCAATGTGGTAAGAACTATGGTGACAAGCCATGATTGTGATGGGCAATTGGGTCTGAAGAGTAATATCTTGCTATATGGCATTGATGTTCCCATTCCCACGAGTCATAAAGTTGTGACTTTTAAAGCATGCATAAAGTATGTGGCTGATATGCCTGTTACTACATTATCATTGATTAGATATATATGCCTTTTCATGATGTTGATAGGATTATTGGTTGAACTAGTTGTTTGCCAACAACATACTTCCAGAATATTGAAATAAAGCTTTAATATTACCTCACAAAGAAATAACCCCTAGAAAAGAGGTAAGACTAAACCACGTGATGGAAAGTGAAGCAAGTAAATGGCTAAGGCATTGATACCAACGATACTTCATCTTCTTTTTCAATTCAAGCAGAAGTAGAACAAGGAATTGATGAAGAAGTTTTCGAAAGTGTTTCCTACAAAGATCAGTGGACTTCCGCCAGAGCGAGAAGTAGAGTTCGCGATTGATCTTGTACCAAGGATGAGACCGATGTGCAAAGCTCAATACCGAATGGCTCCCAACGAGATGGTTGAGCTAAAAAAAAAAAAGATCGAGGAGCTATTGGAGAAAGGTTTATACGACTAAGCATATCTCCTTGGAGTGCTCCAGTACTCTTCGTCAAGAAGAAGGATGGTAGTCTGAGGTTGTGCATCGACTACCGGGAGCTAAATGAAGTGACGATAAAGAACAAGTACCTTTACCACAGATCAATGATTTGTTAAACCAACTGACCATAAGAACGGTATTCTTGAAAGATCGATTTATGATCAGAATACCATCAGCTGAAGATAAAGGGGAAAGATATTCCTAGAAGTTGAAGTAAAACTCAGTATGTCCAGACAAAAGAAGTTAAAGGATGCTTGTAGTGGGAACAGATACAGAGAAAGATGTATAGTTTCGATGTTACCTATCACACCTTACTATTATATTGACTTAGGTTCCTTTCAACACCATTTAGACCACATTGGATGGTCTTGGGCTCACTTTTTACCATAAAAAAGCTAAATTTCAGATTTTTATTGTTTATCGGGTAAAAAATCTAGTTTTTCTAGCCCAACTTCAAAAATTCATAACTTATTTCACAAAAATCCAATTGGGGTGGTTCAAAATTATAATTAAAGCTCTTTAAGTTCTCTTTCAAGGAAAAATAATCTCATTATCCAATTCCTTATGAAAAAGCGTCAGGTTTTTGAGAAATGCAACACTGTCCATTTGCCAAAAACCCATTTTCCCAGATTCTGACCTTTAACTTTGAAAAATCATTATAAATCGTATACTTGGTCATTTTTAACGTATTAGCTATCAAATTGAATCTCAGTACATTTTCTATAATCATGCCAAATTTTGTGACTAAACACGTTTGGGAGAATAATCAAAAAGTCAGGTGAACCAGACAATGTCAGTGTGCTTACAACACTGTTAGTATAATATGTACATAACCAAAATGAGTTCATGAGATTTTTGTGGCTAAACCCCACAAATTAGCCTTCAATCTGTAGCTTTCCCTTGGAGGATTCAGGCCCTAAAATGTTAGATTGCATTTGGAGAATGAGATTTCATTGAAATCCCAATAGCAAATTAACCAACTATAGCACCAACAAGCATCATCAACATGCACAATTATATTAACTACTATTGGTGAACTAGCATGCTTATCATTTGGCATACTCAAACATGCAAAGGCCAAAGCAAGAAAGTACAAAGAGCAGTCACATTATAATCAAGAAAGTACAACCACATAATAGCAATTAATCATGCAATAATCAATAATGCTAAGTTAGTATTAGTAGCTAGGTTTAACTTGCTACCTTGCTCCAAAAGCTTTAGCTTTCTTTTCTTCTCCTCTTTTCCTTCACAAATATCAAACCCTAAAAATGCAATCCATCAAAAAGGGCAGCAAGAATCATTAACCAACCAAGAAAAAGCAAGAACATAAATAAAAAATGATTCTTGATCCATAAAGCTCCCTCCTTTATTCACCATTTTTGGACTTGTTTCTCTTTAACCCTAAAAATCACTTCTTGACTTATTCCTACATGGTTTTTCATGTAGATTCCAAATATGTGCTTAGATCTAGGAAAATAAAATTGCTTCTTTCAGCTACCCTTTGACCGAACCATTAGAGGACTTGAACCAAAAATCACAACTTTGCTTTAAAGCTTCCAACACTTGTTCCTTTTGGTTTACTCTACACCATTTCTTATTTTAAGCACCATGGAAGCCTTAAAACATTGAAAAACTCATCCTAGGGTTCAGTCATCAACTTGGCCGAAAAGAGTACTCAAAGAAACAACCATGAAAAATGCTTTAAAACAACCTATAATCACTTGCAAACACTAAGAACTAGCTTGTGTTGTTGTGTCTTAACAAGTGTAATGAACAAAACTCCCTTCCCCTCTAAACCTCTAGTTCGGCCAGCTATCAAAAGAGAGAGGAGACAAATTTTTAAATCATAAAAGAGAAAGAAAACAAGGCAAGAACACATCTAGAACCAAGAACTCACCTTAAATCCTTGATTGTATGACCAAAGGTGCTTGCTTTCCCTTACTTTTCCCTCAAGACTCTCTTTTTTCTCTCCTTTCCTCCCTTAGCCGAAACATGCATCTAAAAATGGGCAGAGGTTATGGAAGTATGATAATGAAAGTCCTCTCCTGTTGCTATACAGGATTAATATATGATCGTAGGGTCTATAGAGTCCTGAAGTAAGGCAGTAAGGTAATGATATGTGACATATAAATGAGCTCTAGAAATGAGCCAATACCAAGAGATTTGAGAAGCACAGAGAAAGAATAGTGGCCTGAGGTAGCTGAAGTTAAGAGAAAGAAAGATTAAGGATTCCGTAGGTGATGGAAGGGATAGAGTAAGGCCTAAGACGACAATATTGGTGTCTGTGAACAGTCTAAGGGGAATTATCAGTATAGTTATTCCAGCTGAGCAGAGGTGACTGGTCTAAAAGTCTCTCAGTAGGGATGACAGCTGAGAACGATATGATACCCTGGGATCAAAAGGGATCCTAGGAAGAGGATAGCAATAGATCGCAGTAGTTTCCAAGGTCACTGGACTCAGCCTAGTAAGAAGCTGTAGGTTACCGGGTAGCTCCTGAGGTCACAATGGACCAAGCCTGATATATACCCCTACAAGAGCATGAGAATGTGATGACCAGAGATGAATGAGTTCATGATGTGAAATCCTCCTCGGTTTGGCTAGTTGTTATAGAGAGAGTACCCTTGACTTGTTTCCAGAATCCTTTGTTGTTAATTAGACCGACCTTGATTCCGTTCAGTTCAATGTAGGAAGATGAGAACAACAAGATTTAAAGGAATTTGGGCTTTAAGTCCTGAATAAGAGATATCCAAGCTAGATTCAAATACGGAAAGAACCCCTTATATACAAGAAAAGATTGAGTATTGACAGAGAAACCCTAAGATGAGGCTAAAGTCGAGAATGTAAGCTAAAAAGACCCGACAAATGGTAAACCAAGAAGGGTCTAAGATAGCAAAGTACCAGGGTTTGAGTCTATCAGCACTAGTGCCTCAGATTCCCGTCAGCACTTTTCAGTAAGCGTGCTTAGGCAAGAATAGTCTAATGATAGGTGACCCCCTGGGAAGTTAGGTAAAAGTGTGCAAAGGCTAGAAATGTGAGTCATTTTTGGCAACGAGGCACTAACTTTAGTACGATGAAAGAGAAAGTTAAGGTAAGAAGAGTTTAAAGGCTAAAGCTGACTATGAGAAGGAATATTCTCCTCAGTTAACCTCTTGAACATAGTCGAGAAAATATTTCACCTTGAAATTTCGAGGATGAAATTTTTTTTTAAGAGGGGGAGAAATGTCACACCCCAAGTTTTGGGCCTAAGAATACACAGATTAGCCTAAGATAGGTAGGCTATTAAATCCCTATGAGCAGGAGTCCCAGAAATGTAAAAGGAATGTTGAAGGGTTTTAGGGACTAAACTGTAAAAAGAGAAAGTTCTAAGGACTAAAATGTAAAGAAAGTTAGAGGCTCCAGTGAAGTCTCAAGGCCCATAAATGAGAAAAGAGGTTAGTTCAGACCAAAGGTTATGATAGAGGCCATAATAAGGTGATTTATGAGGTTTACTTGACCAAGGACAAAATCATAATTTTGGAAAGTTTCTGGCCAGGAATGGGTAAAAATGGAAGTAATATCCAAAAAAATTCTAGAAAATTCCAGAAAATGGAAAATGACATTTTAAGGCCTGTATATGAGGAGAAATGATGAAAATACCCTTGAGTTGACTTAAAAGGAATTTATAAGTTTATGGCTCAGTTTGAGATGTAGAGGTAGATTTAATTGTTTAAGTCATAAGGAAACCTCAGAAAATTATGGTAAAATGGGGATGTATGATCTAAGAGGCTATAAAATTTATAAAATTAGTCTCAATCCTAGAAGGCTAGCAGAATGGCTTTAACATTTTTTAAGGCCAGAACTGCAGTTTGTGGGCTTGTTATGGGAAATTTAAAAAGAAATACCTATAGTCTGAGTTATGATATGAGAAAATTCAGAGATTTTCTACAGAATTAAACAAATTTTATGGTATAAATAGATGAATTTTTGGAGTTCATGATTGGATAAAATGCTCCAGTCAAATGTTAAATAATTAATGTCCCTTAATTAGGAGACAAAGTCAGAAAGTATCTCAGATATTTTGAGGAAGACAAGTTCAACTGAATTCTCTTCTTCTTTCCCATGTGCTTCATTTATGAGGGTGATGAGTCATCATATGAGTCACCAGAAGATATTTTATGGGCAGTAGAAAAATTAGAATGCAATACGGGGTAAGTGGTAGACAGTTTTCTATCTACCTGGTAGAGCAAAATTTCTACTATGTGACTCAATAAGGTCGACTAATTGGTCAATAGTGTTGACCATTTTTTTCCCTCTGCTCCTCTAAGGTGGCGCCATATATGTGCCTTATAAGCCAATACAATTATTAAAAATACCTAGAGATCTCAGAAAATTATGAAAAATTTAAAAAAAAATTCATTTAGGAATTATAAAATTATTTCCAACCCTAAATGATGAGGAGGTTAACTTTAATTGAATGTAAAGCTAAATTAATATCAGTAGATTGTCTGTTTTTACGAAAACGGCAATTTAAAGAGTTATATGGGGAGAAAAATTATGAAATTAATCAAGGAAGTTTCCTTTACTGAGATATAATTAATGGTGATCTGATATAAGAATTCTGAGATACTAGAATTTTTCAGCTATCAGATAAAATAAACCAATATTATATTACGATTCAGTAGACTGTCAGGATAACTGGGGTGGTAAAATTTCTGACAGAATGTCAAGGACACATGTCACGCCCAAATTGGCCAAGAAAGGGAAAAAGAAAATAAAAAGGAAAAGGAAAAGAAAACACTAAATCAAGTTAGATTAAAATTTAATTAGGAATAAGTAAAATGATTATGGTTAAGTCATCTTCTGTGGGATTATGACACGTGACAAACATGGTTCATTGGATGGCCAGGATTTAACCATCTATCTTTGAAAAGTCAAAAGTTTCTAGAAGGGTAATTAGCCAAGTTAATCAAGGAATTAAGAGAGTTAACCTTGGTTAAAGCCTAATTAATCTTAATGGATAAGAAAGATGAAATAAGCCCTAATGACTCACCATCCAAGTGTTAACATATTAAGCCACATAGCCTAAGATTTGTACATGTGGAAAGAGGTAAAAATTGGAGGGCTAAGATTAAGTCTTATGCAAGAAAGGCAAATGTGGAATTAATGAAAAATGAAGCCTATAAATACCCCCTCCCACATGTTCATTTTGTGTGAAGCATTTCAAGTAGGAAACCTCTTGCAAATTTTTGTTTAGAGAGAGAAAGAGAATATTTCTAGTGAGAGAAAGTCATTTGGAAACAAGGTAAGCTTCTACAACTCTCCTATTTCAAGTATAATGATATATGGGTTTTGTGCTATTTGAATGATGATGGAAAGTCATCTTCCTAAGGAGAAGTGCTGCCCAAATTTTATCAAAATGATAGGAAATGGTTTAGATGAAGTATGGTTAAGATTAAGCATGGTTAAAGGTTAAGGATTAAGTGATTACATGTTAGTTTTGTTGAGAATCCTTTTTCCTATAATTATATATATGGTTCAGCCAAATTGAGAAATATAGGAGGAAAGATGTTTCAATTCAATTTGATGCTTCCAATGAGTCTAAATGATGATTTAGTGTAGGTATATACCAAGAAAGGGATGTTGGAAGCATTAAAAATTGAAATGAAAATTTTGAACCTATTTATCCCTATGGTTCGGCCAAGTCAAGTTCAATGGGAAGGGATTGGATTTTCATAGAACTAATATGATAAATGGATTCCACATGGAAAATTATGTAGGAAAGGTCCAAGAAAGTTCAAGAATCAAAGCTAGAAAAACAAACCCTAAGAGTCAAGAAAAAAGGGGTTTAAAGGGTTATGTTAAGTTATGGAGTTGAAGTAATGCTTAATGTTGTGTTATTGGTTGCCTAATAAGCTATACACAACAAAAGGGCAAAGATCTAGTCAAGAGAAAAGAGTTCAAGAGGAAGGAAAGCCAGCAAGATAGCTTTTGTTTTCCATTACTTGTTAGAGTTACTATACATTGTATGTTCATTGCTATGTGTTATGACGCTATGCCATGATGCCTCCATGCATGTATACCTTGGTTTATGCAAGGTTGAGATGATATGTTATATTATGATGTTATGTTTTTCCATGGCAAGCACATAATACTCAAGTATGTATGTATGCATGTAGCTTGAATTACATTATGATGTGTAACCATAGTAATGTATGCAATGTGCTACTAAGATTCCCCAAGAATCTTACCCCCATACTTAACAAACCCTAGGGCCTTCAACCTCCAAGAGCAAAGGAAAAGAAGTGGCTATAGTAGAGAGTTAAGTTCGCCTCAAGAAGAAGAAGAAGAAGAAGAAGAATGAAAAAAAACCTTATGTTGGATAAATGTAATTAAGAGTATGCTTTAAGGTTTTAAGTTATGGATATATGCTAGCTTATGTGTTAATATGTGAAAGCATGCTAGTGTTGTCCAATATGCATGATTATATGATAGGAGAATTAGTATACAAGTAATTGGTCAAGTAAGACAATTTATCCTTCCAAGGGGGATAAAAGTCAACATTATGAACCTAAACTTTGACCAAAGTCAAATTAATCAATCGAGTGAGTATAGCTATGAGATTCGGTGACCAAATAGATGAGATTTTTCTCTTTAAGATGAGAGTTGGTTCACCTGAATCTGATAACCACACAAGAAGTTATGCCCTTCCAAAGTTGGGCTAAAATAAGTGGAAAATGAAAAAATAACCACATAAACAGTAACTTTTCCAAGAAAAACTGGACTTGAATTTTAAGGCAATCAGTTCGGAAACTATTTTCTCTCAAAAGTTTATCCAAAGAGCTTTCCATAGAACTTGGAATCACTCAATTTCAATTTTTTCACAATTAGTTATGAATTTTCGAAGTCTGCCACATTTTTGGGTTACAATGAATAGTAATCCATAAAAGAAAATTTTCAAACTTGATTTTTCATAACTTGTAGTCTTCAAAAGTGATTCCAAATGCTTCCGCAAGACAAGTTAATTTGTATAAACATAAGGTATTACATTGCCTAAAACTATCATCATTAGAAAGATTATCTTAAAAAAATACATAAATATGAGAGACAAAGTGGATTGGGATCTTATATTTAGAACCAAAATAAAAGTCAAACGAGATTTTATATTAAGGATCGGAAGTAGTAATACTTTAATATTTGTTAATAGAAATTCACATATTTAGAAGTAAATATCCAGGATTTGCAAGTCAAACTTGTAAGGGGTTGAATTGTAATGATTGAAGACTTACTTGTAGATTTGCTATCTTTGACTTGCAAATGTTTTTTTTTTTGGGTCAAAATGTTTGACTTGTAAATGTCAAAGTATTTATATTTTAATAAAAATATTTTTTTAAAAAGTTATTTTCTTTCAATGATCAATGCCAGCCGACGGTGGATGAACAACCACTGGCGGTCAACCAAAGCGGTCGACGTCAGTGAAAGGGGATTAACCCAAAGATATCTGTGTCACTTCACGGGATAAACTAGTGGTAAAAATATAACGAAGTTGCAAGTAGTGTATTTTCACAAATTTATGAAACTTATATATGAATAAATCCTTTAATTGGAACTTATTCATAATTTTCCCTATCATCTTTTAATTTAACAGGCAACTGATTATGAGAAGCAGTCAACTAGTTGCTTTGAGGTTGGTATACCTAATTTACGGATATTAAAAAAATTGAGTTATTTGTGAAAAATACATGTATTGGTTTTTTTCTTATTATATCCGTTTTAATCATTTGTGATGAAAACTGCTCCCAAATTCTTTATTAATATCCGCAACCAATAGGGATAGCATGGAAAAAATTATAAATTTAAGAGGATAAGAGCTTGTTTGGCATTACTTATATAAACATTTATAAGTATGTTTTATATGAGTTAAAACAAAACTCCTCTAATATACTTATCTCATATTTGGTAAATGTTGACTGAAAAGCTATTTAATTATAAGCAATTTTAAATAAGCCTTAAGTAAGTTAGTATCTTATATTTAGGGCTAAAAATAAATATATCAATTTGCTCTTATATTTAAAATAGGAGGGAGTATTTAGAAGGACAAGTTCTAGTTGACGCAATATTATTCTACGTGGGTCCCATCGTTAAGGAACTTAAATTCAGAGAACATGCAAATCATCATCTTGGGGTCTAAGAACAGCCTGTGGAGTCTCAATCCAGAATTAAATGTGACAACTTGTACAGTGGTTACCCAGACGGTAGTGATGATTAAATGACTATCAAAATAAAAACATCTTAGGAATCACATCGTGGTATGTTGGAAACTAGTCTAATATCAATTAGAAAAGGTTAAAGTTGTTTTTGAATAATATTACTTGGTGTTTTTGTTGATAATTCAACATATATAGTGGTGATATCATCAAAATTTATTCCCTCTTTCTTGGAAAACTACATTCAACGTTGAAGAATGGGATTAGTTACTGAAAAACTCATTCTACCTCTGATTTTTAATATAAAAAATAGATAAATAACATGAAAATATTAAGAAAATTAATCAAAGTTGATTATTTGTCACAATTGTGTGTTGGTCTTAAACTATCATCTTTATTCATGTGCATTGTATGATTAAAATTATCCTTTGATGAAAACCTCTTACAATCAATATGAATATTTTAGAAAAAGATGAAAGGCAAAGTAGATTATAGTCTTATAATTAAAATCAAATTGAATCTCTAATTAACTCTTATATTTAGGACCGGAGTTAGTATATATATGTGTGTGTATTTCGTAGTCTGTGGTTGAAAAGAACGCCCATGCATATCAGATGAGTTTAAAAGTATTTAAGATTCTAGAAGATTTACTTTGTTATTACTCAATTAGATGAGTTTATTATTGTTGATGAATTACATTCACATTCTCGAAAGAGGACAAAAAATTATTGAGCTTCATAGATATCTGGCACAATAAATATCATATCGTGACTACATAAATGAGAACAAATATTTAATAGCTGCTGTACTAAACATAAGACCTCATTTGATTTTTATTTTGATCCTAAATATAAAATCTCAATCTACTTTGTCTCTCAATTTATCTATTTTTTCTCAAGATATTCCTTCTAATAATAGTAGTTCTAGCTAATAAACTTAATTAGTAAGGATATTTTAGAAAAGACAACACATATTTATTACAAAAAACTAACTTAATTTATTTCTTTAATCTATTCAAATTAGTCAACTAACTCTTATATTTAAGGCTAGAGGTAGTAATATTTACCTGTTGATGAGATAAACTAGTGAAAGACACACGAGAAACAAGGAGTTTTCTTTGTCTTAATACTTTTATTAATTGTTCGGCATAATAGGTTGGATTATCTAAAATAAAATATAACACAAAATTATCAAGAACTAACATGAACAAACATGTTATTGAAAAACCAAAATATTATTTTAAAAAGAAGGAGTGCTCTTATCACATTGGCCAAAAAAAAAACAGAGAGATATTTACAAATCACCTGCAAATAAAGTTCTCACATTGGGAACATAATTTAAACCTATAATTTGATTGGATACGGGTCAAGTCCTTGCCAATTTGATTAACCTTAAATATCATATTTACACACGGGGATGGATAATTTAATGACAGCAACAAAAATGCCCTTACAAATATACTTATGGACCACCAACAAAATAACCTCACATTGGCAATAGAATTTGAACCCAATGACTTTATGGGTTATATATAGGCACTAAATCCTTACTAAATGGATCAATATATAAGATATCATATTGACAAACATAATAAAAATAATTAATGATGACAACCACGACAATAATGACATTAATAATTAGGAAAAGAGCTCAGATAAAAATTTGTCTCGAAAGCTTTCACTCTAAAAAAATATTGCCTTAAAAGTTTCTTTAGATTTAAGGTTACCCTAAAAGTATTAAAATAAAGCAACATCACCATGTACCTTTAAAAATATTAACAGTTAATGTCAATATTTTAACAATTAACGTTAGTTTTTTAATGAGACAAACAACATTGTTATATTTTGAAACTTTTAGGAAAATATTGCAGTAAACCAACTAAACAAATATAATACAATTCTAGCACAATAATTCAGTCATCAAATAGTAGTCCATAACTTGTGTCTGATACAAAAAATGTAATACCTTCTCATGGCCTTAAGTTGAAAAAATTCAAACTTAAAAATTCTTTAAATTCGGGTTACTATTCATAGAACCCTAAACCAAGGCTAAACTTTGAAAAATCATAACTAATTCTAAAAAAATCAAAATAAAGTAGTTTTATGTTCCACTTAAAATTATTAACATGATCTTTAGAGGAAAAATGCTCTCTAGTATTAAGCCTTTATCAATCATTCTTAGAATTCACACAAAAAAGCACTGTTCTTATAGTAAATTTCTAATTTTTTAGAATTTATGCCTAACTTTGGATAGGTATAACTTTTTCTGCAAAACTCTAATTTTGATTAATTGCCACTTGTTTTAAAACTAAAACTATGATCTATAAGTATGTCAAGTTTCAGCTCAAAGCTTATTCAATTGACTGGAATCACGTTGCTATGAAAATTAGGCATTATTAAGGTTATATAATACCATTTTCATGCCTTTTCTTGATTAATCTTTTTCCTTGGAATCATTTATCACTTCCACATATATAAAACACATTCAGCCATAATATTATCCATCATTTATAGTTATCAAAATCATTAATACAAGTCTCCAAACTTCATACATAAATATTACAATTTTGCATAAACAAAAGTTTACATAAAATCTTGAATATTTCAAACATTGACAACTTCATCCCAATATAATCTCTTTACACTTCTCCTTGGATGGTCCAACTCCTAGATTGTTGATTATCTAGACATAGCAAGGAGTGAGATTTAAAAAAAAAAACCCTAGTAGCAAGAACTACAATAATCATGCTAAACATGCTATGCAAGAATACCATATGTCCCTAACGTAACTAAACATCATCCATACTATCATGCTCTTTTGCCATGGAAAGGGAGTATTTAAACAAACCATCATGTTAGTGGCAGTCTCACCTAAGAGGGGGTGAATTGGGTAAGTTACAAAATTTAAACGTATTGAAAATAGTGAGATAAATAAAAACATAGTGTTGAGTTAGAAGGATTTCACCACAGATCGAAGACACAGGATTTATACTAATTCGGTCTTAACTACTTGACCTACGTCCAGTCCTTAGAACACCTCTGAGATTTTCACTACGATCCAAGATTAAACAGGCTCTTGGTGCCTCAGTATAGTAATTGATTTCCTCAATTACTCCCCCTTACTACTCATAAGATTACAATCCCCCCTCAAGAGTCCACACTCTTGAGTTACTCTTTGAAAGTGAGTTAAGTAGGTGTATCAATCTCTCTCACAGAGTAAATGAATATGAAACATTGAAGCTCGGTGAAAAACAGAGTATTGAATGCAACAGTAAATATTTCAGTAGAGAGGTAGCTCACGTATTCAATTTTCTCATTCAATGCTCTTCGCGCCTTTTATAGTTGGAGAAGTTTAATTAACCGTTAGACTGAAGAGCTTCTAGCCGTTGAAAGTTCGGTTGCGTGTTTTCCCAGTTGTAACGGTATTCGCCATTAATGCTTTTGACATAGTAGGCTAAGGGCTACTAAATATCTGTTGAACTTCGTATTCTGTAACAACACTTGAAACTAATAAGTTTTTCTTCAGAATAAAACTTATGAAGATAACTGATCAAGTGATAATAATAAACATTCATGTGACAGTTGGAAAGGGAATCAATTAATCACTAGATGCATTAAACATGAACTAGACATCCTTGATCAAAGTTATGATCGATAACTGATTGATCGATCAAGTTATCGATTGACTAAAGTGAAAGAATTTGAAACAGACAAGTATATTTATCGATCAAGTTATGGATTAACTATTGATCTATCAAGTAATTGATAAATGAAAGGAGTGAACTTTGAAAGATTAACCAGGAAAAAAGTTTAAGATCACCTATGGCTTTGAATACCTTAAAATAGAGAATTAAGATAAACAGGAAGGCTGAGAAAAGCTTAAAGATAAAAATATGAGAGATTTTGAAATCATCGTGAAAAGCTTATTATGAAATGAACTTGTACTTTGATCGAATAATTGATTGAAAATTGCTTGATCGATCAAGTTATCAATAAAGCTAAGTAAGAGGGAAATAGATTATGAACATTGTTGATCAAACACCTTATTGATAAATGAATAATAGATAAACTGATCGAGAAAATGTCAAGAAAAGTATTTTGCGATGAAAATACAGATCGTATAATGTTTGAGTAGTTGATCGACTAAGGATCGATCGATCAAGTGATCGATAAAATATTGTTTGAAAAACTTAGTTAATAAACCAAGGATAAAGCTTGATCGATCACGTTATGTGAAAATAGAATGTTCAGAATTTTGGATGATCGATCATTTCATCAAAAAACAAATGATCAATCAGGTGATCGAAAACATAACTCAAAAAAATAGGTGTAGTGAGATAGTGATGATCGATCATTTGATCAATAAATCACTGATCAATCAGGGAACCAGACAACAACCTTCAACAAAAAAATATATCGATAATCTAGCGAGTTATTAAGCAAAGTTCGATCAGGTTGTTGATAAATCTCTGATCGATAAAGTGATTGATAAATAGTGAATGAAACAGAATATAACTTAAGTGGAAGAGTTTTACCATTTATCTGTCTTCTCATCGGTAATTTATTTATCGATCATGTGATTGATAAACTCTTACTAGAATTATGTCTCTTTATCTGTCAGTTGTTTGATCATCTAATTATTGATCAAGTGATTGATAGTTTTCTGCAGACTTCTATACCAAACAGTGTTAACAATGATTCAATCAATTGATCGATCAACACATAAAACTTGAATTATCTATCAATTTATTGATCAAACTTAGTACCAACTTCTAAGCAAACAGAGACAATTTATCTGACACTTGATCATTTATCTTTTGATCGATCAGGTGATCGATCAACATAGTAAACCGGAATATATTTGATTTATTATCATCAAAAGCTTAAATCTAACATCCTCCCCCTTTTTGATTATGACAAAACACAGGTGTAAGATTAATCAAATTTCATTAGATAAAAATGTAAATTAGATCAAGAATTCAGCAAAGGCTCACGACAGATAACAATATTCATCAGTAAATATCAAACTGTCAAAAATTAACAGAAACACACAACTGATAACATTTAAATACTGTCAGAGTTCAAATTACACACTAGAATTCAGATTACATAATGAAAACATAATAGAAATAATAGAAAGCATAATAAAAACAAGGAAGAACTAAACAGATTCCTTCTCCCCTTTTTTGTTAGCATCAGAAGGTGGGGAAGGAGTAGAGACAGTAGGCAAGGTGATTGAAATAGGAAGAGGGGGAAAGCTGAGAAATTAGAGAAATAGCTTGAGAAATAGATGGAAGAGTGAGAGAAGGATCAGGTTGAGGAACAATGATAATGGCTAAAGTGGATGGAGTGGGAGAGGATGTTATAGGGATAGAAGGAGAAGCAGGTATGGAGAGGTAGAGATAGGTAAGGAAGATGGTTCAGGAACAGGATGAGGAGGAGAAGGTGGATAAGATAAGAGATCCTCAAAGCTGAAGGAGGTGCTTGGTGCAAAGAAATTATTGGAAAGAGAGGCTACCCTGCCTTTCAACTCTCTGATCTCCTTTTCAATATAGTCAAAGCTCTGGGAGACCTTTTTTTCCAAGACTATCATGGCTTGACGATGAAGATCTAATATCTTGGAAAGTCCATCAAATTTCTTATTTGAAATTTCTGTATAGCCTTTGGCCGTGGCATATACTCTTTTCTCAAACTCTTGTAGCTTCGTTTGGAATATATTCCGGATGGTGTTGCCATAAAATAAGGGGCCAAAGGTTTGAGAGGGTTCTGTAGAAGATTCAGCTTCATCCTAGCCCTTTGAAGCACTAGTCATTAGCTGTTTTTCTTTCTTTTTCCTTGCTAATTTCTGTGAAGACTGAAAAGGCACCTTCACTTTGGCTTCTTCAGGTTCAAAGGGTGCAATGTTGTTTACTTGAAGAAAGTATGAGACTAGCTGAGGATAGGGGATGGGTGTGGATTTGGACTTATTGAGTGTGAAATCCTTCATCTCACTGTAAATCAAGGCTCCAATATTGATTTTCTATCCACTGATTATCTTGGCCAACAGTAGGTAGTCATCTTGATTTAAGTGTGAGAAGATGCCAGACTTGTTTACCATGCTCCTCGAATAAATGTAGTGGATTATTCTGTAATAATCACACATTTGTTTTGGTGGGAAGTTCAGCTCTCCTGGATAGCTATCATTCTGCATCAGAATCTTGTATGCTTTTATGTCATTCATATCCCCTCCTCTGACATATTCTAGATTTCCTAGAACTTCATTTATTTTAGCAGAAGTGAGAGTAATGGTTCTGCCTCTGAGTTTTGTTATGAGGTAATTATTCACTAAATTATCTTGGTCATCATACTCTTCTGTAGATTCCATATCGCAATAAAATCTCTTGACCACTTCAGGACAGTATTCACTACCAATACTCAGCCAGTTTGAGTAGTGCTCCAAAGGGCTACTCAAATCCAATTTGATTTTCTCATTCATTTTCAAACTATCCAGATCTACTGAGACCACAAGACAACATTTTCAAGTTGCCAAATCAGCTTTGAACTTTAACATGCTCATATCTTGACCTAAGTTTCCAACCAAGAACTCAGATGATTCAGAAGGTATACCTTGGGCAGAAGGCTGTTGAGACACACCCTCTCCTGTTCTCTGTTTCTTGTGCCATGGTTGTTTGGGGATAGAAATTTGCAATGCATCCTCCACAGCTTTCTGAACTAAAGTTTCATCATCGGATTCTATTTCAGATTCTTCGGTCACAACTGGTAACTTAGATTTTGAGCATGGAGACCATCTTTGTGGTGTAGGTTGCCTAGTTCCTTCGGCTTGGCTTTCTATGATTTTAAGTACTCCCTTTTTCTTCAAAGGTTCTTGCCTCACTTTGGGTCTATATCTCTTTTTGTTGTAAGAGTAGCAATCTCTTTAGACTGGGTTTGTTTTTTGGTGTTTTCTTCCCAATCACTTCCAGGTTGTTTGACCCTCACCATTTTCCGTTACACTAAAGGATTCTGAGAGATTGATCAGTGGAAAGAGTGTTTAAAGGATTTGGTAGTGATCGAGAGGGCTTAAGAAGTATTTTTGAGTGAAGTAAAGTGAGAGATTTAATGGAACAGTGAGATTTTGAACGTTGCATGAAACAAGGGTGGCGGTTTTATTGACCTAAGGCTGTGATAACTGACGAGGTTTTTCAAAATCTGAATGTTATAAACACTTAATTTATTAATCAAGTTATCGATCAATGTATGGTCGATCACGTGTTCGATAAATAAGAAGAATACACAAGAACACTGAAGACAATTATAGATCAAGTTGTCGAGCAATGAATTATCGATTATGTTATTGATAAATGTTAAGTAAAAGTGCATACCTGGTATGGTTTATCGATCATTTGATCGATTAACAGTTTATCAATTAGCTTATCGATAATTCTTACCCATTTGACTTATTTGACTGAAATTCTTCATTGCTGTTGATTAAGAATTGAGTGATCGAGCGGCTTGTCAAAAATTTTCCTTCTATCATCTCTAGTTAGTTCCATATTCCTTGTTTATCGATCAGTTGATCGATAACTCATGCCAATTCAATATACAGTTATTGATGTCTTCATCGATCATACCATACTCTATTCACCTCTGTTTTTCAATGACAAAACAAAGCTTCCTGTAAAACAAAATTCTATATACTTTGATGCTTAAGTTAGTCTTTTAATCATTAAAACTTTAAATCTAAAGACTCAAATTAAAGAGATAATGTGAGATTTCTTATAACTCATTGGGATTTGCTATTCACAATTCTCTTTTGAAGTAATTGAACTTCTGTTGATTGAGAGGCTTCGGGAAAATGTCTGCTATTTGATATTCAGTGGGAATGAATTCTACCTTCACATCTTTCTTTTGAACATGGTCCCAAATAAAGTGATGTCGAACATCAATGTGCTTGGTTTGGGCATGATAAACTGGATTCTTAGACAAACTTATTGTGCTTGTGTTTTCACACAAAATTGGAATTTTCTTCAAGTTGATTCCCAGATCCTATAGTTGTCGTTTTAACCAGAGAATCTGAGCACAACAACTGACAGTGGCAACATATTCTGATTCTGTAAAGGATATTGCCACAGTATTCTACTTTTTGCTCGACCATGAGACAAGGTATCCTCCCAGAAATTGACATTATTTACTGGTACTCTTACTGTTTGTCTTATAGCCTCCATGATCAACATCTGAGTAACCCATTAGATATTCTGCTCCTTTCTTCAAATACCAGATTCCCAAATTTTGTGTTCTGACAAGATATCTGAGGATTCTCTTTACGGCTTCTTCATGTGATTCCTTGGGAGCTGATTGGTATCTTGTACACATTCCTATGCTGAATTGGATATCTGGTCTACTTGCCATGAGATAGAGTAGTGATCCAATCATTCCTCTATACTTGGTCAAATTCACGTTTTTGCCCTTCTCGTTTGCGTCTAGTAAGATGGTTGAGCTCATAAGAGTCTTCACACTTTTAGCATTTTCTAATCCATGTTTCTTTAATAACTCCTTGAGATACTTCGTTTGGGATATGAATATGCCATTTCTCTTCTGCTTGAATTGCAATCCTAGGAAGAAGTTCAATTCTCCTATCATTGACATCTCAAATTCACCCTGCATTAACTTAGCAAACTCTTGACAGATATCCTCATTAGTAGCTCTGAATATAATATCATCCACATAAATTTGAACAATTAACAGTTCCCTCTACTTCTTTTAATAAAAAGTGTAGCGTCCACTTTGCCTCTTTCAAAACCTTTTTCTATCAGGAAATTGCTAAGCCGTTCGTACCAAGCTCTAGGAGCTTGTTTTAAACCATATAAAACCTTTTTCAGCTTGTAAACGTGATCAGGGAAATTGGAATCTTCAAAACCATGAGGTTGTTCAATAAAAACTTCTTCCAAAATATAACCATTCAAAAATGCACTTTTAACATCCATTTGATATAATTTGAAATCTTTTATGCAAGCAAAGGCTAAGAGTACTCGTATGGCTTCCAATCTAGCAACTGGAGCATATGTTTCCTCATAATCAATATCTTTTTCCTGATTATAGCCTTTAGCTACTAGTCTAGCTTTGTTCCTGATGATTTGTGTAGATTTATCGAGCTTATTTTTGAATATCCATTTGGTGCCTATGACTAGATAGTCATTAGGTCTGGGTAATAACTCCCAAACTTGATTTCTCTTAAATTGGTTCAGCTCTTCCTTTATTGCTACTATCCAAAATTCATCGGATAGAGCCTCATCAACATTGGTTGGTTCAATATGTAAAATAAATGTAGAGAAACACACTTCATTGAACACTTGTCTCCAGGTTTTGACCCCTTTATTAACTTCACCAATAACTTGTTCTAAAGGATGATTTCTATTAATTCTCTAAGCTTTAAGCTACTCTAAATTTTCTTGTGAAAGAGGTTCATTTGAATCATCCTTATTTTCTAAAAACTCTTCTGAATGTACTTTGTTTGAAGATTTATTCAAATTCAATTTTTTGAAAATTTGAACTATCTCAGTATTATCATCTAGAGGTTGTGAAATCAACTCAATTTTAGCAAACACAACAAGTATTGACTCTTCAATAGTAAACGTACATTTGTTGAAAACTCTATAAGCTTTACTGCGATTAGAGTACCTGAGAAATAAATCTTCATCAGCTTTAGGATCGAATTTACCGGGATTTTCTTTATTGTTGTTGTGAATGTAGCACTTACTCCCAAAGATCTTTAGATGAGCCAGGTTAGGCTTCCTTTCTTTGTACAACTCATATGGAGTTTTCCCTCTGATGTAAGCTCTATTGGAAATGTAGCAAGCCGTGCTCATTGTTTTAGTCGAGAACACTTGTGAAATCCCTTTCTCATTCAGTATTGCTCTTACCATTTCATGAGCACTCTGTTTTTTTTCCACAACTCCATTTTGTTGAGGAGTTCTTGGTGCTGAGAAGTTGTGATTAATCCCATACTCATCACAATAGTCTGCGAATTCATTGTTCTTAAATTCTCCTCTATGGTCAGACCTGATTGACACAATAGAAATACCTTTCTTATTTTGGACCTTTTTGGCAAAAATAATAAATCCATTAAATATCTCATCTTTAGAGGAAAGAAACAGAGTCCAGGTGAATCTCAAATAGTCATCAACTACCATAAGAGTGTATAAGTTTCCACCAAAACTTTTGACTCTTGATGAACCAACCAAATCCATATGAAGCATTTAGAGTGGTCTTTCAGTTGAGATTGTCTTCTTTGATTTAAATGAAGACTTTGTTTGTTTACTCTTCTGACAAGCATCACGAATAATATTATATTCATATTGAATTTTAGGTAAACCAATAACCAAGTCCCTCTTTGTTAATTTTGAAAGTTGATTCATATTAACATGTGCAAGACATTTATGCCAAAGCCAACTTTCCTCCTTTTTGCTAACAAAACAGTTTTCAGAAAAATTTGACTAAATTTGAATAGTATAACAATTACTGTCCCTTGGAGCTCTCAGTTTTACGTTCAATTCTTCCTTCTTTAGTGGCAAGTCATCTTTGCTTATGACTAGGCATTCCTCTAAATTGAAGATCATCCAGTTGTTTTTATCGGTACTCTAACTGACACTGAGCAGGTTGTGAGACAAACCTTCTACGTAGTACACATCTTTAACCTTCATCCCTTTGCCACTTCCTATTTCTCTGATTCCAACAATTCTTCTAGGTTGATTGCCACCGAAGGTCACTTTGCCTCCTTCTCTTAGTTTAAGCGATGTGAACTTCTCGATATCACCCGTCATGTGTTTGGAGCATCCACTGTTGATGTACTATTTGTTTATTCTGGATGCTTTGAGACATACTTGTAACAATACAATCACGTTTTAGGTACCCATATCTTCTTGAGTCCTTTTTAGTTAGTATGGATTGTCCTAGGTACATAAGTACATTTGGGCACCCATTTTAATGTTTCGTAGGTTCTTTTCTTCTTGTGATGACAAGAAGAGGTTGTATGATCTTTACGGTTACAATAAGAACATAATGCAAAGGATTAGAGCAATGAGCAGCATTTCTAAAAAAGGTAAGATATGACCAACCACCACTTTTCTTCTTTCCTTTAATCTTATCTTGAATAGGATCATATCCTATTTCAGTTTTATCCATCAAGCACTGTTGGGCTCCCAAAATGACTTTGAGCATTTCACTATCCCTAGTAAATTTTTCAGTTTTTGTGAGCTTTTTGGCTTTCTTTTTGTTCTGCTTATATTCTGTGCATACTGGAGGTGTGGTGTCTGTTTGCTTCGCTTACTGCTCCTCCAGAAGCTTTATCTTTTTCTTGGAGCTTACCAACTCCTTTGTAACTTTACTAGTTCTGAATGTAATGCATTGTATTCAAATTGTAATTCATCATAAGAAGGTTCAGAATTGATTACCTTATCTATCTCTGAATCTTCGTCTTCTTGAGCCACGAGACAAATGTTTGCTGTTTCTTTATCGTTGCTTTCTTCTTCTTCTGAAGAACTATCTCCCCAGATTGACATCACAAAGGCCTCCTTCTTTCTGAACTTTTCTTTCTTCCTCTCCTTATCCTTCATCTTGGATAGTTGGGGACACTCTGCTTTGATGTGTCTCGGCTTTTGCACTCAAAACAAATGATTGGATCCTTGGGCTTGTTTTGAGATGCGGAGGCTTTACGTTTTGATTAAAACCTCCTTCCAAGTTTGTTTCTATAGAATTTCTTGAACCTTCTGACTATAAGACCTATTTAATCATCTTTCAGGTCCTCTTCGTCGTCATCTTCACTTTCTTAAGTTTTGAGAGTGATGCCTTTGCGATTTTTCTCATTCATCTCCTTTTTTTTTATTTTTACTTGCTCTCATACTCTTCTAGACTCCTGAATAATGCTTCGATAGAGCCAATTGATTCTCCCTTCATTTGCTCAATGGCTGTTACTTTTGGCTCCCATTCCTTCGTGAGACCTCTTAAGATTTTACTCACTTGATCTTCTTGACTATATTTCTTTTTGAGTACAGTGAGGTGATTGATGAGGTGTAAGAATCTAACCTTTATGTCTCAGATGCTTTCTCCAGCTTTCATTCTAAACAATTCAAACTCTGTGGTGAGAGTGTTGATTCTGTTCTGTTTTATTCCGATTGTTCCCTCGTGAGCAATCTCCAGTGCCTCCCATATTTCTTTTGCAGTTTCTAAACTGGAAACTTAGAAATATTCTTTTTGGCTAAGTGCATAGGTAAGTATGTTGATAGCTTTATCTTGTAATGTCACTAGCCTCTTGTCTTCTTCATCGAACTCCCTCAGTCTCTTTTAAACTTGTTGACTGTCTTTAATTTTCATTGGAATGTAGTTGCCATGTTTGATCACATCCCATAAACCATACCCAGTAGCTTTAATAAAGATCTTCCTCCTCATCTTCCAGAAGGTGTAATTTTCTCTGTTAAAGCCAGGTGGCTTTGATGTTGAACATCCTTCGGGTAGTACACTGTCTCCGAAACCTGCTATGGATCTCTCTTTGGACTATTAAGTCTTTATTGAAGAGACCTGCTCTGATACCAAATGCTAGTGGTAGTCTTATCCAAGAGGAGGTGAATTGGGTGAGTTGTAAAATTTAAACGTATTGAAAATAGTGAGGTAAATAAAAATAAAGAGTGTTGAGTTAGAAGGATTTCACCGCATATCAAAGACACAAGATTTATATTAGTTTGGTCTTAACTACTTGACCTACGTCTAGTCCTTAGAGCACCTCTGAGATTTCCATTACGATCCAAGCTTAAAGGGGCTCCTGGTGCCTTAGTACATTAATTGATTTCCTCAATCACTCCCCCTTACTACCTGTAAGGATACAATCCCTCTTAAAAGTCCACACTCTTGAGTTACTCTCTGAAAGTGAGTAAAGTAGGTGTATCAATCTCTCTCACAGAGTAAATGAATATGAAACAGTGAAGCTCAGTGAAAAATAACGTATTGAATGCAACAATAAATATTTTAGCAGAGAGGTAGCTCGCATATTCAATTTTCTCATTCAATGCCCTTCGCACCTTAATTAACCATTAGACTGAAGAGCTTCTAGCCGTTGGAAGTTCGTTTGCGTGTTTTCCAGTTGCAACGGTATTTGCCACTAATGGTTAAGGACTACTAAATATCTGTCGAGCATCGTATTCTGTAACAACACTTGAAACTAATAACTTTTTCTTTCATAATAAAACTTATAAAAATAACTGATCAAGTGATAATAATAAACGTTCATGTGATAGTTGGAAAGGGAATCAATTAATCACTCGATGCATTAAACATGAACTGGACATCCTTCATCGAAGTCATGATCGATAACTGATTGATCGATCAAGTTATCGATTAACTAAAGTGAAAAATTTTGAAATAGACAAGTATATTTATCGATCAAGTTATAGATTAACCATTGATCTATCAAGTGATTGATAAATGAAAGGAGTGACCTTTGAAAGATTAATCAGGAAAAGGTTTAAGATCACCTATGGCTTTGAATCCCTTAAAATAGAGAATTAAGATAAACAGGATGGCTGAGAAAAGCTTAAAGATAAAAATATGAAAGATTTTGAAATCATCGTGAAAAGCTTGTTATGAAATGAACTTGTACTTTGATCGAATAATTGATCAAAAATTTCTTAATTGATCAAGTTATCGATAAAGCTAAGTAAGAGGAAAATAGATTATGAACATTGTTGATTGAATACTTTATTAATAAATGAATAATAGATAAACTGATCGATAAAAGGTCAAGAAAAATATTTTGCGATGAAAACACGAATTCTATAATGATCAAGTAGTTGATCGATTGAGGATTGATCGATCAAGTAATCGATAAAATATTTTTAAAAAAACTTAGTTGATAAACCAGGGATAAAGCTTGATGGATCATGTTATGTGAAAATAGAATGTTCAGAATTTTGGATGATCGATCATTTCATCACGAAAACAAATGATCGATCAGGTGCTTGAAAACATAACTCAAAAAAATAGGTGCAGTGAGATAGTGATGATCGATCATTTGATCGATAAATCACTGATCAATCAGGGAACCAGACAACAACCTTCAACAAAAAAATATATCGATAATCCAGCGAGTTATTAAGCAAAGTTCGATCAGGTTGTTGATAAATCTCTGATCAATAAAGTGATTGATAAATGGCGAATGAAACAGAATATAACTTAAGTGGAAGAGCTTTACCATTTATCGATCAATTTATTGATCAAACTTAGTACCAACTTCTAAGCAAACAGAGACAATTTATCTGACACTTGATCACTTATCTTTTGATGATCAAGTGATCGATCAACATAGTAAACCAGAATATACTTGATTTGTTATTATCAAAACCGTAAATCTAACACATCAAACCACTCAACATTGCATTAAGCCAAGGCACATTATGTATGGAGTTAATCACATTATCATCCATCTAGCTCTACCACATCATGGCATAGAAAAATCAAACACCATATAGCAGGAGAAGTAAAGTAGGTTAGCATTCAAATTACAAGTTCATTGCTACCTCTTTGATATTCAAAGCTTTTGGCCTCCTCCCTTTTTTTTTTTTTTGGCTCCTCTTTGTTTCTTTGCTCAAAGCCTACCAATTCATGCACAAATATATACCATATTACCAATAATGTGACATAAAATACCATTAGGTATCAAAATAATTTCATAACCCCTCTTTTTCTTTGACTTTTGACTTCAATATTCCACCTATATTTTGCCAAGTCTTAAGGTCCATTCCTATGCAATTTTTCATATAGAATTCAAATATTAACTTGGTTTTATCAAAATAAAACTACCATTAGACAAATAGTATATATATTAGGGTTCAAATTTTTATTTTTGATTCCAATGCTTTCAAACACTTTCTCTTAGTGTATTCCTATACAAAACGACATTTTAAACTCATTGGAATCATCAAATTAATCTGAAACAATCTCTAACTCCTTGTACCAAACTTGGCTGAATAGGTTCCCTAAACTAGGGAATTTAGAGTTTCTTCCAAAATCAATCAAAATATCAACCAACCAAGCTAATCAAAGCTCTTAATCATGGTTTCTATCCTTCCCTAATCATTCCTCATTGAATTTGAAATCTGGACAGCATCACACTCATGATTTTTGGCCATGAAACTCTACTTGAAACTAGCTCGAAACATAGTCAAATGAAAGCTATTACATTACCTTGATTAATCCTTGACCATTGCTTGATAAATCCTTGGTTTTTTATGTGTTCTTCCCTCTTGAAGACACTTTTTCTGCAGCAAAACCTTCCCTTTTTAAGGTGCCAAAATAACCAAATTTGAAGAGCTTAGGAGGGTATTTATAGACACAATTTTGGCCTCCCTTGCCTTCCAAGTGTCCTTAAAAAGTCTGGATTAAAAAGCCATGTGTCCACCTTCAAATACTGCAAAAATCTGAAGCAAGCCAAGTATCCCAAGGTAATCATGTGCTTAGGCTACCATGTGACCAAATGGACTATTTTATTCCTTAATCACTTAGGCCACTTGGACAACAAAATTTCTGGACTTTCCTGGCCCAATTTCAAGCCTAATGGGATGGAGAAAGAATGAAGAAACATTGCCTTTCAATTTCCAACATTTCTCAATCTGATTTTATTGTATAGGCTAAAATTTTTGTCTAATTTCCAATAATAGTTTCAGACTTCCAAAAATTCATTTATGCCCATAATATATTTTTTTAATATACGAAGGTCCCCTAAATTTTTCTGAAATTTATTTCACCCTCTAACTAAAACATCCTTCCTTAAACCCCCTTTAGTGTGTGTTCAGAAGCATTATAGTTCAAGCCATTCACAAAACAAGCCCGTAGACTGAAATTTAAATTTTGCTTTTTCGAGTAACTATTCACTAGTTAATTCAAGATTTTCATAAAAAATTTGAAAAATCATAACTAATCATAGAAAAATCATATTGAGGTAGTTCAAAAATCTATTTGAGGATCTTTCAATTTTCTACAGGGAAAAAATATAAAACTAGGCCTAATTCTTGTCAATTTGTATAGTTTATTGCATTAATTTATTGTTCATTTGGTAAAAAACTGTACTTTCCAGTTTCTCTACCTTTTAAACCTTAGGATGTTTATTTTAAACATAAAAAATTTCATAGGCATATTCATTCATTTGTCTCACTTCCATTCTGTCACAAATTCATAGCTCATTTAGGGATAACTTATCTCTCTTACTTGTATTAATAATTCATAATTAATTCCTTTTATGCATATTTCCATTCCATCAATGCACTAACCATTCCTACACATCATCATAGTCAATTACACAAGCCATTATTATCATTTGTCATCACATAATATCAATGGCACATCTATAACATATATTGGTATGCAAATTATACAATGTAATATAATAAATTCTTTCAATTCTTTTCCTCTTTTCCTTGCTTCCACCTCATGCATCCTTTGCTTGATCATTATCACTTTATTAAGGTTGGTTAAGGGAGGGTGAGATTCAATAGAATCACAGTAGCAAATATTACCGTTCATGTATGCAAGATAAATGCAAGTGTATGGCATGCTTGGTATCACATACTTTCATGCTTTAAAATGTGATATTCATATGCTCAATATTTTAAACACACACATGACCATGAATTAAACAAGAAATAGAGCAATATTTCATCAATCATGCTTTCATTCATCATCAAGCAATTTCAACACACAAGCATACATATCAAGCATAAATTAGGGTACGTTCACTACCTTTTATCTTTACGCTTTCTTCCTACTCCCCTTACCTCCCAACCACCAAGATTGCTTGATCAACCTTGTCATTCATCTCTTTTAATGTATCATAGCCCTAATTAACATCACCGCATAATTCCAATCACTCGTTAGAGCCATGATCACAAGTAACATAGAACTTTGCTCCCTTAAAGCCATAATGTCTCCTAACTTTTAAACTTGATTTCCAACCTTTCTAAAATTAATTGCACATTCTATTCCCACACAATTTTGTATGTAGAATCCATTTCTAAGCTTAAAATGATCAGAATCCAACTCCTTCCCCTAGAACCAACTTTGGCCAAACACGTAGGGTTTTAGGGCAAAAATTCTATTTTCAATTCTAATACCTCTAAACTTGCTTTCTCATCCTTACCTCACATAATTTTTCATTCTAGACATATTGGAAGCACCAAAATCATTAAAATCCAACCCCATCTCAAACTCTAAATCTAGGAAAAATTCACCCAAAGTCAAGGGGAAGTTGGATTTCTTACAAACTCATCAAAAAACCATTTGATTCAAACTTTTTTCTACCTCTTGATCATTAAGCTAACATAAATACCTTCTTTTCCTAACAGATTTGAGTAGCAAGCTCAACAAGGGTTTTCATCCTCTTAAACTCAACAAAATCCAAAGCCAAGCTCACCAACAATAAGGGTAGCAAAAACTACATCAAAGACCATAATAATACCTTGTTTTAGAGCTTGAACTTGCATAGAATCACTTGGCTTCCACTTCTCCTTCTCCTCTTGAGCAGCATGGCCTCCCTCTCTCCTTCTTCATACTGGACAAAACTTTGGCCAAATGGAAAGGGAGGGGCTTATCTATAAACACCAATATAAAATCCTAGCTATTGATCAAGAAATTACAAGATCTAATCTTGGCCTTCCATTTTACCTTTCCTTATGATCTTGCCAAGTGTCCCTTGTCTCTTATCTTTTATCTTGATCAAGCCAAGTGTCCAAGCTGCTAGATTGCTTACTCTTTCTGACATCACACCTCTTACATCATTAAGCCATGTGTCTTCCATCCAACCGTACACATAATACTTTCTCTTTCTATCTAATCGTACACATAATCCTTTACATGTCCCTCTATCATTTTGGAATTAATATATTGAGGAAACTAATAGAAAATTTGAGCAAAATTCAGCCCCTTCCTCCACCTATCTTGCTATTTTGCACCATATTGGGTACTTTTTTTAGTCCTTACTTACTCAGTACCACTAGGACATGTTCTAGAACCTTTTTCTTATCTCAAGTAAGTCAACATATGGTGCTATCTCAGAGGAACATAGAAAAAAAATAGTTAGCTCCACTAACAGGGTACTTAGCCTTATTGAGTCACGTAATAGAGATTTCGTCGTATCGGGTAAACAGAGGACTGTCTAAAACGTACCCGTACTGCGTTCTGATTTTTTTACTGTCCATAAATATCCCTTGGTGACTCAGTATGATGACTCGTGGCCTCATTAATAGTCTCATGATTGCACCCTAATGACTTAGCATGCTGACTCAGCGCCCTCACGATTGCCTTTAGATATTTTCTTTGATTTTGTCTCCTATTTAAAGGAGAAAAATTATTTAATATTTGAATGGAGTATTTTATGCAATCCAGAGCTCCAAAAATTTATCTGTCTATACCATAAAATTCTTTAAATTCTAAAAAAAATCTATGAATTTTGTTAGACTATAACTCAATCCGTACATATTTCTTTTTAAATTTCCCGTAAAATGCCCCAAAATAGCATAACTGGCTTTTAAATATTCTCAAAGCCATTCTGCTGGCCTTCTGAGGATAAAACTAATTTTATAATTTTTTGTAGACTCTTAAATCTTGAATGCCCATTTTTACTTACTTTTCTGAGGCCTCCTTATGGCTCAAATAATTAAATCTGACTGTATATCTTAAAATGAGCTATAATCTTTAAAATTCATTTAAAGTTAATTCAAGGGTATTTTTGTAATTTTTCTTCACATACAGGCCTTAACATAACATTTCTCATTTTTGAGTTTTTTCTAGAATTTTTAGGCATAATTTCCATTTTTGCCCTTTTTAGCTTGAAACTTTACAAAATTATAATTTTGCCCTTGGTTTGGTTTAACCCCATAATTCACCTCACTCTATCATAACCTTTGGTCTAAATTCATCTTCATTTCTCAACCTTGGGCCCTAAGATTTCATCCAAGTCTCTAACTTCCTCTTTTCTCAATCCTAGAAAACTTTTGCTTTACAATTTGGTCCCTTAGAATTTTTCTATCCTTTTAGGGAACTTCTGAGACTCTTGCCATAAGGTGTCTGGTAGACTACCTATTTTAGACTAATTTTTGTACTTCTACACCCAAAATTTCGGCTGTTACACTAACTACTTGTATTGAATTTTCTCTAAAATCGGGTTTTATCAATAGGATTTCAGCAATAATTATTCTAAAATTAATCCTTTCACTTCCAGAGCCTCAAAATAATTTTATAATCTCAAATTTTAATTTTCTCATATTTTTCTTAAAATTATTGAGGCCTCTACATATTTTAAATAATTGTTTTCGATCAATCTTTCACTATTTTACTGGAAAAACTTTTGTTTACAAAAAATCCTGTAATAAATTCTTTTTAGGCTAATTTCACTTCCAGTACCTCAAATATGGTTCTAAACTCTCTATTTTATTTTTCTATGATTTTTTGGGAATTTTTTGGAATTTTTATCCAATTTTCTTATTTGCCCTTCCTAGACCGATAATTTCAAAAATATCAATCCAGTTAGGAGTCAGATCTCACTTCAAAAGTTGTTTAGACTCTGAATCTAATTTACTACTTGATTCTCTATCTAATTTACTATTCACACTCCCAGGATTAAAATTAGTGGGATATGACATTTCTCCCCATTAAAATTTCGTCCTTGAAATTTAAAACATACCTCATGTGAAGAGCTTTGGATCACTGCTCTTCATCTCATCTTCCTTTTCCCAGGTTGCTTCTTCTCATGTCAGCTCCCTCCAGATCACCTTGATTAGTAGAATTGACTTGTTTCACAACTGCTTAATCTTTCAATCCACAATCCGTTATGGTCATACTTCGAATGTCAAGTTGTCTTGTAGTGCGATGTCATCATATTCTATGATATGATTAGGATCTGGTTGGTACTTCTTTAACTAGGAAATGTGGAAGACGTTATGTAGTTGGTTGAGATTAGGGGGTAGGGCTAACTTATAAGCTACTGGTCAAACTCTTGAGAGAATTTGGAAAGATCCTAGATACTTAGTTGTTAGTTTTCTTGCCTTTAGAGATCATCCTATGCCCATAGTTGGAGATACCTTTAGTAACACATAGTCTCCAACCTCAAATTTCAAAGGCTTCTGCTTGACATCAGCCTAGATCTTTTGCCTACTATAAGCCGTAAGTAATCTTTACTTTATCAACTTGATCTGCTCAAATGTCTGATCTACTATATCAGGACCATAAACCTTTCTTTCTCCCAATTCTATCCAGCATAACGGGGATCTACACTTTCTCTCGTATAGTGCCTCATATGGAGCCATCTGAATATTGGAATGGTAACTATTGTTGTAGGTGAACTCTGCCAATGGAAAGTACTCATCCCAGTTACCCTTGAAATCTAAGACACATGTTCTCAACATATCTTCTAGTATCTGGATAGTTCACTCCATCTATCTATCCGTCTATGGATGATAGGTCATACTAAAACTCAAAGTTGTACCCATGGCTTGTTGCATTACCTTCCAAAATCTAGAAATAAATCAGGGGTATTTGTCTGATATGATTGTTTTTAGTACCCTGTGTAGTCTCATTATCTCCTTAATGTATAATCTCTCTAATTTTTCTAGCAAGCACTTCTTTTTCATAGCTAGAAAATGAGCTAATTTCATCATTCGATCTACTATCACCTATACTGCATTGTATCCTAATAAGATACGAGGTAATCCCATAATAAAGCCCATGGAGATATTGTCCCATTTCCATTCAGGTATATCTAAAGGCTTTAACTGTCCTAACGGTTTCTAATGTTCTGCCTTAATCTGCTGACATGTATCTAGATACATATTTTGTTATATCTCCTTTTATATCGAGCCACCAAAATAATTCTTTAACGTCTCAGTACAACTTTGTCATACCCAGATGAACTGTATATTTGTTCTTATGTGTCTCATTTAGAATTTGTTACCTTAGGCCATCAATAGGAGGGATATATGTTCTTCCTTTGTACTTTAATAACCCTTCTGCTGAAACCTCAAAATCTCTAGTTTTGTTTCTCAGTATTTTGGTTCTGAGGTTATTTGGTAATTGATCTTTCCTTTGAGCTTCCTCTATCTACTTCATTAGTTGTGCTTATATCTTTAACACTCTAGGTCCTTCTGTCGTTTACTGTATCTAGAAAATTGGACCCCAATCTTGAATACCTTCTAAATGTTCCTACTCTTTAATCATTAGTGATACCACCTGCACTACCTTCCGGCTTGACATATCTATGACCACATTAGCTTTATTTAGTAGTCGTAGTCTTTGAGCAGCTCCATCCATCTCCTTTGTCTTATATTCAATTCCTTCTGATCTTGCAGGTATTTAAGACTTTTATGATCACAGTACAGCTCAATGGTTGTCCTATACAGGTAATGCCTCCAGATTTTCAAGGTATATACTATCGCTGCCAGCTCAAGATCATATGTGGGGTAATTTTCTTCATGCGATTTAAGTTGTCGTGAAGCTTAGGCGGCTACTCGACCTTGCTACATCAACACACATTCCAATCCTTACTTACTCGCATCTAGGTACACTACACAAGGTAGTGTAAAAGCAGGAATAACTAGCACAGGTCAGCCTTCTCTTTAGCTCTTAAAAGCTAGCCTCACTTCTCGTCCCACATGAAGGGTTGACTCTTTCTTGTGAGCTTGGTCAGATAGGGAAGTCTTGGAAAAGTCCTGAATGAATATTCTATACTATCCTTCCATCCCTAAGAAAATTCTAACCTCTATAACTATCTTGGGCTATTCCTAGCTTAATATTGCTTCCACTTTGCTTAGCTCCACATCTACTCCTTCTTGGGTAATCACATGGCCTAATAATCTTACTTCCTTTAGCCAAAACTCGCATTTACTGAGGTTGGCATTTCTCTTTTAGTGTGTTTAAAATGACTTGCAGATGCTGCTCATACTTTCTAGTGACTTTAAGTATACTAGGATGTCATCAATAAAGACTACAACAAATTGATCTAGGTAAGGCCAGAAAATTCTGTTTGTATAATCCATGAAATTTGCAAGTGTATTCGTCAATCCAAATGGCATCACTAGAAATTCATAGTGTCTGTATCAGGTCCCAAAAGCCATCTTTGAAATATCCTCTGTTTTGATTCTTAGCTGGTGGTAGCTTGATCTCAAATCAGTTTTAGAAAATATCATTGCTCCAGCCAACTGATCCAGCAAGTCATTAATTTGGGGAAATGGATACTTGTTTTTTATCGTTATTTTATTCAGTTCCTGATAATCAATACACAACCTCAAGCTACTATATTTCTTCTTTATAAACAACACTGGTGTGTCTCATGGAGATACACTAAGTCAGATGAAATCCTTTTCTAGTAGTTCTTCTATTTTCTTCTTTAACTCTACCATCTCATTCGGAGCCATATGATAGGGGGCTTTGGAAATTGGTTGTATTCCCAGTATTAGATCAATAGCAAATCCACTTCTCTCTCTGGTGGTATTCCACTTATTTCTTTCGGAAAAACATCATCACATACCACTGGAATTTCATCAATTCCTTCTTTAATTTATGCCTGTATTGAGAAGAATACCATATACCCTTAGCAATCCTGCCTCAAATATCTGTTTGCTTGTGCCTCAGTCACAAAATAATTTAGTTTTACCTCTATGCAAGGGGTTGTTTCTTGTGCAAGAAGGATTAGGGTTTTTGTTCTTATAATCAAGGAGTACATTATGCGAGAATAACCATTTCAATCTAATAATAACATCAATATCACGGAATAGCATGTATATAAGGTCTAACGTAGTGCAACAATATGCATACCAGACAGTGCAATTTAAGCACATACTAGAAGTTAAAACTTTAGCACCAGTGGGAGTAGAAACATAAAGATCATATGGCAAAGCATCAACAGTAAGGCCTAAATAGCCAACACAGTCATACAGGATAAAGGAGTGGCTGCCACTTGAATCAAACATAGCATGCACAAGGGAATCATTGACACTAATTGTACCTTGTATCATCTTAAGTGACTTACGAGCCTCTTTCCTATTGAGGGTGAATACTTTGCCTTAAGACACTGGCCTCAAACTATCAGCACTTTGCAGGCACTCCTTAGTGAAATGTCCCGACTTGCCATGTATGTAGCACACATTCTAGCCTATTATGCATGGTTGATCTCTATGACTCCTACCACACACCTCGCATTATTTCCCTTTTTGATAAGTATTGAATCCTCCTCGTCTAGCTCCTCTCCTCAGCTTCTTGTTAGGATTTGGCCTTCTTCATTTTCTGCTATTACCATAGGATGTTCCTTCCTAACTTGCCCTTACTGAGGGTTTCTCGACTCTAGGGGTGGCCCTTGCCAGATCATAATGATTTTGGCTACTCTCAGTAATACAGCAAGCTTCTACTGCCTTCTTGAAAAACTCAATCTGTCTCAGGGCTACCTTCTCTCTTATTCAGGCCTTAAGCCCCTGATCATCTTCTCAGTATACCAACACTCATCGTTCATATGCTACAAATAGGTAGAATAATGAGACAACTTGATGTACCTAGTGAGGTACTCATCAAAAGATTCATTCTCACCTTGCCTTACCATCAAGAATTCTGCTTCCTTCTCATCCCTCACCGATCTTGAGAAATATTTTTGGAAAAATTGGTCCTTAAATAGTTCCCATAAAATAGGGGTTTCATCAGCTTAGAGGACTATCTCGGTGTTCGTTCACTACTTGTCTACTTCTACTTATAG
The DNA here is from genome assembly GCF_004799145.2 of Neltuma alba. NCBI lineage: Eukaryota > Viridiplantae > Streptophyta > Magnoliopsida > Fabales > Fabaceae > Neltuma > Neltuma alba. The sequence continues at coordinate 447,023 of NW_021635638.1, read as the reverse complement.
CTTGTATATTGCCATCTGGGCTTTAGTCTTTGAGGAGCAATTTATAACATTGAAGATCTTTTCTAGCCAAGCAATCTAATCCTTGCCCACTTGCATTTCTAATGTGCCCTCAAATACTGGTGGATTATGCTTGCAAAAATGCGTAATCTACTGTTACAAATTATCTAGTTGTCCTGCAAGCCTCCCCTACTCTATTACTGGTTCTTGGGGTTGAATTGGTTGGGGTGGGACTAGTTGAGCCATCCCGGCTACTTCTGGCCCTAGTTGTTGTAACTATGCCACAACTATTGTCACTACTGTTACTATTGTAGCATCCCTTTCTTGTTCATGCCAAGCTTAGGTTGCTTGTATCTCTTGCATCATCTTCTGTTGTTCATATAATCTATTCATTATTATTTGAATTGGATCAATAGGGGGTCTGTTTTGTTCTTGCACTGCTTGAGCATTATGTCTTGTTCTCACCATACTTGTTATTTTTTCTTAACTACAAAAGGAACAATATCATTATGTATATATAACTTTTAACCTTTATATATAACCTTTATATTTACATACATAACAGCAGCACAATTCAACCAGTCACAACCAGTCATTCCAAAAGTCACATCTATAATACAGTCATCTAGAATTGACCAGGAAAAGGAAAAGTAGAAATAACAAAATTCTCTAAAACATGTATTAACTATTCAAAAGTATATCCATTCACACTTTTGCAAATAACTGATATGGTGTCCTGCCAAATCCAGGTGTCCGGGAGAGTAGATAACAGTGCTGCACCCCATATGTCAGCATCCAGGGTTTGGCTCACCTTAGTCATAGCTGCATATAACAGCCTGATCTGATGAAAGAAATCAAGGTAGACTATAGCATGTTGATTCTCATTTCTCTTAATATGTCTGCCCTAGAACCTGAATTCCTTAATCAAGTCCTTCATTGTATTGAATTCTTTAGGCACTGGTAATAACCTCTTCTTTGGAGGTAGTATCCTTATCCTACTAAGGCCTGCTTCATTGTCATTGTTTCCTGGTCTAGGGACTGACTGTGTACTAGGTCCTACCTCACAATGTCTAAGTGGTTTACTCAGTGTATCATTGTCAAATCCAGCATTATGATAATTAGAAATAAGAAATATTCTCAAATTATTGAGGATTAAAAATAATAAGGAGAATTTTGGTGGAAAATAATTTCAGTAATTTTCCAAGCCAACCATAGAAATTGACTAATTAAGGAAAATTGGTCAAATATAAATAAGGAAAAATATTTCCAAGCCTTGGAAAATTAAGGAAAAATGAGGATAATATCCTTTGAGAGTTATATGAAATTATAAAGTTGGTTTTATGACCAAATTACCCTTAGATAATTTATAAGAGAGAATTTAAGGGTGATTTAGGCTAATTAAGGGATTTTATTTGGAAAATTCCAAATAAATATTTTTAAGGGGAATAAAATTCCAAGAAAATTCCTATGAGACCCCAAGGGATTATAAGGAATTATGGAATTAAATGAAGACCCTCAACTATCCAAGATTTTTCTAAATAATGGTGAAAAGTGGAAAAATACCTAAAGAGAAGGAAATTAATTTTTCTTTTTATTTAATTATTAGGAAATTAATTTTGAGGCAAAGAGGGCAATTTGGGAAGATAAAAATGAAGAGAATAAATCAAGGATCTGATAAAAAATAATTACAGAGGCCAAGCTACTGTAATTATAGAAAAGAAGCTAAACTCAGAGCCAAAGTATACTGATAAAGCAAGACTAGTGTCTTGCAAATCAAAGGGATCATATTGAGCCATGTGTCATGCTCTTGAAGGAGAGGATTTGAATTTACCAAATGTCACTCCTCAAATGGAGAGGATCATGACTTTGGTAATTAATTTCTTTTGGATTTTGTTAATTAAGAAAGAGAAAACAAGATTAAAGAGGGTAATGACACTTGGACTCTCATTAAAGATGGTAGTTGAGATATTTTGGACCATTAAACAAGTTCATCTCTCCCCATTTTCATATGCATGTTTTGGCCAAGGGAGGAAAGGAGAGAAAAGAGAGAGTTTTGAGGGAAAAGCAAGGGAAAGCAAGCACCTTTGGTCATACAATCAAGGATTTAAGGTGAGTTCTTGGTTATATATGTGTTCTTGCCTTGTTTTCTTTCTCTTCTATGGTTGAAAAATTTGTCTCCTCTCTCTTTTGATGGCTGGCCGAACTGGAGGTTTAGAGGGGAAGGGAGTTTTGTTCATCACACTTGTTAAGACACAACAACACAAGCTAGTTTCTAGTGTTTGCAAGTGATTATAGGTTGTTTTAAAGCATTTTTCATGGTTGTTTCTTTGAGTACTCTTTTCGGCCAAGTTGATGACTGAACCCTAGGATGATTTTTTCAATTTTTTAAGGCTTTCATGGTGCTTAAAATAAGAAATGGTGTAGGGTAAACCAAAAGGAACAAGTGTTGGAAGCTTTAAAGCAAAGTTGTGATTTTTGGTTCAAGTCCTCTAGTGGTTTGGTCAAAGGGTAGCTAAAAGAAGCAGTTTTATTTTCCTATATCTAAGCACATATTTGGAATCTACATGAAAAACCATGTAGGAATAAGTCAAGAAGTGATTTTTAGGGTTAAAGAGAAACAAGTCCAAAAATGGTGAATAAAGGAGGGAGCTTTATGGATCAAGAATCATTTTTTATTTATGTTCTTTCTTTTTCTTGGTTAGTTAATGATTCTTGCTGCCCTTTTTGATGGATTTCATTTTTAGGGTTTGATATTTGTGAAGGAAAAGAGGAGAAGGAAAGAAAGCTAAAGCTTTTGGAGCAAGGTAGCAAGTTAAACCTAGCTACTAATACTAACTTAGCATTATTGCTTATTGCATGATTAATTGCTATTATGTGGTTGTACTTTCTTGATTATAATGTGGCTGTTCTTTGTACTTTCTTGCATGTTTGAGTGTGCCAAATGATAAGCATGCTAGTTCACTAATAGTAGTTAATATAATTGTGCATGTTGATGATACTTGTTGGTGCTATAGTTGGTTAATTTGCTATTGGGATTTCAATGAAATCTCATTCCCCAAATGCAATCTAACATTTTAGGGCTTGAATCCTCCAAGGAAAAGCTGTAGATTGAAGGCTAATTTGTGGGGTTTAGCCACAAAAATCTCTTGAACTCATTTTGGTTATGTACATATTATACTAACAGTGCTGTAAGCACACTGACACTGTCTGATTCACATGACTTTTTGATTATGATCCTGAACACGTTTAGTCACGAAATTTGGCATGATTATATATAATTTCCTAAGCTTCAATTTGATAGCTAATACATTAAAAATTACTAAGTATACGATTTATAATGATTTTTCAAAGTTAAAGGTCAAAATCTGGGAAAAAGGGTTTTTGGCAAATGGACAGTGTTGCATTTCTCAAAAACATGATGCTTTTTCATAAGGAATTAGATAATGAGATTATTTTTCCTTGAAAGAGGACTTAAAGGGCTTTAAGTAGAATTTTGAACCACCCCAATTGGATTTTTTTGGAAGAAGTTATGAATTTTTGAAGTTGGGCCAGAAAAACTAGATTTTTTACCTAATGAATAGTAAAAATCCGAAATTTAGTGTTTTGTGGTAAAAAGTTAGCCCAAGACCACCTAATATGTTCTAAAATGGTGTTGAAAGGAATCTAAGTCAATATAATAGTAAGGTGTGACAATCATCACGCAAATCTACCTCCCTAATTTGGTTGGACGCCACATTCAAACACTGATGATCTGGCCAACCCAACATCTCTTCATAGCTCATGTAATATCTTAGAGGCAAAGCACAAACTCTGTCCTCTATCCCATAGTACCAATCTGGATAGGGCTCTCCAGGAATCCGCTGATTAACAGCATCCTCTGAATGATCACTTTCATAGCATGCCATAATGTCTATTCCTTATACTTTCCTTATTTTATAGCAAACCAAACAAACAAATATAATACAATTCTATCACAATAATTCAGTCATCAAACAGTAGTCCATAACCTAGCTCTAATGCCAAAAATATAACACCTTCCATTTAGATCACATAACCTTTTAAATAGAACTAATTGAAACCACTTTTCATGGCCTTAATTTGAAAAAAGTCAAACTTAAAAATTCTTTAAATCAGGTTACTATTCATGTAATCCTAAACCAAGGTCAAACTTTGAAAAATCTTAAATAATTATAAAAAAATCAGAATGAAGTGGTTCTAAGTTCTACTTAAAACTCTTAACATGATCTTTTGAGAAAAAATTCTCTCTGTTATCAAGCCTTTATCATTCATTCCCAAAATTCACGCAAAGAAGCACTGTTCATATAGTAAATTTCTAATTTTTCAGAATTTAGATAGGCATAATATTTTGCACAAAACTCTAATTTTGATGAATTACCACTTCTTTTAAAGCCAAAACTATGATCTATAAGTATTCCAATTTTCAGCTCAAAGCTCATTCAATTGACTAGAATTACGTTGCTATGAAAATTAGACATTATTAAGGTTATATAATACCGTTTTCATGCCTTTTCTTGATTAATTTTTTTCCTTGGCATCATATATCACTTCCACATATATAAAACACATTCGGCCACAATATTATCCATCATTTAAAGTCATCAAAGTCCTTAATACAAGTCTCCAAACTTTATACATAAATATTACAATTTTGCATAAACAAAAGTTTACATGAAATCTTGAACATTTCAAACATTGACAACTTCATCCCAATATAATCTCTTTGTGCTTTTCCTTAGATGGTCCAACTCCTAGATTGTTGATTATTTAGACATAGCAAGGAGTGAGATTTCAAAGAAATCCTAGTAGCAAGAACTACAATAATCATGCTAAACATGCTATGCAAGAATACCATATATCCCTAACATAACTAAACATCATCCATACTATCATGCTCTTTTGCCATGGAAAGGGAGTACTTAAACATACCATCAAGCCACTTAACATTGCATTAAGCCAAGGCATATTATATATGGAGTTAATCACATTATCATCCATCTAGCTCTACCACATTATGGCATAGAAAAATCAAGCACCACATAGCAAGACAAGTACCAACTTAATCCAGTGATTTATTAAGCAAAGTTCGATCAGGTTGTTAATAAATCTCTGATCGATAAAGTGATTGATAAATGGTGATTGAAACAGAATATAACTTAAGTGGAAAAGCTTTACCATTTATCTGTCTTCTCATCGGTAATTTATTTATCGATCATGTGATTGATAAACTCTTACCAGAATTATGTCTCTTTATCTGTCAGTTGTTTGATCATCTAATTATTGATCAAGTGATTGATAATTTTCTACAGACTTCTATACCAAACAGTGTTAACAATGATTCGATCAATTGATCGATCAACACATAAAACTTGAATTATCTATCAATTTATTGATCAAACTTAGTACCAACTTCTAAGCAAATAGAGACAATTTATCTGACACTTGATCAATTATCTTTTGATTGATCAAGTGATCGATCAACATAGTAAACCAGAATATACTTGATTTGTTATCATCAAAACCGTAAATCTAACACATCAAACCACTCAACATTGCATTAAGCCAAGGCACATTATGTATAGAGTTAATCACATTATCATCCATCTAGCTCTACCACATCATGGCGTAGAAAAATCAAACACCATATAGCAAGAGAAGTAAAGCAGGTTAGCATTCAAATTACAAGTTCATTGCTACCTCTTTGATATTCAAAGCTTTTGGCCTCCTCCTTTTTTTTTGCTCCTCTTTGTTTCTTTGCTCAAAGCCTACCAATTCATGCACAAATATATACCACATTACCTATAATGTCACATCAAATACCATTAGGTATCAAAATAATTCCATAAACCCTCTTTTTCTTTGACTTTTGACTTCAATATTCCACCTTTATTTTGACAAGTCTCAAGGTCCATTCCTACACAATTTTTCATATAGAATTCAAATATCAACTTGGTTTTATCAAAATCAAACTCCTCCCTATAAAACTGCCATTGGCCAAATAGTATACATATTAGGGTTCAAATTTTTATTTTTGATTCCAATGCTTTCAAACACTTTCTCTTGATATATTCCCATGCAAAATCACATTTTAAACTTATTGGAATCATCAAATTAATCTAAAACAATCTCTAACCCCTTGTACCAAGCTTGGCTGAATAGGTTCCCTAAATTAAGGAATTTGGAGTTTCTTCCAAAATCAATCAAAACATCAATCAACCAAGCTGATCCAAGCTCTTAATCATGGTTTCTATCCTTCCCTAATCATTCCTCATTGAATTTGAAATCTGGACAGCATCACACTCATGATTTTTAGCCACGAAACTCTACTTGAAACTAGCTAGAAACATAGTCAAATGAAAGCTATTACACACCTTGATTAATCCTTAACCTTTGCTTGATAAATCCTTGGTATTTTTTGCATATTCTTCCCTCTTGAAGATAGTTTTTCTACAGCAAAACTTTAAGGTGCCAAAGTAATTGAATTTGAAGATCTTGGGAGGGTTATTTATAGACACAATTTTGTCCTCCCTTGCCTTCCAAGTGTCCTTGAAAAATCTGGATTAAAAAGCCATGTGTCCACCTTCAAATGCTATAGCAATTTGAAGCAAGCCAAGTATCCCAAGGTAATCATGTGCTTAGGCTAAACCATGTGACCAAATGGACTATTTTATTCCTAAATCACTTGGGCCATGAAATTTCTAGACTTTCCTGGCCCAATTTTACACCTAATGGGCTGGAGAAAAAATGAAGAAATATTACCTTTCAATTCCCAATATTTCTCAATCCGATTTCGCCATATTGACTAAAATTCCTGTCTAATTTTCAATAATAGTTCTGGATCTCTAAAAATTCATTTCTACCCATTATAAATCTTCTTTTAATATATGAAGGTTCCTTGAATTTTTTGAAATTTATTTCACCCTTTATCTACTTGAATCCGAAATCGAGTGTTACATATTAGATTTTGATAATAATTATTCTAAAATTAATCTTTTTACTTTCAAGGCCTGGAAATAATTTTATAATCTCACATAAACCTTCAAATAATTTTCTCATATTTGTTTTGGAATTATTGAATCTAAATATTTTAAATAATTGTTTCCTACCAATTTTCTATTGTTTTACCGAAAAAATTACTATTTACATAAAATTCTATAATAAATCATTTTTAGGCTAATTTCACTTCCACGGCCTCAAATATGGTTCCAAACTCTCTCTTTTATTTTTCTATGATTTTCTAGGAATTTTCTTAAAAAAATTTCTAATTTTTTCATTTGACCCTTCCTGGACCGATAATTTCAGAACTATCTTAAAGATAGTTTTTTTGCAGCAAAACTTTCTCCTTTTAAGGTGCCAAAATAACCGAATTTGAAGAGTTTGGGAGGGGTATTTATAGACACAATTTTGGCCTCCCATGCCTTCCAATGTGTCCACCTTGTAAGAATGGTTGATCACCCAAGAGGGGGTAAATTGGGTGTTAATTAAAATTAAAAACCTTTTTGCAAAGTAATGAAACTCATAAGAAATTCTGGGTATAAAAAAAATGAATCGACATAAGCATAATCACAGTAGTAAAATGGTAGTGAGAAATATAAAAAGGTAAGGGAAGAAAAGATGCAAACTGTGATTTATCCTGGTTTGGTCCTCACTGACCTACGTCCAGTCCCCAGGCTCCCCCTGAGATTTTCAATCGACTATGTCCCTCAAGTTTAACATGGGTACTTGAGAACCACTACAACCACAAGTTTGATTCGGGCACTTGTGACGCCACTTACAATTCTTAGACTAAACAGTCTATTTTATGGGAACCTCTCACTGAGGTAAATACTCCCCCTTACACACCGTAAGGATACAATCTGATAAGGATAATGAAGATTGAATATTTCTTCTCTCAAAGAAGTGATAGATGAATTTTAAGCACGTTTGGAAAACTCTCCTCTCTATCTTACGAATACATATGTTTTATTCTATGAAGTACAGAGACAGGGAGTTTTCTCTCGGAGCTCTAAATGAGAATATACTAATTCGGCATTTTAGTATTTGATGTTGTAAGCTCAGAATCTTCTTCTTTTTCTTGTTTTGAATGCTCTTCTGTTTATAGATGATGTTGGGTACTTGATCGTTGAGCATTTTTTTCCCGTTTCGCTTGAAGAATATGACCGTTGAAACTAGCCGTTGGAAGCTTCTGATGAAAGTCGATTCTTCACATCATAAATTCGTTGTGGCTCTTTACCTGAAATAATCTTCCTCAAATCAAGTGATAAGTATCTGATGATCTTAGAAACAATAAGCTAGAAAACATGGAATCAATCATCAGATATTCATAAAGTAAGATGAACTTATTTGATCAATGTCTTGATCGATAAAGCTTTGATCGATCATATTATCGATTAATTATATAAAGAAAAGATATAGCAGATATATGCAATTATCGAATAAATTATGGATCATATGATGATCAAACAAATAATCGATAACTGATGAAACATGAATGCAGTTAGCTTTAAATGGATTATGCAAGGATAATCTTTTTCAAGTTACATTTGCCTTTGTATCCTTTCAATAGAGAGTTATGTGTAAAAAGAAGGCTGAGAAAAGCTTAAAGATAAAAAGATAAAATATTTTGAAATCATCGTGAAATGCTGTTATGAAATGAACTTGTACAATGATCGAACAAGTGATCGAAAACTTGTTGATCGATCATGCTATCGATAAACAAAGTGTTATAGAAATAGATTTTGAAGCATTAATTTTCAAACACATTATCGATAAATAGATGATGGATAATCTTATCGATAAACAATAAGCAAAAGTATGTTCAGTGACAACATAGGCTGTGTAAGTTGATCGAATAGGTGATCGATTAATGAATGATCGATCATGTTTTCGATAAAGAGGTTTATTCTTGTAAAATCAAAGAACTGATTTATCGATCACGTTATGTGAAAACAAGGTAAACATGAAGTGCAATGATCGATCATATTATCGATAATGAGATTATCGATCTCGCGATCGAAGAATCATGGTTTAAAAGCGATGTGCTAATTATCAATCATGTGATCGATAATTTGCTGATCGATCAGGTGATCGATAAGCTACTGAAATAATTACCTGCATGTAGAGTTATGAAGCAATGTTTGATGATATTATCGATAAATGACTGATCGATAAGGTGATCGACAAATAGAGACTAAAGCAAAACATAGAATGAGTAAAACGCATTACCATTTATCTATCTTCTCATTGATAATCTATTTATCGATCATGTTATCGTTAAATGCCTATTTATCCATAACGTTAACCTTGTTTATCGATCAAGTGATCGATAAATACATTTATCCATAACATTATCCGAAAACCATTTATCCAATAGGTTATAAAACCTCAATAATGCATATGAAGATAAAAGAGAAGAATTGAAGAGATAGTACCAGGAATTCGATAAAGTGATCGAGTATGTAGTTGCTTGATCAGGCTCGAGTAATATCTGATAATGGCTTTTCATTTCTTCATTTCTTCTAGTGCTTTTACTCAATAACATATTTGAGTAGCATGTTGCTCGAGAGCTTAATCAATCAATGTAGAACTTCTGGTCTTTGCCTCAATAAATTCGAATTCTGATTCAAGGAAAACGAAGGTCAACTTTGAGTGATCATAAATCTTCCAATTCAACTCCAAATTTTGCAAATGACCTATCCCCAGAGAGCTCTTTGAGTCTACTTTCTAATGCAACAAGAATCACCCCAAAATTCATTGTAATTACAAAGTTATCTTCATCATAGTGACTAAAGGTCGGAATCAAGGTGTTAATCCTTATGGCAATGTTTCGAACGACATATCTCCCTCATATGAAACTCTTTGAAGGTGATTTTGGTGTCCATGAACCATGTTCTGAGTCTAGTTTCATATGAATCAAGTTTCACCTCAAGCAGACTTGTGGTTTAAGAGATATTATAGAAATAATGAACCTATATCAGAACTAAATGAAGAACAGAGCATAACAGAGTATGTGTTTTATCGATAACTTGATCGATAAGTGGATGATCGATCAAGTGATCAATAAATGCCCATGAAAATCACCTCTGAAGCTTATTTTCCATATTTCTATGAAGGGTGACTCAATATATGATTATATAACTTCCGATTTGTGCATTTTAACTTCCGATTGAGCCATTCAAACTTCTGATTAAGCATAGCAACTTTTAACATCAAATCTATGAACTTGAATCTTGATATTTTCATTTGGTCTTACAAGTCCTTCTTTTCTCAATCTCCTTCTTCTTCCTCTTGATCATTCTCCACAACTCAAAGTTCAACATAATAACTTCTTTCTTTTCTTAAGGAAACTACACAGGATATTAAGTATGATAGTTAGTCAAAATATGAGGTAAATAATTTATGCAAACTTTTTGCTCTATTATTTGATATCATCAAAACTAATCATATCTAACACACCTTCAAATACTACAAAAATTTGAAGCAAGCCAAGTATCCCTAGGTGATGTGCTTAAGCTAAACCATGTGACCAAATGGACTATTTTATTCCTAAATCACTTGGGCCACTTGGGCCATAAAATTTATAGACTTTCCTCACCTAATTTCACACCTAATGGGCTGGAAAAAGAAGGAAGAAATGTTACCTTTCAATTCCCAATATTTCTCAATCCGATTTCGCCGTATCGACTAAAATTCTTGTCTAATTTTCAATAATAGCTTCAGATATCCAGAAATTCATTTATGCCCATTATAAATCTTCTTTTAATATATGAAGGTTCCTTGAATTTTTCTGAAATTTATTTCACCCTTTAACTACCTGAATTGAACTTTCTCCGAAATCGGGTGTTACATATTAGATTTTAGTAATAATTATTCTAAAATTAATCCTTTTACTTTCAAGGCCTCAAAATAATTTTATAATCTCACATAAACCTTAAATAATTTTCTCATATTTGTTTTGGAATTATTAAGACCTCTATATATTTTAAATAATTATTTCCTGCCAATTTTCTACTGTTTTATCGGAAAAATCTCTATTTACATAAAATTTTGTAATAAATAATTTTTAGGCTAATTTCACTTTCAGGGCCTCAAATATGGTTCCAAACTCTTTCTTGTATTTTTCTATGATTTTTTAGGAATTTTCTTGATTTTTTTTTGAATTTTTTCATCTAACCCTTCCTGGACCGAAAATTTCAAAAATACCAATTTGGTCAGGAGTTCGATCTCACTTTAAAAGTTGTTCAGGCTCTGAATCTACTTTACTAATTAGCCCTTTAACTAATTTATTATTCACACTCCCAGGATTAAAATTAGTGGGACGTGACACAATACACTTGATTAGCATGGATATTTTAAAAAAAACAATATATATTTATTACAAATAACTAACTTAACCAGTTTTTTTAATCTACTCAAATTAGTTAACTAACTTTTATATTAAAAACTGGAGGTAGTATATATAGATATATATTATGATTTTAGTAAATTTTAAGTGCATTTATTTTAAAAGTTATCGAAATATAAAATATTATTAGATATAGATAAATAGATAATATCTAAATAGCTTCATAAGTTAGCCGCAATATTTTAGGATGTTAAACATTTTCTAATTATTATTTATCTACCGGATACAATATTCTCCAAAGTCCAAACTAATACAATACACACATATATGGACCTAACACAACTATTTCAGTAGGATATTTCATTTAATATTTATTTATTTTTTTGTAATGATTCCTTTTATGGAAAAATTACACGTAAGTTTCAAGCAACACAATTTATTAATCTAAGGTATTTTAAAATCTCAAAATAAATGGGAAACCCCACAAGACCTGAGAATAATATATTCTAAATAAAAAACTATATCATTATCCCTATCCCTAATTGACAAGCATATGGGTGTGTATCAAGAAGTCAATGGGAAGCTATTAACAAGTCAAATGGTGTTAATTGACAACAAAATTTATGAGATAATATAACATCAACATAAAATTAAATGATAACAAAAAAATTATATAACAATCTTTAAGCCGAAATCATATATGACCAAAGCATGCATGCTAATATTAACAAGGCAGATTACAAATACTTTTTTTTTTTTAAAAAAAAAAAAAAGATGTTACATGAATCACCATTCCCTGTACATCCAATCAATGAGCAAGGGATGCTCATCCCGCGTACGGAAACAATTGGGAATGAGATACTCATCTTTTTATTTAATTTTTTTTTATTTCGATTAACTTGTATATAGCACTGTACAGTATTTTTATACTAACAATTAGTGTCATAAATTAATTAATTTTCAGTGCATTCTAAGTTTTTTTTTTTAGTTAATGAGTACTACTGGAAAAATACTTTAACGTGCTAAATGCATTAAAAATTAATTAATTTAGGATATTGGGTGCTACTGAAAAATATTTTAAAATATCGAATGCACTAAAAATTAATCAATTTTGAATACTAGGTGATATTAAAAAATATTTTTGATTACTAGATATGCTAAAAATTAATTAATTTAAGATATTAAGTGTTCCTAAAAAATATTTCAAGATGCTAAATACAAGTTAACACAAATAAACAAAAATGTGGACCAATGTTGCTTAATGAAAAAACAAAAAAAGGGTGCCCCTCATCCACCATTTGGGAGATGAGCATACCATGCTTATAATTCAACGAGCAAGGCATATGAACCATGCGGACCGATGTTGCTTAATAGGCCTCAGCTTCCCTCCTCTCCACTTTCTAGCTTTCTACCTTTCCAAGCTTCTTTCCAGGCTCCAAATCTATAGTGTAAACACGGAAAAGATAATTTTCAAATAAAGCATTATCCACACAATTGATCCAATGTATGCCTAAGAAAAACCATTTTGTTATATATATATATATATATATATATAAAGATATAAGTTTAGATAAGTTGGGTCTCGAAACTCACCAAGACCAGGGCATGCTTTCAGGCTCAAAGAGTACTTACAAAAGTACTTATAGATTGCACACTAACAACATCCTCACATCGAGAGCGGGATTCGAATTCACGACCTTTTAAGTTATGAGCCGATTCCTTACAAACTAGACTAACTCTTCTTAGCGAATAACCATCTTGTCTTTGATGAATATCGACATCATCCCTTAGTGGATATCGTAAAATCTTAACAATGTGGGCTGAATTTTATTCCCAATTAAAATCATGGGCTTACAACTACTAGCTGAAAGAATGAATACATTGAGTGCGTGTTCATGGGCTAACCAGCCCGAAGAATGTTTTGCAACTTGTTGTCCAGCCCTGCCTGGTAAAAAGCCTAACCATTTTGGGTAAGACAAGGGCAGGCTGGGCAGAGAGACTTCCCTATCCAAATAGTAACACCCTACTCATATTATATATTAAAAAACTCTAATTATATCTTATAAATACTATTGTGAATTTCAAATGCATTTCATAATTTCATACCTTAAAATATTTCAAAATAAGCCTACATTTTTTTCTTAAAATATAAAACATAATGTAAGCTAAAATTGGTATAGTTTAAATATTTTATCACCTATATATTGAGGTTATCCGTGTGTTTATGATGAATCTACTTGTATTGGCCAAATAAACTATGATATATATATCACATTGCATTTAAAAATATATTCTTAAAAAATTTCCTTATATGTATGAATATAAAATATGAAAATTAATTGTTAAAATTGTGGATTAATACTACTTCAGCTATTAACTCCTAAGGCTCTGGAGAAAATAACAAATATTCAGTTGTGATTATCCTTACCCACAGTTTGAGACTTGTAGCCCCAATGGCCAGGCCTCAAGGTTGAATCAATTTGATTAAATTAATGAGTAATGGTCGAATAATACACTCCCATAATTTTTTTTGGAAAAAAGAGCTATTAATTCACTGTAGAGGTAGATAAATAAATAAACAAAAATTTGATATTACAGAAGAATGCAAGCAACAAAAAAGAACAATTTTTTTTTGCCAGAATTAAAAGGGATTGTGGTTGAAAAATAATATTATAATATATAATTATATATTTTTTGGGTGCAAGGTCAAATGGGTAGGGCAGTTTACCTTGCCTGATGACTGTGATAAGTCTAGGCCAAAAATACCCACTTTTGTTCGGGCCTCTTTTTATTGAGCTGGGTTGAAAATTTTTTCTGCGTGCATAGCGGGCATCTAGGCCTCATGAACACCCCTATGTGCTGCTTTTGTAATTTAGGCTAAAATTTCTTAACCTAAAAATTTGGGCTAAGATTTGAATCTAATTCCATCTCTTTTTTCCTTTTTCCTTTTTCTTTTTAATTTTTTCATATTTCTTGTAAATTGTTTAATTTTCACTGTAACTTTTCTTATATTTTCTATGACAACCATTCTTTTAAAACCCATTTAGATCAAAATTTTCAATTTATTCGAACAATTAACCATGATAGAAAAGAAGAAACCTTAAAAATTTTTAAAATCGCTATCATGGTTAAAAGAAATAAACTTATATTACGAGCCACATCAATCGTTCACTTGGGCCTTGGACTTTCAAAGTCCAGAAATATCATTCAACCATTAGCCCAAACCAAACTTACACTTTCAAACACACGAACTGATAAAACATTTTAATATAAGTCATAGAGCCCATTAGTCAAAAGTCAACACTATCAAATGAGTGTAATACGCAAAGTCTTAAATATCTCTGACCTTCCAATGACCTCCCGTAACAGATAGTAGTAATTAAAAGTATTAGTTTACAGCATTAGAGTATATGGGCCCTATGTGGCAAGATATAACAAGTCAGCACATAGAACAAAAGCAGGGAGGCTATACAAGCTATAACAGCACACTATGCCTCCGGAGCCTTCCCTGATAGGCCACCACCTGAACTATCGCCTGAAAATGTTAAACCACGGGGTGAGACAAACGCTTCAGTAACCAACTTTCCAACTCATCATACATACTAACATGTGCTCGTGAGGTGTCAAGTGTAAAGGGTGTACGGTTTACTAGGATCTGGAATAGTCAACACTGGAGCCGTAGTCAACTTAGCTTTCAGTTCTTGGAAAGCTGCCTCACACTTTTCACTCCAGATAAACGGTTGGTCTTTCTTAGTCAACTTAGTTAGAGGCATGGCGATCTGAGAAAATCCCTTGATGAATCTTCGATAATACCCAGCTAAGCCCACGAAACTTCTTACCTCCGTCACAGATTTTGGTGTTTGCCATTGCAATACGGCATCGACCTTGCTAGGATCAACAGCTACTCCCTCGGCAGATACTACATGGCCTAAGAACTTCACTTCTCTAAGCCAGAACTCACACTTGCTTAACTTAGCATATAACTGATGATCCCTCAATATTCGCAATGCAACGTAAAGATGCTCTCGGTGTTCTTCCTCATTCTTAGAGTATATCAGGATATCATCTATGAACACCACAATAAACTTGTCCAAATACGGTCTAAAGATCCTGTTCATATAGTCCATAAACACCGCTGGAGCATTCGTCAAACCAAAAGGCATTACTAGGAACTCGTAATGTTCGTATCTGGTACGAAAGGCCGTCTTCGGGATGTCCTCTGCTCTAACTCTTAATTGATGATATCCAGACCTTAAGTCAATCTTGGAAAACACCGCTGACCCCATTAATTGATCTAGCAAGTCATCAATCCTAGGCAAAGGATATTTGTTCTTAATTGTCACTTTGTTCAACTACCTGTAATCTATACACAATCTCAGGCTCCCATCCTTCTTTCTCACAAACAGTACTAGTGATCCCCACGGTGAGACACTTGGTCTAATAAATCCTTTTTCAAGTAACTCTTCGATTTGCTTTTTCAGTTCTGCCAACTCAGAAGGTGACATTCTGTACGGTGCTTTAGAAATTGGAGCTGTCCCTAATACTAGCTTAATGGAGAATTCAACTTCCCTTTCAGGAGGTAAACCGGATATTTCCTCAGGAAATACCTCAGGAAACTCCTTTACTACCTCGATTTGGTCTATAACAACTTCTTTATCCGTACTAACGGAAAAGAAAACAGCATACGCTTGACAACCTTTCTGAATACACTTAGTTGCTTGAGTAGCAGACAACCACAAACGACCATTAATAGCTTCAACTATCGTAGCGCACAAAGGAAGAGTTACTATCTTCCTTTTGCAATCCAGAATGGCATTATTTGCTGATAGCCAATCCATGCCAATAATCACATCAATACCCTTGAGGGGTAGACAAATCAAATCAATCACAGACTCACGATTCTCAAATTTAAGTACAAGACTTAAACACGCCTGTGTGGTTAACACAGTGGCTCCTGCTGGAGTTGACACTTTCAACATGTAAGACAAATCATGCATTGGAAATTTAAACTTTCGAGCACATTTCGCAGCAATAAAAGAATGAGTGGCACCAGAATCAAATAACACAGGTATATCATGTCCTTGAAGAGAGACAGTACCTCTAATCAGATTAGGAGACATACCAGCTTCCTCTCTAGTCAAAGCAAAAACTTTCCTGGGCACTGTGGATCTGAAACTAGGGGTTTACTGCTGTGTTTCTGGGCAATTGCGAGCTATATGTCCAAACTTATGGCATCCGTAGCATTCCAAACATTGCCCTGGATGATTCTTCCCACATCTTGAGCAAGGACCGCTAACACTTGGTATGGATCTGGTAAGCTCACGATGGAAGCTCTGATTTCCTCCCATACAGCTCCCCTGAGCCTGTCTCCTCTGCATATAGCCTCTACAGGCTGAATCCTTCTGATTCTGGTTCTTGCCTCTGTTGAAGCTCCCTGAGCTCCCATAACTATAGCTACCCTTCTTATTGACTCCTCCCGTTGGCCTCATAAAACCAGAGAATCTGCCCTGATTATCCCGACGTCGGCTCTCCTCTACCTCTCGGGTTCTACGAGTTGTCATCCTGAGTTTCGTGCAAGCATCCTCGAAACTCTTAAACTCATACAAAGCCATTTGCTGTTTCAACTCTAGCCTCGCCCGTTCTATTAATTGTCGGGCCATCCACTCTGGGTTATCATTCTGCTGCAGATAGGTAACATGCTTGGAGAGGTCAATATACTTGGCAATAAACTCATCCTCATGCATGTTCTCTTGTCGAAGAGCATAAAAAGCTGTTTCTTTTTCTTGTCTCATGGCTGGGGGAAAGTAGTGATCAAAGAACATCTGTTTGAATTCGTTCCAAGTAATCCCCGAGTCATCTATGCCGCTTACGCTCCTCCACCACCTCTTAGCTCGGTCCCTCAGTAAAACTACCGCTGCTTGTACCTTTTGGTAGGTATTACAGCCACAAGCTTTAAATATTGTCTCCATGTCATCTATCCAAGCCTCAGCTTTGTCAGGATCCATACCCCCATCAAATGTCTTTGGGTGATGCCGCTCTATGTCCTTCCATATGCTTTTAAGGTTCACCGCTCCTTCTTTTCCTGGTCGCCTTTGTGAACTACTCTCTTCTCTGGTTCCTTCAATAGAACCCCTATGGGTGACAGAATTTCCCACTGACGGTCCAGGAAGCCCATTCCCTTCAAACTCTTCCACAGCTTTCTTGACTTTCAAATCTTCCTCCATCTTTCTTACTCTCTCATCTACCACCGTAACTACCACTTCCCTTAATTGTTGCAGTAAAGTTTCCTGGTTAAACTGCAGAGGATTCGGTGGTTGATTAGGTGGGTTTGTGGATTCATCTCCACCTTGATCGGTTTGTCGGGATCGCGTCCGTACCATCCTCCCCACCTAAGGATGGAACCCACCAAAAGAAACACAAAGTAAGGACAAACACAGACACAAAGTAACAGGGAAGGTTATGTGAGATTATTATATATTGCCACTAAATGCAATGTAATGCAACCCACTTCACAGAATCTTTAGCTCTGATACCAAATTGTGACAACCGTTCTTTTAAAACCCATTTAGACCAAAATTTTCAATTTATTCGAACGATTAACCATGATAAAAAAGAAGAAACCTTAAAAATTTTTAAAATCGCTATCATGGTTAAAAGAAATAAACTTATATTACGAGTCACATCAATCGTTCACTTGGGCCTTGGACTTTCAAAGTCCAGAAATATCATTCAACCGTTAGCCCAAACCAAACTTACACTTTCAAACACACGAACTAATAAAACATTTTAATATAAGTCATAGAGCCCATTAGTCAAAAGTCAACACTATCAAATGAGTGTAATACGCAAAGTCTTAAATATCTCTAGCCTTCCAATGACCTCCCATAACAGATAGTAGTAATTAAAAGTATTAGTTTACAACATTAGAGTATATGGGCCCTATGTGGCAATATATAATAAGTCAGCAGATAGAACAAAAGCAGGGAGGCTATACAAGCTATAACAGCACACTATGCCTCCGGAGCCTTCCCTGATGGGCCACCACCTGAACTATCGCCTGAAAATGTTAAACCACGGGGTGAGACAAACGCTTCAGTAACCAACTTTCCAACTCATCATACATACTAACATGTGCTCGTGAGGTGTCAAGTGGGATAATTATTAAATCTCAATATATATATCAATGAAAATACAAATATGTATACTCAAATAATCTCAATCATCCAAACCCTCATTACGGGGGCTAACACACAAGCCACATAAGTCTATCCCTCCCTATAGGGGATCAAACCGACCTATAGGCCTATCCCACACTTTGGGGGACGATTAAGTATTCACAAAGGTTCATCCCTTATTATGGGCCTATTCCACACTTTGGGGGACGAATAAAAAGCCACAAAGGTCTATCCCTTACTTTAGGGACGAAGGAAGAAGCCAACCAATGTGCACCAATGGCGGCCTTACCACGTGGTAGGATAGCGCTCAATCCAAAATCCAAATAACAACCAACCATTCACAATATAACAAAAATGTCTCAATCTTTTCCCAGTATAATCCATAAGATATAAATCATATATCTTTTCCAAACTTCTCAATCACAATTCCAAAAATCCCACAAGACAATTTTCATAGCTCAAAAGATATAATTTATCTACTCGAGTTTCAAATAACAAATCATTATACCAAAATAGCAAAATACTCACAAACAACATATTAGCACATATAACAAGTGGAAAGTGGTTACCTCTCGCCAAAGCAATACTAAGGATTACCACAAGGTCAATCCTTTGCTCAACCAATAATTAATCTACACAATTAATATAACCACATATTAATATAAATTAATTAATTAAACTTCTCTATATTATTTAAGTTTCTAATTTAATTAAATTTTTACTCTAAATTCCCGCAATTCTCATAACTCAAAAATTATTAAGTATTTTAGAAACAACTTAAAATTTCTAACAAGCCAAATTATTTATTTACCACCTCCAAATTATTTATCTTAATAAAAATGATTTTCAACAATTTCCAAATATAAAATTATTATATTATAAATTCTAAAAACTCTTTTTCAGTTTAAAACTCAAAATCAAACTCTCAAAAATTTAATAATACTTCAAATATTTATAACTAAATAATCTAATCAAAACTTTAATGGCAGAACTACCATATATATATATATATATATTTCCATAAATAATAGACTTTTTAGCTACAATAATTATTTTAAAACCTTCAGTCACCCAATAAATAAAACTAGACCGATTAAAATCTTAATAATATATCAAACAATCCAAATAAATTACTTAACTTGAATTTAATCGGTAAAAATATAATATAAATCATATATAACAGATTTTTCAACTAGAAAAATTAATTTAAATACTAAAAACCAAGAAATGGACAAATCTAACCGATTAAAATCAACAACTCATTCACTTCTAAATTTCTATAGTCATCTTTTGTCAAAACTCAATACTTAGATCATATATAAGTCTCAAAATTTTCTCTAATCACTAGGGTAATACTACTATTATGAAGCATAAAATATATATGAAATATTTATGAAGAAAGTTTGATGAAAAGAGATAATTTCATGTACCTAAAATATCTTCAAAACTCGTTCTTTCCTTCACCGGTATGCTCCTGTCGCCCTTGCACGCACGCACTAAACTCTCTTTCTTCTTTCTCTCCTGCGTAGTGCGCACTCTCATTTTTAGCCTCCCTCTCTCTCTTTTATCCTTCATTTCTCCAACTACCTTTTATGTTTTTCTTCCCTCATTAATTCCTCTCCCCCATTTTCTTCCTTCCCTTCTCAACGTTTCCCTTTTCAACTCTCATTTTCAACGCTCAACGGTGGAAAGCCGTGAGCTTTCATTTTTTTAAAAAATAATATATAATATATTAAAATATTATTATTTTATTATAATAATAAAATATTTTTTTAATATTAAAATGAAAATATTTACATAAATCCTAAAAATTAATTTAGGATATTACATTTTCTGTACATCATCTAGTTGTTGTTAATTTTTTTTAGTATTTTGCAAATCATCTAACTTTTGTTGTTAATTTCTTTATATTTTTTGTGAATTGCCTAATTTTTTTTTGTTAATTTTTTTGTGTTTCTTATAAATCACCTAATTTTTAATTGTAAATTAGTTGGTATCCAAACTTTGGCTCTGACATTTTTCTCTCTATAAAAACCTCAAATGAAGTTGTGAATTTCTTTATACTTCTTATAAATTGCTTAATTTATGTTGTAAATCTCCTTTATTTTACTTGTTCATTCACTCCGAGCTACTTGCATTTATTTTGTTACATATATTTTTTTGTATTATATAATTAAATGAATTGGATGGCTTAATAGTCATGGTAATTTTGGTGTGCTAGAAGTTGGAGCTTCAGCCGGCTGGCTGTTGAAGCTTTGGAAGTGATTGATCCTTTTTTAAAGGAAAAAGAAGAATGGCATCATTTTTTTCACCTCATAAAATTTGTTTAGTTATGTTTTGGTTAAAAAATTTAATTTTATTTTGATTCAAGAGAATGCAATGTTTCAGAATTTTATGGGGTTAGAAGAAATTAAGTGTCTATATTGGGGGTTAAAGGAATTTCTCCCTATTTTTAAAGTTGAGGGCATTAACAAATTTGCACTAGATTTATTTCCAATTAATTTTATAGCTTCAATTTGTTTTTTTTTAACTTAAAAAAAATATTTTTAGTCATTTAACCCTACAAACTATAGCAAAAAATGATGATATTGAGATGTTAAATGTGTGACATCCCAAATTTGTGGCCTAGAAGTATCATAATTAGTTTAAAATGTGAAGGCTACTAGACCTCTTTTGGCAGGAGTTCAGAATTTTCCTAGACGGATGAGAAGATTCACATGGACTAAATCGCAAAGTAAGAGCTTTTTGGAACCACGAGATAGGCAAGTTAGAGACTCTGATAAAGTTTATAGTGCTTGAGTATGAGAATTGGAGATAATTAAGAGCCAAAGATTATGCCAAGAACCTCATTGAGATGATTCCTGAGGCTAGACCCGAACAGGGACCTAATTGTAAATTTGAAAAGTTTGAGGTTGAAAGTATGCCTAAAAATGTCAGAAAATTCTAGAAAATTCTAAAAAAAATGGGAAATGAGGTTTTGAGGCTCGTAAGGGGTTAAAAATGATAAAAAATACCCTTGGAGCAAATTGATTAAATTCCCAAGATTTTGGTTAATTATGAATATTAGTCAAAATTGAATTATTTAAAATACGATAAAGCCTCAGATAATTAAAGAAAAAGTGGGGAATAAATACTTGAAGAATTATCATAGGTTTTAAAAATGATTTTGTCCCTAGAAAGCAAAGAGGTTGGCTATAACAGAATTTAAAGCCTATTTATATATTATCTGAGAAAAGTCAAAATAAACCATCTGAGTTGACTTTTGACTTAAAAAAATTAGACAAATTCCCATGATGAAAAGGTAGTATTGATACCTAGAAACAAATTCTCAAAGTCATGGACTGATAGAAAGAATTCAATCAAGTTACTCCAAAATAAAAATTATTAAATATTTTAATGAAAGAATAAAGAGAAGAGTATCACTCCCTCTTTATGCATGTTATATAATGCCATGTGGACTTATTTGTGACGAGGAAAGGGTTTCAGAACATGTCTCAGTGGTATTAGGTAAGCCAGGACCTGAAAAAGTACCCGATATAGTGTAAAATGGCAAGATCAGTGTAGGAGTAGCTAAAGATTTGGTTGTGCACAACTTTTCCTTTATTTTTTCTCCCTATTTTATTGCCAATTGATAAGGGGACATGGAAGGGATTAGATGATTTCTTAGTCAGAAGAAGAATTAAATATTATTTATAACTAGCACATGAAAATATTAAAAGCACATATGGAAAGTAATTAAGTTAGAATGGAGGGCAGAAGAGCAAGTGCACATGGCAAGGGATTAAGCATGAAGCTATGGGATTTGTACACTTAGAAGAGAGTTAAAATGGATGGTTAGATCATGAGCCACATAACCCTTGTAATTTGAGGCAAGATCAAGGGCCAAAATCCAAGCAAATAATTAGAAATACCTCCTCCCTTCCTTGTGTGGAGAATTTCATCCAAGAGAGCAAAGAAGAGGAGGGAGGCTAAACTATGGAGGAAAGAAGGGAGAAGAGGAAGAACAAGTGGTTCCATACGAGTCTAAACTCCAAAATAAGGTATGATCATGATTTTTGTTATAGTCTATGCTATCCTACTTCTTTCGAAGCTTGACTACGGATTTTGTTGAGTTTGGAGAGGATAAAACCCATGATGAGATGCTGTCCAAATCTAGATTAGTAGAGGAAAGAATTGATTGAAGTTAACTTAAGAATTAAAGGCTAGAAGAGAACAAGAATCAAGTAATTATGTGATAAAGTTGTAAGAAATTTCACTTCTCCTTAACTTGTGTAATTTTTGACCAGACCTAGGGTTTGAGTTAGAACTATAATTTGATAATTTTGATGCTTCCATTGAGTTTAGAATGAGAAAATAAGTTTGGAAGCATTGAAATTGAAAATGAAATTTTGTGCCCTAAGACCGTTTCGACCAGATTAGTTTGACTAGCAAGGAGTTTGTTTTTGATAATTTTGAGCTTGAAAATGAATTCTACATGCAACATTATAAAGAAATAGCATGTGGAATTAATTCTAGAAAGATTGGAATTAAAACTCAAAAGTTAGAGGTTAAAATATGTTAATTAGCAAAGTATGAATGTCATTGATTCTATGATTCATCAAGAAAGATGAATGGAAAGGTTGATCAAACAACCTTGATAGTTGGAAGCAAAAGGAGCAAGGGGAAATGTTGAATGTGAAAGTTAAAAGTAGTAAACTTTACCCAACTTTTATATGCTTGGTATTTACTTGGATGTATGGTATGTTTGCATGTTTATGTGATTTTATGAACTCATATATTGTGAATGTGAATATGTTTAAAGTATGCCATAGGTATATGTGTTTTATAATAAATGTATGATGATTTTCAAATATGTCATTATGTTATAAATATGTTAAATTGCAAGCATTCTATGAATGCAAAGTTTGCCATGTATGTTTAGGTAGTTATTGTTTGTTACTGAGATCCTTATGAATCTCACCCTCATTTAACCAACCATAATAGGTATGATGTGCAAAAAAAGAGGAATGCATGATGGAGAACAAAGAAAGAAGAGAAGAATGTAATAATTAAGTTTATATATTTATAAAATTACCTTAGTCTTAGGTCATGTGGTAACTCGTTTAACCCTTGATTTTTACCATATGACACATGACATCATCTCTTCTCCTCTTCCTCTTCAAGCACACCACATGCCCTCTTCGATGTCCTCCAAATTGAATCAAGGTGCCACCTCATGGGACACATAAGCTCCTATATATAAAAATCCACATATTTTATTCAAAATTCCAATTATATTCTTCAAAAAAATTGTATTATTCCATCTAGGTCCTCACCCTCCTCAAATGGTGCCATTTAGGTTAGAAAAATGGGGAAAAATTTGGCCCCGTTAAGCTTATAGTTATTGTACTGTATAATTTCACGATATCGGTTAAGTTTTTTCTAGATCCTGTTAAATTCATTGTCTCCAAAAAATTATTTTCTTGTGCTAATAACTTTATTTTGATGAGGAGTGGTTTCCCTAATTTTTTTCAAATTTTATTTTGCCTTATAACTTCTTCAATCAAATTTTTTGCGAAATTAATCCTTTATTAATATAATTCCAACTTTAAGTAATTTAAAGCTAACCTCTGCATTTCTAGTGGTTAGGAACAATTTTAAAATTCATGATAACCTCTTAAATAATTTTTCTAATTTTTTTATGAATTATTGAGGCCCATATATATTTCAAATAATTCAATTTGGCCAGTTTTTTATCAATTAGCGAAAATTCTAAGAAAATACAGAAAATTCCAAAATAAATTATTTTCATACTATGTTCATTTTTCAAGCCTTAAATATTGTTTTGTACTTTTTATTCTATTTTTCATGATTTCTTGAAATTTTTTTAGAATTTTGGGTACACTTTCCCACTTTGTTCAATATTGACAACATATTTTGAAAATGACAGTCTGGTTTCTGGTCTGGTTTTAGTTCAAAAGTTATACCGTCTCTCTATTGGCTACCCTATTTGTGCCATGGTCTATTTTATATTCCTCATTTTCAGGGTTAAAATTAAGGGAAAGTGACCACAAAATACCATATGAAAATAAAAAAAAGACAAAATAGGCATCCCAATAAGCAAAATAACTAAAAGGGCATGAGATATTAATTTGGAATTTTTACTTTTGGTGTAAAGACTGAATTGCCCATGGAGTGAGAGAAAAAG
Organism: Neltuma alba; assembly: GCF_004799145.2. NCBI lineage: Eukaryota > Viridiplantae > Streptophyta > Magnoliopsida > Fabales > Fabaceae > Neltuma > Neltuma alba. The sequence goes on along the minus strand of NW_021635638.1, from coordinate 422,302 downwards.
AAGCTGAAGGTGAAAAGAAAGCAAACAGAGGAAAACATTGATGAAACACGTGAAGAAGGAAAGAAGAATGTTAGAAATGCTATTATCTTACTCCTCCACACCACCATTCTTTAGATATTGTTGATTTGGTGGATTATGATTGTGGGTAAGAGGGTTTATAGTAAGAGAGGGAGTGAACCTGTGGGATTATGTAAGTGAGTAGAAGTTGATGGTGGGGTTTAGGTTGTTCATTTTTGTGGCTGCTTCATGGTGAAATAGGGACATGATTATTAGGTTTGAGGGTTTATATTTAGTATTTGGTGAATAATGTAGCAAAAATCAGAAAATGGTGTCATATGCCTGCTGGTTTTTGGTAAATACATGACATGAATGGTATATTTCATTACACATATAGTTAATTATGAAAGTTAATGGTTCAATATTTACTGTGATGTACTTCAGGTGCACGTCCACTAAATGGTTTATTTATGCTTACAAGTTGCCCATTTGGTGAAAACAGGTTTACAAAACCCATTGAAGAAGTGATCACTTTCACTATAAAAGTTGTAAATCTCACTATGTATTTTGTAAAATTCAACATGAAATTTTTTATTAGTGGTTAGAAACAGGTTACTCATCTCCCAAAAATAGGTTGCAAAACCCATTAACAAAGCGATCACTTTCACTATGATATAAAATTCAGCATGAAATTTTATTGGTTTTTAGAAGCAAGTTGCCCATCCCTTAAAAACATGTTGCAAAACCCATTTAAGAAGTGGTTATTTTCACTACGAAAGTTGTAAATCCCACTATGTGTTTTGTAAAATTCAGTGTGGAATTTTATTGATTTTTAGAAACAAGTTGCTCATCCCTTGAAAACAGGTTGCAAAACCCATTTAAGAAGTGGTTATTTTCACTACGAAAGTTGTAAATCACATTATGTGTTTTGTAAAATTCAACGTGGAATTTTATTGGCTTTTAGAAACAAGTTGCCCATCCCCTTGAAAACAGGTTGCAAAACCCATTGAAGAAGTAGTTATTTTCACTACGAAAGTTGTAAATCCCACTGTGTGTTTTGTCAAATTTAGCATGGAATTTTATTGGTTTTTAGAAACAAGTTGTCCATCACCTGAAAATAGGTTGCAAAATTCATTAACAAAGTAGTCACTTTCACTACGAAAGTTGTAAATCCCAGTATATGTTTTGTAAAATTCAAGGCAAATGGTTTAATAATACTAGAAAATCAGGCAGCTTCACATTCCCTGTAAATAGTTTTATGCGAAGTGTAACATCCTGAGTTTTATCGGGTTTTAATAGCCTCTTTTGGGTTGATTTTGAGGATAGATTAGCAATTTAATCTTGATCTGGGTGTTTGGGTTGAATTTGAGGTTTGTTGGAGGAATAGGTGAACGTACCCCTCTCAGGGTATGTTCGCCACGGCGAAGTTTACCGGGAGTCTCAGAGGGGAGTGTCTTCTCGGGAAGGTTTGGCCACGGCGAAGTCAGGGGGACACCGCGGCGAAGTTGTTCAGGTGAGCGAGGCTTCCCTTTCGGGAAGGTTTCGCCGCGACGAAGGTAAGGGCATGCCGCAGCGAAGTTCTTCTAGGCGAGCGAGAGTTTACTCTCAGGAAGCTTTCGCTGCGGCGAAGATTGGAGTTTGTTGCGGCGAAGTCGGGTTTTCAGGCGAGTAATCCCTCTCGGGATTAGTTCGCCGCGGCGAAAGGTCCCGAATCTATATAGTCGCTGGAGGGTTCAGTTGTGCAAAAATTAGAAAATCTGAAGGAGGAGAGAGGAGCTCTGCTAGGGTTTCGGTTTTGAGGCTTGGGAAAGACATTTCTAAGGATCCATTACCTCAAGTAAGTGATTTTAACCTCTAATCTTCTTTCTTTCTTGGAATTTCTGAGGATTTGTGGTGGAACCCTAGGATTTTCTAGGTTGTGATGGAACTGAGGCTTTTGACCGATTGTCTTGAGTTTAATTGATTGCATTGGGTTAGTTTAAGTATTTAATCGGTGTAGTTTCCTTGGATTTAAAGAATATTGAATTTTTGGAGTTAGGGTTTATGGAAATAGGTGATTTGGGTTTGAGGATGACAATGTAGAGGTTGATTCTGAGTTTTGTGAATTGGGTTATGTTAAGGAGGGTTAAATTGGATGTTTAATCGGTTTAGAATTGTTGTTGGAACCTTAATTGCTCAAATGGGATGTTTGGGTGTAGAATTCCATAGTGGGTCCTTGAGGTTGTGAATTTTAATTGATGTTTGGAAAGGAATTAAGGTTTTAATGGATTGGTATAACTTTGGAGTGTTGCCTTGATAGTTATACCCTTTGAGTTGGGTAGAGTTGGTGGGAGATAGGAATTTTGTGTCCCCAAGTGTTGTTTTGGCCACATTATTAGTTTGAAAGCTAATATATGATGGTTGTGTGTTTGTGTGCTTGTGTAGACCGGTTGTGAGTCTTGGTGGTGCACGGGGCCACATCGTTGGTTTGTTATTCCTTGCTCAAGCGAGAGGTAACCACTTTCCAATCCTTAATACTTGCTTCTATGGTATTGTGAGTAGATTTGTGTTTTGTGCTCCAAGTAGTAATTGTGTTCAAACTATATGTTGTATATAAAAAGGGAAAACCGTCTTGTGGGGTTTTGATTGATGATGAATGAAATCTTGAAATTATGAAGGATATGCCACTGAATGAAGTTACTTATGAGATGTTCAATTACTATTTGATTATGATTTGAGCATAATGCATGATTTGGGAATTGGTGAGAGTTTTTGATAGTTACTACCATGTGGTAAGGCCTCCATTAATGCATGATGGTTGGCTTAGTACGTCCCCCATAGTGAGGGATAGGCCTTTTGGCTCCTTGCATCCCCCAAAGTGAGGGATAGGCCTTTTATGGCTCCTTACGTCCCCCATAGTGAGGGATAGGCCGGCTTCGACTCCTGAAAATCCCCCAAAGTGAGGGATTTGGTTATTGGGATTGCATCATTGCACTTGCATAACTTGTTGTGGCTATCTTGTTATTATATTACTTGTGAACTGCCCCACTTGACACCTCACAAGCACCTATTTAGTAGTACCTAGTATTGGAAAGGTTGGTTACTGGGACTTTGTCTCACCCCGTGGTTTACAATGTTTTCAGGTGAAGGTTCCGGGCATGGGCCATCAGGAAGAGACGCAGAGGCTTGAGCTTGGTTAGCTTTAGGCCTCTAGCATTTGTATATGTATGACTAGTATATATTGCCACATTTAGGACTGCTTTTTGATATATTTGATTACCCGACTTTGTTGTAAACTGGAGAGAATGTATCTCCTTATTTTGGTTGGCCGGAGGCCATTGCTAGTGTTTTATGAACTCTGGATCATTTGGTTGGGAATCATTTAGATGGGCTGATGTGATGTCTGTTGTTACCCGGGCCGGAGGCTCGGAGGCCCAGTAGATGTAAATGAATGATTTTTAGTTGCATGCAATAGATTACGGGTTGACCCGAGTTTGAAAGTCAATTTCTAAAAATATGAAATTTTCCTTCTACTATGGTAGCTCATTTTATCAGATTTTCCTTTTCTACCATAGTAGTGATTTTAGATGCGTTATAATGTTTTTAAGGTTAAGGGTTTTACACGAAGAATAGAGACGAAACCAGAAAGAGGAATGCTAGATAATGACATTTTAAGCTTTGAGGACCCATAAAAAATGCTTTATGAAAAATAATATTCAAGCTTCCTATTTGTTTATCACAGTTGGTGTTACTTCAGCGACCTCCTTGACGACGACAATCTTAGGGAGTACGAGTTATTTCAGACAGGATAATGTACTTCAACAACGGTAATCAACTTCAGCGATGGCAATCTACTCCTGTGACAGTGGCAATGTGATTTCGAAGAACTCTTTTCGGTGACTAGAGGAACTTGGATTTAGTTTCGTGGAGTGGAGGAAGTCAGTTTCTCCCCTTCTCCATTGCACAAATACACTCCTCAGTTTTCAAAACCAATCAGGATATTTCAGTCTTTACGCCAAAAGTGCAAATTTCAAATTAGTATCTCATGCCCATTTGGTCATTTTGCTTATTTATATGATTGTTTTATCTTTTTGATTTTCTTATGGTATTTTGTGGTCATTTGACCTAAAATTAATAGGATGTGACAAATTAATTGTACAAATTGACAATGTTCAAGTCCATATTTATATTTTTTTCACTATAGAAAATTAAAAGAACTTTAAATAGAAAATTAGATCACCGTAATATAATTTTTCTACAATTAGTTATAAATTTTTAAAGTTGGACAAAAAATTTGAAATTTACCAGTGAATAGTAACATAAGAAATTAAATGTAAATTTTCAATCTACGTACTTATTTCGTGATCTGCTTAAATTGTAACACTTCCGGACGCATACTAAAGAGGGTAGATAGAAGGACGTTTTAAAATGCTAATCTCAAATGCTAGATGTTAAGTTTTATTTTTAAAATAATCATGATTGTTAACATCGTCATTTAAGGCTAATAACTTCATAATTAAATGACAAAAAATATATTTTTTAAAGTTAAAGAATCAAATTAAAACCTTATATAAAATTAAAGAATTAAATATACACTTTTGCCTTAAATGATTTAAAGCAGTTTTGTTCTTTTATATTTTGAATTGTTGCATGGGACCTGAGAGTTATTTTCCCTAGCAAAAGATAGTACAACCTTTGTCAAGCTTAAACTTAACCCCATGTTTATATGAAAAGAAAATAAGAAGGGAAAGAAAATTAGGGCGGAAAAAAAAATGAGAACAGAAGTAATTTTTTCCCTCATTTGGATGGGAGAGAAAAAATGAGAGAAAAGAAAAATTGAAGAGAAAATGAGACGTGGAACTTATTTATTGTTTTCTAACTTTTGGCTCTCTATATGAAGAGAAAATTAAAACAAAAAAAAAAAACTCATGTTCCCTTCATGCCCTCCCTCTTTCATTTTCATATTATATTTTTAACATTCATTAATAATATTGAATAACGCATAATTCATTTATTTCATTTCATTATCTCTAATTTCTAAAAATTATTCACCTTTATTTTTCTTTACCTTCCAAAATAACATTTTTCTCTAAATTTTTTCGTTTCAAAATGTAGCAACATGTTGACCAAAAAAAAATGTAGCAACATGAATTATTTGATAATGCTTATGTTATACTCCTCTGATCCTTAATATAGGACCAAATTGTGAAGTTAATTTTGGTCCAAATATAAACCTATTTTTATATTTATCAATTTTTTTTCTAAATTACCCCTATAGATATTCCATCAATCAATAATCAAGTAAGTAAGAGAGGAAGGATATTAAAGAAGATAGTTATGGTATTTTAAAAAAATATGTCATATTTCTTATAAGTAACTAACTTACCTAATTTTCTTAATTTAATCAAATTAGTTAAATAGGTCTTATACTAATAGCTGGAGGAGTATGATTTTTTTATATTGTGATATTTAAATTTGATGTTAAACATGATATATTTTTGCATATAAAAGTATTTTAGTCATTTAAATATTTGTTCTTTTATTTTTTTTCTTGTTTTTTTTTTATCCTAACAGAATGGGTGATAACATTTTGTTAGGTCACAAGTACCTCTTCTTCCCGTTATTTTCTATCTAACATGTCCATAATTTTCTTCCATATTTTCTAATTATTTTCCTTACTAAATCACAAAAATATTAAATAAGGGTACATGTATGCTCTGGCCAAAAAAATACAAACAACAAAAGGAGAATTTCATAAAAAGAACTTTAAAATTAATCAATTTTAAATCAGAATTATTTTAATCACTTTAATAGGTTTTAATTATATTTGTACATATTTTTATAACAATTTCTAATTTAAAATGTAGTGATTTCTACCGGAGTTGCCCTTAAAAAAAAAGGAGGTTCATCACAATTATTTATTTATTTTCCCTTTCCTCACCTTGGTAAACTCTTTTTTCGGGGAGAATTATAGTGAGATTTCAAATAAGAAAAATAATAAATAAATCTTAAATTTTGTTATTTTCTATTCTAGAACTTGTCATTACCCAGGTTCAAAAAATCAGACCAGTCAAGACAATAGATTGAGGGTTAATAGGTCAGATCAGGATCAGACTGAAATTGTCACATCCAGCATTTTGTTACTAAGGTATACTTACTCTAAAGATGGTTAAGAGCTAGAATATTAGTATTAATATAAATTGCACAACTTTTAATGTGAAATCAGGATAGGGACCGAAATGGAATTTTCAGTATTTTGAGCAAGTCAGCATAAATTACAGAAATATGACAGAAAGCTATGAAAATTCCTAGAAAACCCCAAAAATTAGAGAAAATTCTTTGGAACAGGATGATGGTCCCAGAAGTCAAAAATATGAAGGAAATTAATTAATATTAATTTTCTAGTAATTTTCACACTATTTGACTAACTAAGAAAAATTAGTCAAATTTAATTATTTCATGTGCTCCAAGGCCTCAGAAAAATTGGAAAAAATATGGATAAAATACCTTGAGAGTTTAAAACATTTTAGAGATAATTTTGTTCCCAAATTACCCCCAGATTAGCTTTAAAAATATTTAAAGCTTATTTAGGCCAATTAAGGCTTTTATCTAGGAAATTCAAAAAGAAATATCTAGAGGAGGAGTTAAATTCCAGAAAAATTCACAAAATTTCTTTGGAATTAAAGAGAGATATTAAAACTAACAGAGAAATTTTCAAAGTCCTGAAACTCTAGAAAGCATTTTCGAAAGGAAAAGTAATACTTTTAGCTACTATTTTTTACTAGAATTTCTATTCTTTTGACAATCATTATGAGGGGTGATGACTCAAAAGTAAATGGTAAAAGATGAGGATAAGTGGTAAAAAATATCAGGGACAATTATGGTGCTGCTAGTACAAAAGTTACTTAAGCTGATAGAAAGTTATACAGCATATATTGTGAAAAATCTTCTTCCTTCTTGACTAAGCTGTTCTTGGTGCCACTTGGAAGGTGGAAGAACCAAGGAGAAGTTTCAAGATGTGCATGACATAAGCCCTTAGGAATTATGACGTCATATATATCAATTATCAACCAATCACATAATTTTGGCAATTTGAAAAGGGTTTAGGGCAAAATTGTCCAAAGACCTTTATAAAATCTCATCTTCCTCTCCCATCTCCCTCACATTTTGGTTCTCATAGGGGAAACTCTCAACAATTGAAAACTTGAAGCTTAAAGAGGAGAACAAAGCAATAAATCAATCAACCAAACTTGGAACCAAGGTTAGTAGTTAATCCTAGTTGGTTTAATGCTTAGAAATCTTGGGTTTTCTGGTTGAAAATCCATGATTTTCCCTTCACCTCTTGCTGGCCGAAATTATATAGGAATGGTGGAGGATGATTTTGATGATGGGAATTAGTTTAAGAGGTTGTTTATGACTTGAATCAAGTGGTATTATGTGATTATGGTTGATATTGTTGTTGTTGGAAAATTTAGGATACCCCATAGCCAAGAGGACTTTTCACCTAGGATTGGATTTTGCTTGTTTTGATACTTTCAATATGTTTAGAATGAAAAATTATGTAAGATACACTCAAGGAACAAGTCTTGGAAGCATTAGAATCAAAATTGGAAATTTAGGTGAAAAAGAGAGAGTGTCTCGGACTAAGGGGTGGTTCAAGAAGAAGGAAGATGAATTTCATAATTTTAAAGTCATATTTGGATTCTACGTGAAAAATCATGTAGGATTGGCCTAAGGGAATAATTTATGGATGGATGGAAACAAAACTAAAAAATTAAAGAAAAAGAGATTAAGGGTTTTATTCAATTTAAACATTGAGTTTTGATATGATATGGAATATAATGGTTATGCCCCTTGTTAGATAGGCTTTGATATTTGTGAAGAAAGGAGCCAAGAACAAGAAGAGAGAGAGTTAAGGTTTAGTTCACTTGAGGTAGCAAGATTTAATTAACTTTGTTGTTAAGATTGCATTGTTGTTATACTTATGTTATTGCCTTTGGATGGTTGAGCTATATGAAAGTTTATGTATGACTTGTGGTTGCTCCTTCCAATGTTATACCTTGGCTATTTCATGTTAGAGTTTCACAAGGTATGAGCTCGTATTAGTTCCCTAACAATGGCTTTTAGTAAAGTTGTGTGATCATGATGTTTGTTAATGCTTAGTTGATTTTATCTTGCTATTGGGATTCCTATGAAATCTCACTCTTCCCAAATTTACCATGATTCAAGTTGGGGTAGAGGCACTTTGAAGAGGGAAGAGCATAATGGAAGAATAGCTTCACAGTTTTACATTCCATGGCATGAACTTGATATATGTATGTAATGATGCTAGAAATTGTTGCCTATGGAGTTGTAAACTTTGATAAATATTTGGAAGTAGTTTCTATATGAATTTGGCCATGAAATTTTGTATGCTTAAAATACACATCTTGAGCTTTAAATCCATGGGCAATTCACTGGAATTGAAGATGTGTGCAGATTATGGTGATTTTTCAAAGTCAGTGCTTTAAATTTGGAAAACAGTTTTGACCATATGAACAGTGTAAATTCCGTACAGTTCCGGCACTATTCCATAATGAGTTAGCCCTGAAAGTATTTTTTTTTTCATGTAGATCTCTTTGAAAGCTTTTAGTGAAACTTGGAACCACCTTATTTTGATTTTTCTAGAATTAGTTATAAATTTTCAAATTGGCCGAAAAATTTGGATTTACCAAATGAACAGTACCCGAGAAAACAAAAATTCCATATTTGTTTTCTTGTGCTGTAACCCATCCAATGTGGTTCTAATTGACGTAAAATAAACTCAAATATGGTCTATAACTAAGGGATTACAGAAATCAAACCAGTGGTAATTAAAAAACATGATTTAAATAAAATGTACAAAAATATTTGTATTGGATTATTATTACCCTATTAAACAGTAAAAATGCGTCAACTAATAAACTCATGAAAGAATGTGTCATGTTAATATTATTTTATTATTTGTAAAGAATTAAATGAGGAGAGATCATCGGCAACACTAAACTTTCAATATAATAATTAAAAAAAGCTGAAATGATGTTGTAAGAGCTAAAGACTAGCTATCATTGCTTTAGTTCTTCTATCATTACCCTATCATTGCCTAGTCTCATCTCCCCGGTTCACATCATTTAAACACAATTCTTTCCTCTAACCTTCAAGCCCAGAACCCATTTCATTCTCACTAGCATGTTGGTCTGCATCTTCAAGATTTGTCTGGCTCATCTTTTCCATTCTAGTCTTCTGTTTAGCTACCCTCACCTATGTCTTTACCTTCTTCAGAGTAGTAACTTTGTTTCTTAATCTATCTAGCTTCCTTATGTATTGGGGCAATTTTCTTCTTCAAACCAGTATGGCAGTATGGGACTTCTTTATCATTTGGACCCTCAACTTTTGCTCGAAGTACCACCTTCTTGGCTATATAGGTCTTGATCCGGTGTCTTATTTTCCTTCTCTATTTTCCTCCTCTCCCCCTCCTCCTTTTTCTAGCTCGAAATTTCTTTATTTTGGCTCTTTTTATTTTCTTTTTCCAAACTAGTATGACTGACCCATCAAACTAGTGGGTTATCCCGGGGGTTGTCTCGCTTTTGACCGGATTGCACTAATTTGATCAGTTCACTGTTGGTTTAACTTTTTACTGGTTCAAGAGGTAAACTAGATTGGATAAGTGGCCGGTTTATTAGTTTTTGGTCTAAATTGGTCAATTCGGTTCAATTTTTTGAACATCGATAATTACAAACTATTCAAATTGTTATTGAGATTTTTTAATAATTATTTTCTTTCTTAGCATCTGATTGTAATTCTTCTTCTTCTTCTTTTCCATACCAGACCTTTGATTCTCTATAAACAAAACAAGATATTATTAAACATTCATTTATCATTAGAAACTTAAAATCCCTGCATTAAAAAAAAAAAACTTGAAATTCCCGTCTCCCACGTTTCCCGTCCCCAAGCAGTCCGTCTGTCCCCTTGCATGCCCAACATTTCCATCGGGCATCGGCCATTTCAATTAACAGGAATTCATTTGTCATTTTCGTCATAATCAAAAGTATCTTTACAGAATTACAGCGAAAGCACCTCGCCGGAAATAGCTTGCTTTGTTCCATGCGACTCTGTTCTTCATCTGAATTCGAGTGGCTTGAGAAGCTTTCGTCACACCAAAACGGAAGCCTACTCATCCTTCGATTATTCCATTCTTAGGTGAGTTCTTCCTTTTTCTGTTTTATTTCTTCAATCGGTTACTTGGTTTGAGTTGATTACCATTCTTTCCTGGTTCTAGCTTTTAACCCATATATAAAACATTTTGATTGACGAACGCAAGTTATGCTAACACAAGCATTATTTTGGGGTATAGTATTGATATTTCGTCTATACATTGCTTCTCGAAAGTACTTTATAGCTTTTGAGATGCATTGCGATTTGAAGGAGACAAGATCAATCTCCATTTCTAAAGCTTCCGCTGCTCCTAGGAAGCCCCATTTTGGCTAGAAGTTAAAAATTGAAAAAAGAAAACCCATAATTGAAGATTCTGCAGCTATTTTTGTATTTTTTGCTGGCATAGGTATACTATAATCGCTTTTTAAGAACATGGAGGCGATATACTTGATTTGAATGAAGATGTATACAATGTCCTCTGTTGAAGTGATATCAACAGAGAAGTTTTTCTGATTTTAGGGTATCGAGAGAAGTTTCAACAGAAGAAATTGATACTCATATTGAAGTGTTAAACTATATCAAAAGATTAGATTAGTGACGTGTGGGTAAAGGTTATGAAAAATAATATTATTAACAATACCGAGCAGTAGACAGTAGTCACTAATGCTAAATGAAGTATTTCAAAACTAAAATTGATTAAATTATACTTAAAATCAACTATATTATAAGATAGATTAAATGGATGGGAAAAAGACACAAAAATATCCTTAAAATGCTAAAAGACAAATTATGATAGATGAATTTCAAAATTCCAAATTAGATCCCTCGTACCATTTTAGAATTTTAAAATTTCATAAATAACAACATTGCCCTTATACTACTAGTGACTATTATTGTTTAGTTATTGACTATTTTAGTTTTGCTAATGACTACTTTTGTGTTTAGAGTTTTGATAACTATTTTTATATAGCTATTAATTACACAAGAGTAGTAAATAGCTAAACAAAAGTAATAACCAGACGTTCAACAGTACTTAATATATTTTTTGAATTTTTAAAACAAAAGTAGTTAATAGCGAACAAAGAGTAGTAACTAAATTTTTAAAAACAAAAGTAGTCAATTGTGATACTAGAATAGTTAATAGTTAAACAAGAGTAGTTATCAGAATTTTAGAAACAAACATAATCAATAGCTAAATAAGAGTAGTTAATATTTAAGCAAGAATAGTCATCAAAGCTTCGGTGACTGGTCAATGGAGCTCTGGCAGCCGCAATCCGGTTAAGGGTGCTAAGGTGGCATTCTTTGAAAAAGAAAAAAAAGAAGAAAACAAAAAAGTAGCGAAGGGCATTTGCATCATTTTGCAAGATTTAAAAATTTCAAAATAGTACAAGAGGGTTGCCCTAGGACTTTAAAATTTACCCACATTGATTTGTCATTTAGCAATTTCTAGAATATTTTATTGTCTTTTTTCCTAATTGGTTAGCCGTATTATCACTTGAAATGAAAGGTTAACTTACATGATAATAAATTGTTAATGAGTGATTTCAAAGTTCAAAAAGCTAGAGGAATAATATTATAATTGATATCTCCCTTGTCCTCTTTGGTCACTTCACCTACAGCCCCAGAAACTTTAGGACACGGCCCTTGTCCTCAATAATTTTTAAAACTTGGTAGTTCCTGAATTTCAAGGAGCCAATTCACCATTTACAAGTATAGTTTCACACACGAGTTGCTCAAGTCCTAACTAAAGACACCATAAAATCATGATAAAAGATGTCATCAATAACATGATTAGAAATGAAATAAAAGGATACTTCTATCTGCCCTAGACGTTTGTGATAGTGACTTGATAATTGGACCTGGATTTATGTTCATTTTGTGAAGAACTCTTGTGGTTCTGAATTAATTTTATTCGAATGAAGCAGTAGAATTTAAATAGGTTACAGCAACTCCATCGAGCTGAGGGTAGAAGGCCGAAATCCTAGGAAATAAAAAAGGTACTGGTTTGAATGATGAAGCAGAATAATATCCCTCAATCCTAGATTACAATTGAAATTTGAATTGCAATAACCAACACTAATTAGGGTTAGGGTTTTAGGTTCCAACACTAATTAGGGTTAGACCTTTGAGGCCCATAACCCAATCCTTACTAAAACTTCCCCTCAAGCTGGCAAGTAGATACCCAGCGTGCCCAGCTTGTCTCTGAAGTTTTCAAACTTGGACTATTCCAGAGGCTTTGTAATAATATCATCTACTTGAAATGAGGTTTTTATGTCTGAAGGATCAATAATATTTGATTCAATCTTCTCGTTTATGAAGTGTCTATCAATATCCATATGTTTAGTCTTGTCATGATGAACTGAGTTGTGAATCATTTGAATTGCAAACATGCTGTCACACCATAGTTTAATAGGTGCATCAATAGTGAATTTAAGTTCACTTAATACTCAGGTAACCCACATGCCTTCATAAAGGGGCTCTTAACTTGGCTTCTGTGCTGCTTTTTGAGACTAAAGTTTGTTTATCACTTCTCCAAGTTACAAGATTGCCCCAAACAAAAGTAAAGTAGCCCCCTATTGATCTTCTGTCAACACGTGTTCTTCCATGATTTGCATCGGTATACACCACTATATTTCTTGATTCTCCCTTTTTGAAGAAAATTCCTCTTCTTGGTGTCATCTTTAAATACTTGAGTATTGTATAAGTGGCTTCCATATGATGTTCTTGTGGTTGTGCTAAGAATTGGCAAACCACTCCCACTGCATAGCTTATGTCATGTCTAGTATGGGACAAATAAATAAGTTTTTCCGCTAGTCGTTTGTATCTTTCTGCATCAATTGCCACACCATGCTTTTTGAATTCTAGGTTAACAGATGGATCCATAGGAGTTGGTGAAGGTTTAGCTCCTGGCATTCCTATTTCCTTAAGCAAATCAAGTGTGTACTTTCTTTGTGAGACAGAAATGCCTCCTTTTGATCTGGTAATTTTCATTCCAAGAAAGTACCTTAGATGTCCAAGGTCTTTAACCTCAAATGTAGTGGCTAGAGTCTTTTTCAACTTTTATATTTCTCCAAAAACATCTCTAGTTGTCATAATATTATCAGCATCTACAATTAAAATAGCAACTTTCATACCTGAGTGCTTGACAAATAGTTAATGATCAGATTGACATTGAATATAACGTGAACTCTTCACCAGTTTTGTAAATCTCTCAAACCATGCTCTTGGTGATTGCTTGAAATCATAAAGAGATTTATATAATCTGCAAGCCTTATTGAGATTCGCATATTCTGCTAGCCCTTCAGGGATCCTCATAATAACTTCTTCAAGATCTCCATTTAAAAATGCATTTTTCACATCCAGTTGGTGCAATGGCCAATCAAGGTTGGCAGCTAGCTAGGGATAGTAATATTCTAATAGTATTCAATTTTGCCACTGGTACAAATATTTCTTGGTAATCAATACCTTGGGTTTGGTAGAATCCTTTTGCTACAAGTTTGGCTTTGAACTTGTTTATAGATCCATCTAAATTGTATTTTATTGTAAAGACCCACTTACATTCTACAGCCTTCTTTTCTGGTGGTATTTGAACTATAGTCCACGTCTTATTCTTTTCAAGAGCCTTGAGCTCTTCATCAATAGCAACTTTCCACCTTGGACCTTTGACACTTCATCAAAATGAGAAGGAACTTTCTCTTCTTTAAGTTTACTCACAAAACTTTTCATACAAGTAGATAGCTTGTCATAAGAAACAAAATGGCTAATAGGGTGCATATTGCACTGTCTTACCCCTTTTCTAAGTGCAATTGGCCAGCCGAGATCATCAGGAACTAAAGATTAGGTTGAGTCTTGACCCTACCATCACTCAGGAAGATCCCTACTGTTTGGAATGACTTCTTCCTCTTCAGCATTATCTATTTCGGCCTCAGATTCCTCCATTACAGTGTTCGGCAAGGCATCATTAGGCACTATTCTAGGTTCGAATAGAGGGGATGGTAATTTTGGGTTAGATTCTGGAATGGAAACAGATTCAAGTTTGGTATGGCTTGTGATTTCAGGGTGTAGAAGGCTTAGGTTAGGATTAGGTTCAATAGGATTGGGTTCTGGTGTAATATTAGGCTGGTAATGTTGTAAAGGCTCCCATTTGCATATATTCTCCCCCTGAATGGGAGAATTAGTGTAATATGCTTGATCCTCGACAAACTTAACATCCATGGTGACAAAGTATTTTCGAAGTGAGGGAGAGTAGCAATTGTAGCCCTTTTGTGATGTTGAATATCCTAAAAATAGACATTTAATGGCTCAGGTTTCAAATTTGCCTCCCTCTTTGTGATAAACATAGGCTAAGCATCCAAAAACTTTCAAAGGAAGATTGGTGGCAGGTAAAGTGTTTGGTAGGTTTGTGTAAGAAGGTCCATTAGTGTCTTAAAATTGAGGGTTTTGGGGGGGGGGGGTTGTCTATTTATAAGATGCCCAGCTGTGAGGACAGCTTCTCCCCAATATTGTTTGGGAACATTATGAATAAACATAAGGGCTCGAGTTACTTCTAGGATGTGTCTATTTTTGTGTTCTGTTGTTCCATTATACTGGGGGTGTTAGCACAGCTGGTCTAGTGAACTATGGCTTGATCTTGGAGATAATTTTGAAGGTTTTGGCTTCGGTATTCTCGGCCATTGTCGCTGCGAAGTGTTAAAATTTGGGTTTGAAACTATGTTGTAATCATTTTGTGAAATTTGATAAAAATGGAAGGCAAATCAGATTTTTCTTTCGTAAGGAACACCCACGTGAGGTGAGTGTGGTTATCAATAAACGTGACAAACCGTTTAGCTTGAGATAAAGAGGGAATTCAAGGAGGTCCTCAAATGAAAGATTAATCACTTTTATTCATAAGATGAGGGAACAACTTTGACATGTAATGAAAACCGGAATGACATAGTCTATAGTGCCATAACAGTGCCTCTTTATTATCACATCTAGTAGATAAAGATGAAGAAAACTTCACAACATTGTGGATTCTCTTGAGAATCATGTTTCTCTAGAAATCTTCTAAGTAGATCCAGTTCTTTTTTGGTAAATTCTGATTTACTTTTCCCATCAGTAGTTCCTAAATATCCTCGACCTTCTTGCTTTCCTCTCTTTGGAGGTTTTCCATTCAGCTTCCAACAAATCTCTCTTGTGTGACTTTTTTTTCTGCAATAATCACACCATCTATTCTGTTTCTTATTGTCATCATGAGTTGCACCTTTGGATATTAGGGCACTCGGTTGGCTCGTTTCATTGGAATTGTCACTACTCACTAATTTCTTCCAGCTTTCTTCACTCCTCACAATGAAAAAGACTTCACGGAGAAAGGGCAATTCTTCAAGTCCCGTTATTCTCCCACGAACTTCTTCAAAAGATGCATCTAATCCAAGAAGAAATTTGAAGACCCTTTTTCCTTCTTTAATTTTTGTATATATTGCAACATCTCCAACACACTTCCAAGCAGCTGCCTCATAAGAATCAAGTTGCTTCCATTTGACAACTAATTCAGAGTAGTATTGAGTCACTGAAAGGTTGCCCTTCTTGAAATCATGTAGAAATCGTTCAATTTCAATGATAGCAGCCTTGTTTTTGACAGCAGCAAACATATCTCTGGCTGCATCCCATACTTCTTGTGCATTTGAAAGAAAGAGAAGTGTGCGCTGATTTCTGTGGTCACAGTGTTAATAAGCCACACCTGCACCATTGAGTTTTCAGCTTCCCAATTTGCATATTTTTCATCTGTGGTTGTTGGTTTTTCTGTAGTTCCAGTAAGGTATCCATACTTGCCTCTACCTATGACTAATAGCCTCACACTAGCAGCCCATTGGAGATAATTCTCGCCATTGAGGCAATGAATGGTAATAGAGGAAGGATGGGTCTCAAATGCACTAGGATTGCTGGTCACATTGGCTGCCAAACCAGTGGGGTTTGTTGGTGCTAGGTTAGGTTTTATTTGGCCCATACCAAATCTAATCATGTTGCTTTGATACCATAAAGAACCCTTGTGGTTTTGAGTTAATTTTATTCGAATGAAGCAGTAGAATTTAAATAGGTTACAGTAGCCCTATCTAGATGAGGGGTAGAAGGCCAAAATCTTAAGGTTACATCTGAAATTTGAATTGCAATAACTAACACAAATTAGGGTTAGGGTTTTAGGCCGCAACGCTAATTAGGTTTAGAGCTTTGAGCCCCACAGCCCAATCCTTACTAACATTTTGGAAACTCTATGCAAGTGCAGCTTGTCAATGAGGAAGGCAGGTTGCATGGGGAAGGCAAATTGACAATCTTGTTGTGCAGCATTGAGATTACAGAATCCATGGTAGGTCGTTCTTGCACGCACAGTAATCCTTGCACGCACAATAATTTGATATGTATGCATTTCATAATATCCTTTTCAAAATATGGGTTATTTATCGTATGATCTGTCAAAGGTATCATATTCTCTTCATTTCATAGTTTCCACACCTGAGAACACAAGTAACCATGAGTTTTAGATATGAACTCTAATACTTGAAAAGTTAAATTTTTGAAATAGAGTGCTTATAGATCCTAAGAGGCTCAAAGCTTGTATTTTTCCTCCTGCTGATTGTCTCCAATAACAAAACTCCAAAACTAAAGATATTTGATTTCTTTTTTGGGGGCGGGGGCGGGGGCGGGGAAATCTTCTGTTGCATATGATGGAACTATCTAGCCACTGCATTTGTATTAAGTTGTAAACATTGAAGAAATTAACTCTAGGAGAACATTTGGAGTTCTATACTACTACAGCTGAAAATGTTAACTTTCTATGTTCCAACTATGCTTCTTGTATAGCCCTCATCTTTGCTAACTCCAAAAATCCTTGCTGTACTGAAATCTATCTTAGGATTTAGCTCTTCATCCGATAAGATGTTGCTTGCCTTGAGATCTTTATGTATAATTCTCAGTCTTGAATCTCTATGAAGGTAGGGCAAACCTCAAGCAGTTCCTTCTATTATATGATAACGCTTTTGCTAATCAAGGACATCGTAATTGAGTGGATCTGCAGTATATTGCAAGTGGAAAGAAAAACTTATTGAATCTCCAAAAGCTAAAGTTGAGGAAACTAAAATCTACGAGGATGAATCAAGTATTTCCTCTTGCTTCCCTAATTTATGTGCATATTTTGAACAAAGATCTCTTTTTCATAAAACTATTGTTGGGGCACTTATAAAATAAAGAAAGTAAAACCTACCAACCGAAGAGATGTGCAGCCAAGCTCCTATTTGGCATGAATTCATAAATTAATATTTTTTCACCTCCCACACAACAATCAAGAAGTCTCATGGGATTGTGATGCTGAAGTTTAGAAATTACCACCACCTCAGTCATAAATTCTTCACGTCCTTGTCCTGCTAAACTTGAAAGTCTTTTAACTGCAACTTCTTGTCCATCTTGAAACTTTCCCTACAAGAATATTTGCAAAGCTTTTATATAACCTTCGTAATTTCATAGAAGATGAGCATTATAAGGCTGGCCATAGTTTGTATACTGGATTAAAACCACCCTGTCTAATCCTATTAGCAGAATGAAAGTTGTTGGTCGCAGCTGCAAGCTTTTCAAATTCAAACAGTTGTATTTCCTTCAGCTTATCACTAGAGATTTCGTTCTCTGTTAATTTCAATGGTTCTTTGGTTTGTGGCAATAATAATTATTTACATTCAGAATGAGCAAAAACAAGCAGACACATTTGGTTAAGGTTTTTTTTTTTTGGGGGGGGGGGGGGGAAGAAAATCTGTATCTATTGGATGCCTTGTTCTGTGGCTTTACTATTTATACCCCCAAAGACCATTAAAATGCAGGAGACCTTTAAGGTGTAATGTAATGGCAATATGAAAATAGAATGTAGTAACTAATGCAAAATGTCATGCAAAATCAATTCAACTGAAAGTTGAATAAACCTTGATTATGACCATTGCCTTAATTTTTTTTCAAATGAATCTTTAAGTTTCATTTTGATAGCATTATTGTATCATCTTTCTTTTAGAATTCAAAATGAGTTCAGATTCAATTGTTGAAAGTGAGACCACATTCACAACTTAATTTATAGCATACAAATGAGAACTAACCTGAAGTGGTAGTTAAATTCACAAGTCAATCCCATGTTGAGTGCCTTGCTCAATGTCACAGGTTTGAGCAATTGAGAATTAGGGTGTGTTTGGCTGAAAACCAAATTATGGTTTTAAAAGTGATTTTACAATATACGAAACAAATATAGGAGAGAAGTTTTATCTCAACGTGCGTAAAAGTGCTTTTCAAAAGCACTTTCAAGGGAAACCAAATCTTCTCTTAAACCATAAAATGTATGGACAAGAGACACTTTGTTTCAATTGAGCTGCAACATTTTAGCTTAAATTACTATGATCAAAACATTTATTTCTCTTGATTCTTGTGTTCAATACCTTGATGTTCAGCAGAACGTCTCCTTATCACATATGTACAAGGGAGTGCCATGGAATATATATGTGTGTAGCTAGTGGAAAAAGAAAAAAGTGTTAGATTATATCTAATACAACTAGTGGCTAGTACAATATAAATTGAAAATAAATATAAGAAATATTTTATAAAAATTAAAGTTTAGATGATGGTCAATTGAAAAAATATATATTGTATTAATCTTGAGAAGTTTTCAAGTTTTAGTTAACATTTTGATCCGATATTGATGGTCTTGATTTATTTTCTGATTTTAGGGTATTGAGAGAATTCAACAGAAGAAATTGATACTCTTATAGAAGTGTTAAACTATATCAAAAGATTAGATTAGTGGGGTGTGGGTAGAGGTCATTAAAAAGGAATATTATTAACAAGTCTAAAAGAAGTTTTTCAAAATTAAAATTGATTAGATTATACTTAAAATCAGCTATATGATCAGATAGATTAAGTGGATTAGCCGTATTATCATTGGAAAATGAGATGTTAAATTACTTGATTATAAATCATTAATAAGTGATCTTGCAGTTCAAAAAGCTAGAAGAATAATATTGTCATTGATAATTAATATCACCGTAGGCTTTTTTAGTGAATTCGCCTAGCGCTCAAAAACTTTAGGACACAGCTCTGGTCCTCCGTAGTTTTCAAAAGTTGGTAGTTCGTGAATTTCAAGGAGCCAATTCACCATTTACAATTAAAGTGTCGCACAGGAGCATACATTACATTGTTCAAGTCCTAAAGACATCATAAAATCATGATAAAAGATGTCATCAATAACATGATTAGAAATGAAATGAAATGAAAGGATAGTTCTATCTGCCCTGGATGTTTGTGATAGTGACATGATTATTCGAGCTAGATTTATGTTCATTCTGGGAACTCTCTGCAAGTGCAGCCTGCCAATTGATGAAGGCAGGTTGCTTGGGGAAAGGCAAATTGACAATCTTGCTTTGCAGCATTAAGATCACAGAATCCATGGTAGGTCGATCCTTTGCAAGTTCTTGCACACACAATAACCCGATATGTATGCATTTCATAATATCCTTTTCAAATTGTGGGTTATATATCGTATGATCTATCAAAGGTTTGATATTCTCTTCATTCCATAGTTTCCACGCCTGAAAGCAGAAGTAACCATGATCTTTAGATGCAAACTCTAATGTTGAAAAGTTAAATTTTTGAAACAGAGTACTTACAAATCCTAGGAGACTCAAAGGTTGCTGATCATTGTGGAAGCTTGTATTTTTTCTCCCGCTAATTGTCTCCAATAGCAAAACTCCAAAACTAAAGACATCTGATTTCTCAGAAAAAATGCCCTCTATTACATATTCTGGAGGCATATAGCCACTGCGTTCATATTTAAGTTTCAAACATTGAAGCAATTAGCTTTGGGAGAATATTGGAGTTTTATACTAAGTACAATTGAAAATGTTAACTTACTATGTTCCAACTACTCTTCTTGTATAGTCCTCATCTTTGCTAACTCCAAAGATCCTTGCTGTACCAAAATCTGATATCTTGGGATTTAGCTCTTCATCCAATAAGATGTTGCTTGCCTTAAGATCTCTATGTATAATTCTTAGTCTTGAATCTCTGTGAAGATAGAGCAAACCTCGAGCAGTTCCTTCTATTATATGATAACGCTTTTGCCAATTCAAGACATCACCATTGAGTGGATCTGCAATATATCCCAAGTGGAAAGAAAAGCTTTTTGAATCACCAAAAGCTGAAGTTGAGGAAACTAGAATCGACAATGATTAATCAAGTATTTGCTCTTGCTTCCCTAATTTATGTGCATATTTTTAACAAAGATCTCTTTTTCATAGAACTTAGGGCACTTGAAAAATAGAGAAAAGTCAAATGGTAAAACCTACTAACCAAAGAGATAGGCAGCCAAAGTTTTATTTGGCATGTATTCATAAATTAACATCTTTTCACCTCCTTCTACACAGCAACCAAGAAGTCTCACGAGATTGCGATGCTGAAGTTTAGAAATCACCACCACCTCAGTCATAAATTCTTCGCGTCCTTGTCCTGTTACACTTGAAAGTCTTTTAACTGCAACTTCTTGTCCGTCTTGCAATTTTCCCTGCAGGAATATTTTTAAAACTTCCTGATAACCTTTTAAAAGTTCATAGAAGATGAGCATTATAAGGCTAGGCATACTTTGTATACTGGACCAAAACCACCCTGCCCAATCTTATTAGCAGAATGAAAGTTGTTGGTTGCAGCTGCAAGCTTTTCAAATTCAAACAGTTGTAGTTCCTTCAGCATCTGGCTATTGATTTCGTTCTCTGCTATTGTCAATGGTTCTTCTGTTTGTGGCAATAATAATCATTTGCATTTAGAATGGGGGAAAACAAGGAGTTGCATTCATTTTAGATTTAAAAAACAAACAGAAAATCTATATCTACTGGATGACTTTTTTTGTGGCTTTACTATTTTTGCCCGCAAAGCCCATTAAAATGCAGGAGGCCTGTGAAATGTAATATAATGGCAATATGAAAAGAGAATATAGTAACTAATGCAAAATGTCACCCTTTTTTGCCTAGCAAAATGTCACCCAAAATTAATTAAATTGAAAGTTGAATTAACCTTGAATATGTGTTTGCTTAGTCATTTTTAAGTGAATCCTTAGTTTCATTTTGATAGCATATTATGATATTATAGTATCAGCTTTTCTTTTAGAATCCAAAATTACTTCAGATTCAGTAGTTGAAAGTGAAAGCCCACATTCATAGTTTCATTTTGATAACATATTATGATATTATAGTATCAGCTTTTCTTTTGGAATCCAAAATTACTTCAGATTCAATAGTTGAAAGTGAAAGACCACATTCATAGCTTAAGTTATAGAATACAAATGAGAAATATCCTTAAGTGATAGTTAAATTGATAAGAAGTCAATCCCATATTGAGGGCCTTGCGCAATGTCACGCAAATGAGAATTAATCTTGTTTTGAACCATAAAATGTATCGACAAGAGACACTTTTTTCGATTGAGCTGCAACATTTTAGTTTAAATTACTATATCAAATCATTTGTTGTTCTTGATTCTTGAGCTCAATACCTTGATGCTTAACAGAGCGTCTCCATATTGCATATGCACATGCTGCGATTAGAATTATTCCGACTGCCGATGGAATCAAAATTATCACTGCTAATCTACTCTTTTCCTCTGCATCACATGAAAACAAAAATCATTAGTCTCATTTTGCAGAGAAGTTGAGGGATTAGATTTCAAGCATTGAGTTAAGAAATTGATAAGTTACTCAGTTCTGAATCTGCCAGACGAATGTACAGGTCGAGACCACCACTTGACAGCCTTTGTGTGTCAATCAGTTTTTCACTCCACATCATACAACCAATGCCCGCATCATGGGCATATGCTAAGCAGGAACAATTGTTCAAGCACTGGATTCTGCAATCTGGTGATGCTGATACAGTGAAAGTCCCATTTGGTAGGTCTGGAACTTTGGTATTCTTTAACTGCACAAACCCATCATCATCATGTCCGTTTCTGTTCTCATTTTTGAGTCTTTCACACTTCAATGGCTTCCTCCTTGCGCATCCACTATTCCAGTTTCCTTTATTCCACTCTTCAGCATTTTTTGGAACAAAACCTCTCAGACAGCTACAAATTGGGTTTCTTTGTGGATTACAGCTTCCAAATGATCCACAAATGCCATAAATGTCACAGTCTGATTGCTGCACTGTCCACTGCGGCACCCACTCTTTCTTATTGTCATCCCAGTTATGAAATACCAGTTTCCCTTCAGAGTTCAGCTTATAGAATGATAAAGGAGAGAGGTTTATATATACAAAATATAAATAGAAAGTACCATTTACTTTTTGCAAAGTTAATCCATTGAGATACTGATCGTACAAATTGGGTATGCCAGTGAAAATTTGACCATTCCACGGACCTCCACGCCAATATGGGCGACTGTTGTTCCAAACAAATGTTTGAGGAACTGTACTAGGTCCCATAGAAGCTGTAAAGCTTCCCATTGATGGATCAGAAGGGCTCTTCCATGACGTCAACATGTATTTCTGACCTACTTGTGCATTATAACCACCATTAGTGCGTTGCAGCATTGTATCAGAAAGATGGTGGAAGCTTTGCCATATCACTTTTCCTGTGATATTGTTCTGCAGCACAAGATTTCCAGAATCCTGCAGCTGCAATATGACATGAGATGTGTCATTGTCTGATCCATCTGATGACCAAACAGCACGTTCCTTTCCATCTAGTATCACAAGATTGCCACTTTCAGATATCTTGAGCATCCCAGAAGAATCTGTGAGTGGTTCGTTTCTGTTAGCCACCCATACCACTGTGGCCTTTACCATGTACCAAATTCCTAGGTAACGATTGGATGAGTTGTCAGGGCTAAAAAATCCAAGTGTAAAGTTGGTGCTATCAGAGGTTAGAGTATCGGGATCTCTCATGCTCTCAGATGCTGTAAGAGTATCTAAGCCAAAGGCTAAAAATGAAAAATAGCAAGCACATATGAGGAAAATACCTAAAACTTCTGTATAAACTGTGACACCCATTGGATTAGTACTTTGTTAGAAATGAAGTGAGGATTTTGTCTGTCTGTCTCTTCCCTTGTCATAATTTTCCTTCATGGGTTTATGCCTTTCAAACGGGTTCATGAAGCATATATTGGTTTTTCAACCGGTTCATTGTCTGTCTCTTGCCTCCCGATGACTGCTATTTTCATGATGAAAAGGGAAATAACCTGACTTTTTTCTTTCATCTCTCTTCTTGAAAATGCATTAATAATATAATATCTCTTAGAGTCAGGAAGTTAAAGGATATCTAATGCAAATAGCAGCCTTGACCGCCATCTGCCGTCCACTAATATGCGTGATCTTCCAAGGTGGCCAACATGTTACTAATTTTTCACGCTACATATCGTCTTGGTCAAGAAAACCTAAATTTTTCACTTAACTATATCAATCATTTTCAACTTCTCAACAATACCCTCCATTACTGAGCTGTAATTTCCAGGAAAAAGTCTTTATTATTGATGGCACACTTAATGAATATATTTTGCTGCACTCAACTTGTTGGCTAAATGTTTATAATATGTTCCTTGTCAACGGTCAAGCTCATATTACGTCAAGTAAAATTGACACAAGTGTCTCTAATTAAATAAAATAATCGCACGTCACTATCTTGATATAAAAACATATATAATTTGCCAATAAATATGGGAGAAAATCTGAAGAAAGTGGCCATAGAATATAACAGAATATTGTCTACGTTTGCTGATTTTTTGAATTGAATAATAGAAACCAATGGGGGAAATGCCCCATTTGATAAGTGATTTGAATACATAATTTGGATATAATAGAAGACTTGTATGCATTTTGAAATGGTTAACAAGTCAGGGAACGAAATGGAAAATGAAAGTGAATTGAGCGTGAGAGGAGAGAGTAAAACAGACGGGGTGGTTGGGTTGCATTCAAATTTTGAAGATGGTTTTTGAGAAATCTGACGATCTTTTTCCCATTTTTTTTTTTACGTTTATTACTTCTTTTAAGAAATTTTTTTGTGATTTCTATTGATTCTAATTATAAGAAACAACTTACTATACGGAGAATTTATTAAAATTTTCCTGTTACACCCTCGTTAAAAGAGTATTTGTTAATCTGTTAGTGAAATCAATTATTAAAATATGTAAATCATCTATAAAATGAGGGTATTTCTAAAAAAAAAAGTTATATTCTTAGCATATTTATTAATTTAACTATCTTTAATTATATTCTTTGAACTCTAAAAATTAGTTATTCATATCTTATAAAAGGGATTGGAAAGAGTGTGTTTTTCTCTTCAAACATGCTAGGTGTGTCTGAATCATTTTTTGATATGCTGGAAAAGAGGTGTGTTTGAATCATAACTGTGTCGATTATTGTTAAAAGGTAAACTGAGTTTTTTAAAAAAAAAATCAAATTTAGAGGAAAACTAAGTAAATAATGAATATAACCTACAATTAAGGTTTCTTCTTCTTTACATTTTTCGTCTAAGAACAAAGATTTCCTATCAACGTCTCGCTTCCTTAGGCAGAATGACACTTTGATACCAGAAAGATAGGTTAGTTCTTTTTTTTTTTTTTGGGGTAAAAAAGATAGGTTAGTTCTAATAAAGGACGGAAGCAATATAAAATTTTAATTTTTTTTAAAAACAAAGGTTGGGTAGAATTTGAAAGTGAGCTTCAACGTTCATGGAACATTATAGTCAAATTCATGAGTTGATTCTTTGACTTTACCATTTTAATATTTTAAGCTTACAAAAGTATATCAATTGGTTTAAAAAAAAAAAAACATATCAGTTCGCATGTTAACTTAAACTAATTACAGACTCAATTGAATTCGCGAGTGACTTTGTTTGTCATTTTTATTGAGTCAAATATATACTATGTAGAACTAAGGATGCAGTAAAAAAACATAAAAAAATAGAAACCAATATTAGTACAACCTTTGAATTTCTTAGAAGCTAATATTCTATGTTGAGTATGATAAATTATGAACATATTAATATATCTCATTTCAATGATTTGATTTTTTAAAAAAATATTTTTTTATTTTTAAAGGGGTTCACTTCATGGGACTTTCCTATTAAACTTGTATTTTGAACATTTTACCTTTTATTTTATAATATAATTGCTTTTTTTATCTAAAAACATTTCAATGATTTGAATGTGGAATATGTTTATAAACCAAATTGCTCTACTCTTCAATGATTTGAATGTGGAATATGTTTAAACCAAATTGCTCTACTCTTTTGTATTTTAATCATTTAATCATATACTGTTAGCAACTATTTGCTGATACAGGTAAATGAACAAATTCTTGCTAGGTTATGATCTGAGTTCACGTGCTTGTCATGAGTAAACTCATGAATCTGAGAATTTTAGAATCACTTTTCCTTGATGACTTCAAAGTTACTTGGCTCACTTCCCCAATAAAACTCCCAAACAATTAAGCATTCCATTCTATTCTACCCGATTCCACGTTAATGATGGCTCCATTTTATTTCAGTTCATCATAAACTAATCAAATATACGCTCAGGTGGAATCCGAAAAATTTAAATTACTTAAGTATCCCTAGAATTCACTTCCTCTGCCATTAGAAATTGTCTACTCAAGGAGTCTCTTCCATTAGATTCATCTTCCGTTGGTGAAAATTTAACTTTTAAAGCATTATAAATAAGCTTCTTAAAACTAGTAGACCACTTTAGTAGCATTATTACATATTTTCAAATATATGATGCCTAAAACATGGTTATTAAAACACAGGACCGTCACATATGGTAAGACGGAGATTGTGCGAACAAGTACATGACAATTAACTTACACAACCGTTGCTTATCACTGACATATTTTAATAAAAGAAAAATGAAACCAATATATCATGGCTCTCAATATAAAACTATCATACATAGCATTTTAAAGGACTGGTGCTCCCGCATCTTAAACTTCTTCCTTGCTTTAATTTCAAATTTTGGAAATCGTTACTTTGAATTTGAAAACTCTATTTAGATTCCAATCTTAATGACCAGTTCTTCATTATATTTTGTCTATTTTCATTTCTACCATTCAATCACCAAAGCAACCATGTTGTCCAAATGCTAGAGATCTGATGAGGCTTCCAATACTACTAGCACTACTCTTCATCATGACGAGGTGCTTGTGAATGTCATTAGAGAACTCCATGAGATCGTCCATTAGTTTGTGCATGAAGAGGCTCGATGCACGAAGGCCAAACATAATGAACTCACCGAGTTAGTGCAGTTTCTAGACGAGAAGACGAAAAAAGTGAGTGAGAAGATTAGAGTCGATCAAAATGATTCCTAAGATCTTTTTTCATCTTTTGGCGATGATGAGAAGGATGATGACAAGAAGGAAGTTTAGCAAATTTAGGTTTTTTTTTCCCTTTTCATTCTCTGTTGTTATCTTTTCATTTTTTTCATTTTTTTAATTCTTTAATAGGGGCCGCTGAAAAGAGTTAAAATACATGACGATTATTTTAAAACAAACCATCATGTATTAGAATTTTAATTACGTTACATGAATTATGGTTTTGCTAACACAATGTCATCTTTTTTTAAAATAAATGTCGTTTTAAGCACACAACTGTCATGTATGTCTTATAAATACCTGCTAATTGGCACCTCTTGACATTTTGAATCCATATCAAGACTTTGTCTTTACATGAATCCTTGGCAACCCTACCACTTCGACTCCCTTTTCTAGCCATCAAAATGCTTTTTCAGGAAACATCCACCACCCAACAGTGCTGTCAATTGTACCATAAATTTATGAAAAATAGAGAAAGATGTCTCAAGTAACATTTGAGGCTTAAAAGGTTTTAAAAAATATCTTAGAAAATAATTTATGTAATTATGAGAATTTTGGTTATTTGAGGAGGAATTAGCCAAAATAAATTGTTTTAAATATGTGTAGGCCTCAGACATTTGGATAAAAAGGGAAACAATTAGAATAGAGTTTCTATGAGATTATAAAAATTGTTCCATCCCCAAGAGATGAGAAGGTTGACTTTAAAAAATATTTAAAGCCTAATTATGTCAAAAGGAGGCAATTTTCGAGAAATTTAAAAAGTAGTACTTCCTAGCCAAGTTTTAACTTTAAAAAAATTAGACAACTTCCCACAATGAATGAGAATTAATGGAGCAAAGGGATAAAATTTTGGACTTAGGCAGCATCCAAAAAATATTAGTCAAATTTATATTATTATAAAGAAATATTCATTATGACACCATTTGAACTCATTAATGGTGAGATATTTTTAGATTACGAGATAAGATTACGAGATAATTTTGCTATCTGATTTTGTATAATAGCTTGAGGCTCAAAAAAAGTTATTTTCCTTCCTTTCTCCTTCTTATCTTGGTGCCACCTTTTGCATGATTATTGGTGAGAATTTTTCAAGAGAAACATGTGATGAAAATGGAATAAAATAATATTTTGGATTTCCAATGACTTACAATTTAGTTAATGGAATTCAAGCCACATTTCAATGGAATTAAGAGACAATTGTGGAATCTAAGATGATAACACCCCACCTGTGTAATTTTAACGAAGTTTGGAGGCAAAGTGTGGACTTGAGACAACCTTCCAATGTAGTTAAATTTTCAAGATATTATACCTCTCCTCTTTCATTTACTTGAGAATTTTTGGCCAAGAGAGAAGAGGAAGAATAAGAAAAGGAAAGGAATTAGGAACCTCAAGTAAATCAAGCTCAAACTCTAGGTAACGATTGGACTTAGTTGTTGTTTATGCTGTTATTTTTGTTGGTGAGCTTGATTATGGTTTTTATTAAGTTTTGGAATTTAGAAATCCTAAGCCTTGATCATGTCCAAATTTACATATAGAAAGCTAAGAATAATTTAAGGTTAGTTTGATGATTAAGAGCTAGAAAAGGATGAAAATCTTGTAATATTGTGTGTTTAATGAAAGAATTTCATATCCTCTGTCACATCCCAAGAAAATCTCACCTGGACATAGGGAATTAAAAATTGGGATGAGGACCAATGTATAAACTAGATGGGAGGACAAAACAACTTTTGAGGTGAAACCCCGATAAGGTCCGGTCCGGCATTTTTGTAATTATCAGTCTAGGAAAGGCAAAACAGAAAAATTTCAGAAAAATTTCAGAAAATGGGAAAAATACAAAAGATTTGAAAACTCGGTTGAGGCCCGAAAGGTGGAATTATTATGAAAATAAATTGTTATGAAATTTTCCGTAAACAAAGGTTTTTCAAAAAAATATTAGAAATTGGAGGAAAATAATTATTTTAATTGGTTTGAGGAGTTAATAAATTTGGAAAAAATATGAAAAAATCATTTAAATATTTATTTAAATTTATAAAATTGTTTTTAGGCCTTGAAAGCTCAGGAATTAATTTTAGAGAATTTACTTTTTCGCAGTAACACTGATAGATGCCTAATCGGAGAAAATCCAAAGAGGAAGCAAAAAATTCTAAAAATTTTTAGATCATGTTCTCATATTAAAAAGTGAATTATCATAGAGAGAAATGAATTTTTGGAGGTTGGGAAAAATTATGGAATGTTACAGTGAATAGTAACTGATAAAGTTTCAAATCGATTTGGGATTTTGATTTGGATTGTGGGCCATCTTTTTAGGCCAGCCTAGAACATTTGTGCGGCCCACATTAGGCCAAATCCAAGCCCAATTTCGTGCAGCTTCCAGACCCCACCATATTTAATTAAATAAAAATGCAAAACTAAGAGATAAATGTTTGGAAAAGTCTAGATATGCCACTTGGATTGATCTGATTTATTTTGCTATAAATGGCTGCCACATAACCCCCCCATTAGGTGTCCCATTTTCGGCCAATTGAGGGGAGAAGGAGGCAGATTAAATTTTCTATAAATACCCCCTCCTAAAATACAAGAAAATGTTGGAAAAATTGGAAAAAGAGGGGAGGTGCTGTAACTGCAATTCTAGACCAAGGGAGACCAAAACTTAGAGGGTTTTGAGCAAGGAATCATCTAATTTTCACTAGGGAAACATTAACGTATGTTCAAGCATTCCTACCCCTAAGTTTCAAGCTTGTTTAATAAGGGTTTTGGCTTGAATATTCCAAGTTGTAGTGCTGCCAAAATTTCACTAGATCATGTGATGCTTAGGGAAGGATAGAAACCTTAAATACCAAGTGGAATAAGCATGATTAAGTGATGTATGGATTGATTTTTGGAAGAAAATACACCTAAGGTTCTATATGTTCAATTCGACCATGGGTAGTTCATGCTGGAGGAATTTGTTTTGCATTGATTTGATGATTCTAATGGGTTTAAAATGTGTTTTTGTGTAGGGATATACTATTAGAAAGTATTCAAAATTATTAGAATCAAAAATGAAATTTTTGGAAGTATATACCCCCTATTCGACCAACTCAACTTGAAGAGGAAGAAGTTTGATTTTTAAAAATCTGATTTCATATTTGGATTCCTCATGAAAAATTGTGTAGTGATGAGTCATGAGGTTATTGATTCCAAAGGAGGAATCATTTTGTTAAAAATCAAAGAAAAAGGGGGGGGGAATGTTTGATTGAAGTTAAAGTTTTGTGTTGGGTTGTTTAATGGTTAATGTGACCTATATTTATGCTTGATTTAATAGGCTTTGTGAGGAGGAATCAAGGAGTATCATTATCCCTTGAGGAGATCGAAACGATCAAGTATTAAAAGGTAGCATTGAATTATAATTTGATTGTTTATCTTGCTTGCTTAACGTGATTTGTTACTTGCTTGGATTGAGGAACTTGTGTTGTGATCTTGATTGATTGGATGATTTTGGGTTATGCTTTAGCCAAAGACATTGAATTATGTTATGGTGAGAGTGTTGGTGTTCCTTTCCTAGCTTGATGTTGAGTATGATTTTATGTGGCTTGAGGATGTCTTGAAGTTTATAACATGTCAGGTTATAGCTTGCTTGATTTAGAAAGTATGGTGATTATAGAATTCAAACTATGCATATTAAGAAAGACCAAGACCAAGAAGCCACAATTTATCTTGAATTCCTACATCAAATTAGAGTCCTACATCATATTGATAGCCCTCAACACCATACAGTTACAACAAACTTTAATACAACCTAGCGAGGGAAACCATGATTCGTAGCATGGCTCTTCCTCTCAAGTATGTGAGGGTACCATCAAGGAGATGAAGACAGTGAGAGAGGTTATGGGAAGCTTTGTTGCATGGCTTAGCAGTCTAGTTGCAATTGGAATAAGTCACCAAAGGTATATAGTAGTTAAAATTTAAGATAAGTTAATACCTACAAATTCTATTTTGCTAACTGATAGTTCGCTTAGACTAAGAAGTCCAAGAAGAGCATATTGAAGTATCTCAGTTTAGTATCAGGTGACTAAAAGACTAATAAGTAGTCTAAATCATAGTCTTTGACGGTCTTAAAACATCTTGAGAATCATACAACCATGGTCACTAGAGCGATTAGGAAAGACTATTGTTTGAATGTGGAGTGTGAGCAAGAGATTTACAGTGAGACCAAGGGCAACCTTATCTTCAAAGTTCAATTTATACTACAAAATTTATCTAGCTATAAGTTTGAGAATTTGTTTATTTTTGCATGTAGTACTTTGATGATGCGTATTGCCAACAATATTCATCTACTCAAATGCAATAAGTCCTCAAACAATTGGCTGTTGCCATGCTTCATTAGTAGCTAATGCAAAGAAAGTTGTATAGTACATATATTGGTTAAATTAGACAATTTCAGTTTTGATATTTTCTTATATAGGTACTTGGCCAGATGGCCAAAAAAAAAGGTATTTGGCTAATTTTGGCTTTAGTTGTTCTAGTAATTTGCTATAGATACACAAATTATACAATTCATAAGAGGGTTTGGTTTTTGTTGTTTTAGCTATATATATGTTATATATAGATACACAATTTACTACCTATAATATGGGTTCGGACTTCTACAAATGAGCATGTATATATGTGTTAGGAGAATGATTGTAAATAAACTTGTGTATATAAGTTTCTATTGTTTTAGTCAATTAATTGATTTTGTGATTTGTTACTTCAGCATATATATATGTAAGTAATGCAAGAGACTACTTAAAAAGTAGTATCCCATGATTAAAAAGATTATTCAAAAATACGTTATGGTTCTAATGCCAAACCATCATGTATTAATACAAAAACATGACAGGTTCTCAACTACAGAGCGATCACATATTATTTCATTAGTGCGACAATTGTGGTATAAAAACCTTCACGTATTTGTTTCCATACATGATGATTTAAAACCACCAAGCATTCTTCATCGAGAATAAATTATGTGTCCCTACGTGATGGGAAAAAAATAATTGACATATATCAATAATTTTGTACTAGTGTAATTTATTTGAATATTACAAAATGTGCTCTTCTTGAGCATATTTGGCTTAGATGAAAGAGTACTTGCCAAAATGCATTCAAGAATCAAGAAAATTAAATTATACTTATATATAAATGAATCTGG
The DNA here is from genome assembly GCF_004799145.2 of Neltuma alba. NCBI lineage: Eukaryota > Viridiplantae > Streptophyta > Magnoliopsida > Fabales > Fabaceae > Neltuma > Neltuma alba. The sequence continues at coordinate 390,639 of NW_021635638.1, read as the reverse complement.
AGGCGTACATGAAGATGAAAGTAAAAAAAAAAATCACGAAATTAAACTAATTAAAAAATGGTTAAGGTACAATTTTGCTTTGGTAGTGTTTACGTACGATTTGTGAATATCCAAAAATACTTTTTAGTTTCAATGTCATCCTGGAAGTATTAAAATAAAAGCAATGTAGCCCTACTTTAACATTAGCCAAATGCACATTTAACACGTTGGATCTTATGCCATTTATGATTCCACATGAGTATGACTGTGATTTCTTCTTTAGTCATTTTTGCATTTTTGCTCCAAACATTTTTAAGGAAGAGCAATGTTGCCTAGGAAGTATCAAAAAAAGAGAAATGTCACCCAAATTCAACAACAAAATGAAAAAAAAAATAAAAAACTAGTGAAGATGCAAAATGAAGTAAATGACAGAGACCATGAAGCGCATAATAAACAAACACCAAAGAGAACATAAGGTAAAAGCAAATAGTGAACAACTTTGCACATGATGGTACTCCTTTTTGTATTTTACAATCAACATCTTGGGATCATCCTAGACTTGCTCCACATGCTTTTTAATTAGGCAACCTCTCATGATATACTGTATTAGTAATACCCACTATAACACTACTACAAAATAGGTATTTTATAGCAATTAAAATGAGCGTTTCATGGTAGTTTTGAGTGTGACATCCACTACAACAAAATGTGTTATTTACCTCCCTCATTTATGTCTGTTCTAAAAAACAGAAGAGAAATATTAGTGTTCCCGTCTGTTTAGGAACAACAGACGTTACTTCACGTCTCTTTTAAACAAAACAAACATTAATTCATGTCTGTTGATCCTAAACAAACGTGAACTAACATTTGTTGTTTCATAACAGACGTTACTTCACATATGTTTAGAAGCAACAGACGTTACTTCACGTCTGTTTTCAAATAAACAGACGTGAAGTGGCTTGATTTTTTAAAAAAATTTGGCCGCAGCTAGTGCATCAGCTTCATATCATCAGTACTACAAACCTCCAGCATGCAGCTATCTCATGCAGCAACTCTGATTTTTCGCTCTCTCCCTCTTATTTTCGTCTTCTACCTACAGCAGTCGTGAGCTACTCGAAGACTTTCCCTCTGATTTTAGTTCTCTCAAGGCCATAGCCCTCCCTCCATTGCCGTCGTGCGTTCTGCATCAGCTTGATTTTTTCGTGTTGCAGCAGCTCGCCGTCAATTACCAAGGCTGAAGCAGTGAAGTTCACACGCATACCAGCTCACTGTCCTCCTCCTCTCTCTAGGTCGTGATACTCTTTGATTCGAAGGCATGCCAGAACAGTGAAGGTAAGTTCATTCAACCGTTACATTGTGGGTTTAGTATGTTGTGCGTGGGTTTGAGTAGCTTGAGGAATTTTGAATTGGTTTCTGAGGTTACTGTTTAAATTTTTATTGAAAATTGTGTTTAGATAGTTTTAAATTTGTATATATTGATTGGATAGAAAATCTAAAGATTTCAAGCCTTGTTAATACTTGTTAGACAAATAATGCATACAAGGTGTTTGTCAAAATGTCTAAGAGGGATTACATTTAGATAGTTTCCTATATGTATTGAATTTAGATTAAGGATTGGTATACATTAAATTATTAATGAAAAAATTGCATTTAAATAGGTTAAAATTTGTTTACATTGACTGGGTAATGGATTTGAAGTTTGAAATCCTTATTAACTAACTTGTTTGAAAATTAATACATAAAAAGTGTTTATCAAAATGTCTAAAAGAAAATTTTCCTATATGTATTGAATTAGATGTTGATTACATTCAAGAGGAAGCTTTAAAAATTGGATGTTTATTAATTGGATAATGGATTTGAAGATTAAAAAGCTTTGTTCTCATAATCTTTGGATTTTTGTTGTGTTATATGTAGAATCTCCACTACTTGTAAAAGTAATTTTTTATGTCTTTTTAAATTTTAGGAATTGGCATGATGATATAGTTATTATGAGATGTTTTATGTTGTAATTAGAATGAATCGGATTCAATTGATATCATTAGTTTTGAATTTGGTTAATGTTTATTGGGACTGTGCTGAATGGAATTAAATTGTTTAAAATTTCTTAGGTAGTAACGGAATGGATCATAGTTGGATGAATGCTTTGAGAACAAGTGATGAATATGAGAACGGAGTAGAACGATTTATTGAATTTGCTAAAAAGAATGCTCCTAGCAATAACGGAATGTATTTTTGCCCCTGTGTCAAGTGTTTAAATGAGAGGCGACTAAGTGTTGATGATATTAGGGATCACCTGCTTTGTGATGGTATAAATCTTTGATATACAAGATGGATATGGCATGGTGAAGTAGGAACAAGTTCAATACTCGAAAAAGAGGAAGTTATAGATGATGTAAATGATAGAATGAGCGATATGATTCATGATGTAGGGGTAGAGTTCTTTGTGCGATCACATGCAAATGATAACTTGAAGAGTGATGCAGAGATGCCTTTGTACCCTGGGTGTTCTAAGTATACACGATTGACAGCTGTATTGAAATTGTTCAGTTTAAAAGCAAATAATAGGTGGACTGACAAAAGTTTCACAGAGTTGCTTCAATTGATTAGTGATATGCTTCCAATTGATAACGTTCTTCCAAATCGTGTGTATGAGGCAAAGAAAATCTTGTCTCGGATGGGTATGGGCTATGAAAAGATACGTGCTTGTCCTAATGACTGTGTATTATATAGAAAAGAGTATGTTGGTCTACGTGAGTGCCCAAAATGTAAAACTTCACGATATAAAGTGAAAAAGAACATGGACTGTGCTGGTAACTATGATGGTGATGAGACAAGTAAAGGGCAACCTTTAAAGGTGTTATGGTATCTTTCGATAATACCACGATTTAAGTGCTTATTTGCTAATGCAACAGAAGCGAAGAAGTTAAGATGGCATTTTGATGAGAGAATATCAGATGGAAGATATCTTTGGCACCGTGCTGATTCTCCTCAATGGCAAAAAATAGATGAAATGTTTCCGGAGTTTGGTCTTGAAATCTTCGCCTTGGGCTTTGTACAGATATAATCAACCCTTACGGTACTCTTAATAGCATACATAGTGCATGGCCAGTACTGTTGGTGATGTACAACCTACCTCCCTGGTTATGTATGAAGCGCAAGTACATGATGCTTTCTATGATGATTTCAGGACCAAAACAACCAGCAAACAATATTGATATCTACTTGGCACCTTTAATTGAAGATTTGAAGATGTTGTGGGAAGAAGGCATGGATGTGTTTGATGCATACAAGTAGGAGTCCTTTAAGTTGCGTGCCATGATCTTTACAACGATAAATGACTTTCCTGCATATGGAAATCTATCAGGATACAGTGTGAAGGGGCATAAAGCATGTCCTATATGTGAAGCAGACACATACTTCCACCAACTTAAGCACAGAAGGAAGACAGTTTACCTCAGTCACAGGAGCTTTCTTGATCAGTTCCACCCATATCGAGATTGAAAAAGGTTTTTAATGGCACCAGAGCATGACATGGCTCCGAAGGCATTAACTGGAGAGGAAGTTTACCAGTGAGTAGAAAGAATCAATGTCATCTTTGGTAAGACTCAAAAAGCTGCAAGTGAGAAAAACATATGGAAGAAGAGGTCTATTTTCTTTGATCTTCCATATTGGCGCAGTCTTGATGTAAGACACAGTATTGATGTGATGCATGTGAAAAAAATATGTGTGATAGTCTTATCAGTACTCTTTTGCACATACCTGGAAAAACTAAAGACGGAATTAACACAAGACTTGATCTGGCTGAAATGGGAATACGAGAGCGCTTACATCCATAATTGAAAGAGGGTGGTAAGCGGGCTTATATGGAACCTGGCCCACACATTATCTAAAGTCGAAAAGACAAGCTTGTGTCGGTGTTTGCATGACATCAAGGTGCCCCAGGGGTATTCTTCTAATGTGAAAAGGCTTGTCTCAATGCATGATTTGAAGTTAGTGGGAATGAAGTCTCATGATTATCATGTATTGATGCAACAATTATTACCAGTGGCTATTCGAGGCACAATGAGAGATGATGTGAGGAGCACTATAACTAGATTATGTATCTTCTTCAATGCTATTTGTAGCAAAGTCATTAACATAGAGAAATTGGATGAATTGGAAAATGAGGGTTATGTTATTTTGTCTCAACTAGAAATGCACTTTCCTCCAGCATTTTTTGATATCATGGTGCATTTGATCATTCATTTAGTGAGGGAGATAAAGCTTTGCGGCCCTGTTTTTCTAAGATGGATGTATCCATTTGAGAGATACATGAAAGTCTTAAAAGATTATTCCAAGAATCCTTATCGACCTGAAGCATCAATTGTTGAAAGGTATGTAGCGGAAGAGGTTGTGAAATTTTGCAAAACATATCTATCTATAGCTAAGACACCATCTCGATATGAAAAGGGTACAAGTAAAGGAATAAGGGGGCTGAAGGTAAAGAGTATGGGTCGTGAAGAAGTGTTACAAGAACACTTATACATATTGAATAATATGGAAGAAGTGCAGTCGTATTTAGATGATCACAAAAAACGTTTAAAAGAAAAATATCCAAAGAAAAGTGATATGCAGATAGCTAATGAGCATAACAAAACATTTATAACATGGTTCAATGAAAAAGTTTTGAGAGAGGCCAATGTGTCTGATACAATAAAATGGTTAGCTTGGGGTCCTTGTTTTGAAGTTATTACTTGGAGTGGATACGACATAAATGGATATTCCTTCTACACAAAAGCTCAAGATGACAAAAGTACTGTGCAGAATAGTGGGGTAATGGTGGTTGCTGAAGCGATGCATTTTTGAGTTCGAAAGATAAAAACCCCAAATTGGCATCTATGGCTTATTATGGAGTTATTGAAGAGATATGGGAGGTAAACTACACCAATTTCAAGATTCCTGTCTTCAAATGTAAATGGGTCAACAACAATGGTATTGAAATAGATCAACAATTTGGATTTACATTTGGCAAGGTTGGTTATACAAATGAGCCCTTCATTTTAGCAAGCCAGGCAAAACAAGTATTTTATGTTACTGATCCAGTGAATAAAAAATTGTCTATTGTCCTTCAAAGTAAAAAGTAGAAGGACAGTGATCCAACCATGAATCTTGAGGAGACACCACCTTTTGCTTTAAATCTGCCTAGACCAAGTGAAGTAGAATTGGTAGATAATGATGAATATGCTGCAAGAGATGATCATTGTGAAGGGATATGGGACAATGCATAAAGTAGATTAAGTAATGTAATTTTGCAATGTACCTTGTGTTATTTTCTTTCATTTATTTCATTACAATGTACTTAATATTATTTATGTTAATGCATTTCATTATAATTTACTTATTTATCTAATTTTAGTTTTTCAACAGGCACATGGAGGATGATTCTAATAGAAATATGGAGGAGGATTGTGGCAGCGATGATGTCAATGAGCCAGAAGGAAGGAAGGAAGGAAGGGTAGAGGTAGTACAAGGCTACCAAAGTTAGCAGTATGTCATGGTCGCATTCAGAAGAGGCATGTGGATTTTGATGTCAATATGAATCCAATTGGTGAAGAGAAGGACAGATTCATTAGCTATATAGGCTCTGTTACTCGAAGCAAAGTTAACATTCTATGGCCTAATTGGAAGTCGATTTCTAAGGAAACGAAGGATATGATTTGGGAATATATTTTGGTCTGTCACTTTCTAATTTTATTTGATTTATTTTTTTGTAAATATAGTTATAACTGAGATCTTTAACTCAAATATATATATATTTTTTTTGCAGCAAACGTATGACATCCCTCGTACTGAGCAAATGAAAAAGCATTTGTTGCAGCAAGTTCGTCAGTGCTAGAAAGATTTCAAGCACACACTCACGAGCCAGTATGTGCGAGGGCCTAAGAAAGATGATGATCCATGCCAAAAATACTCCTTCCTTGATCCAGATGATTGGAGGAGGTTTGTGGCATCACGACATGATCCTAAATTTCAGGTACGTTGCCTTATAAAACATTTAATTTTGATTTAATTTACTTCACTTACTCAATTTACTTTGTTTTCTTTTCCACAGGAATTAAGTGCGATGAATAAAGAAAGGCAAGCTAAAAATTTATATCTGCACTATTTATCTTGTGGAGGTTACAAGATGCTTGAGGAGAGGATCATGCAGAATGACTTGAAGGCGATGCAGGAAGCTACAAAATCTGATCCTAGCATCGTTGTTCAAACCCCACCTCCTCCTCCACGTCATAGAAAATGGAAGGAAGCAAGGATGAAGAAGGGTCAGTATATTAATCTAGAGTTGCTGAGATTGCTAAAAAAATTGTAAGTTCTATAATTCAAATAACTTTAACTTATAGTAATAGTCCTTATACTTTGTCATTAATTTTTTATCATACTTAAAATGTTATAGGAGATACTTGAAGAGCAAAGTAGTGAAGGTTCATTTAATCCAAGTGAAAGGATGGACATTTTAGCGACGGCGATTGGGAAGCCTGATCACCCCGGACGTGTTAAAGGAGAAGGGAGGACAATTGGTCTTACCCAATACTTTGGACAAACTTCACGAGCTTCCCTACGAAGTCAACCCATTGATGAGATGATAGCTAAACTTCGAGACCAAGTTCGTGATGAGCTCCAATCTGAGCTAGAGGTCAAGATTGAGGCCCAGTTACGCCAGTCACTTCGACAAGAGCTTATGGTTGAGCTTCGTGATGAGATGAAATCTATGGTCTCTAGCATGCAACTTAGGACAGTTCAACAACAATGCACACCTCAGGTTTGTAATCAATTTCACTTAAATTGATATTGAGTTTTACCAACGTTTTTCTTATTTAATTTAATACTTGCATTTCTCTCATTTAGGATTCCCCCGTCTTTCCTAACACTAAAGACAGTTGTAATCCACCAGGGGTATTGGGAGAGCATGATCCTAGTAGTCCTACGCCAGACTTTGGACAACCTTGTTGTCTTCATTTAGAGGTCCCAAGGATGCGTGTTGTTGCTGACACTCTCCTCTACAATCACGGGAGCACCATCCATCACCAACAAATTCTAGAGGACCAAGTGAGGGTTACAGTTACGACTGTTCGAGAGGGAGAGACAGGAACGGATGTGCCATTCCCGACTACTGAAGTTGTGAGGTTAGGTCAGGCAATTGGAACTTTCATTCTTTGGCCTCGACACCTTGTCGATAAGGAGATAATACCTGTGATGATAAGAAAATGTCATGCTGTATTGTGTGAATTTTTTTAACATAATACTTATAATACTTATTATGTTTATTTGATGTTTCATTAGGACCAGAAAGATGTTGATAGATATCCCTGCTTGGCACAATTATATAAGGAATATAAAAAATTTAACAAGGTCAACATAAAGATGCCTGTAGGGATTATGGGTGAAGAAAAATTATATTTCTTTGGACTTGACAAAGATATCAGGGAATTCTTATCTTTGAAGGAGTTGGACATAGTATGGCTTCAATTAGCAATCATGTAAGTTTATTTTTTCATTTCTAACTTAAACTTTTAATTTCTTACTTTGCACATGCTAATAATTACCTTATTTCAATTCAATGATAGCTTTTTCCATAACAAATGCATGTCATCAATGGAGAAGAGAAATTTGTATGAATATTTATGCCCTACAAGTGTCCAGACGAAGTACAACCCACTAGATAGAAGAATCAGATATGTGGGCAATACGATTGGAGACACTAAATTACCTTGTTATTTGGCACCAATTATTGAAGGGCAAGTAGCTTAATTATATTCTTTTAGACATACTTAAATTGCTAAGAATTATTGTGATATCCAACAATGTATAAGTCTTATTCTATGATGTAGTCATCATTGGAGTTTGTGTGTTTCTTGTCCTATCGACAATGTCATCTACTAGTTTGATCCCTTGGGTCGTCGTCCAAGCACTGAGATGAGGGGCATTTTCAACATGTAAGTACCTTAATGTAAATCAATAATTTTGTTTTTACTATAAATTATTTAACTTGTGTTTTCATTTGCTTATAGGGCTTTAAAGACTTATTATATAACCGGTGGGAAGCGTTCTGGCAAAAATGGCCCAACAACTTGGGTCTATCCCAGCGTGAGTACTTTGAATTGAAGTTCTTTCATTGATGAGTTATTTTATATATGAATTTAGATTATCATTTCCTTGTGATTTGTAGTGTGCTAAGCAACGAGGGTCAACAGAGTGTAGATATTACATTATCCGTTATATGTTTGAAATTATTGAGAGTGGATGTACTACAAAATTTGATGAGGCAAGTAAATATAATTTTAGTTTTGTAATAGTTGAATTTTTAAATTGAATTGTTATTTATTTTATTTTCTTCATATGTTTAAATTTGTTCATTTGTCAATTTATAGATTTTTGATAATGATTGCTCATATACTGTTGATGATATTGACTTCATCCGAGACCTTTTGGCACAACAACTGCTTCAAGAATGGTGGTCTAGGGATTGATTAAGTTTATATTTATAGAGATAATAGGTTATCAATTTTGACTTTTGCAATTTGTTCTTCTTTTTTGACTAGTTAGTTAATGTGTCAATATATTGATGAAGTTGTGATGTTGATATGTCTTGGCTGAAAATATTGACTGGTTCATTCTATTTCAACTTGCTGGAGAGTGGCTATTATGGCTATTGTGGCTGTAGGGGAAGTGGTACATACGAAGTGAATTTTTTTAAAAAAAGAAAACGAGCACATTCACGTCTGTTTTGGGAAACATAAGTAAAAAATCATACTTTTAATCTCTGTTTTACACCAAAAAAGACGTCAATTTACCTCTGTTTCTCCAAAACCAGACGTGAATTTATGTCTATTTTTGGAGAAACAGAAGTAAAAAAGTGATTTTTTACTTCTGTTTAAAACAGACGTAAATAATACCATTATTCGCTTCTGTTCAAAACAGAAGTAAAAAGAGGGTACTTTTTATGTCCCTTCTTTTCATGTCCCCCGCAAAACAGAAGTAAAAAGTCATGCAAAACAGAAGTAAAAAGTCTTCATTGTAGTAGTGATCTATGCCATCGATGTAAAAATGTGGAGAATTTTAAGGCAGTTTAGTAACTACTGTGGTATGTGACTTTTTACGGCGGTTATATAAATAACCACCATGAAAAGTTTATTTATTATTTATTGAATTTTTCTCCTCTCATTTTGCTCAAGACCTAAAGCCCTTCGCTACTGATAGAACATGGAAGCCTTCAAATACCAAATCAAAGCCACTAAGATTTGATGAAGGTAAAATCGAACATCCAAATCTTATTTAACTCATGAATTTCAGGCTATCAAATATAGATCTGCAAAATGAGGAGATGAAAAATTAGATCTATTCAAGCTTTCATATATCAAAGTATGTTTAAGCAAGGAGACTAACAACAACAACAAAAACAAATCTATTCAAATTCAGCAACAAACATCATGTGTTTTAATTAAAAAAGAAAAACACTACCCACATTTTTTGAAACAACCAAATCACAAAAATTATGAGACCCATGGAAAGAATGGAGGAGAAAGGGAGAAAAACTCATAAATAAGGATTCAAAAAGATTACACGATGGCGATGGTGATAGAAAAACATGGTGGAGCTGACAGAAGCAAGGGGAAAATGCCCACCAAGGTAGGAGTAGGGAGAAAATCAAGTGAGGATGATAGTGGGGGGTTATGGGCTTTGACTATAAAAAGTTAAAAGTAAGTGTGTGTGTGTGTGTGTGTGTGTGTGTATATCACACAATGAAAAGGGTTTTAAAATTCTGACAGAATTTTTAAAATGGTATTTTAAAAAAACCACTGTAAAAAAAAAACTTTTCATGGTAGTTTTTGAAAAAGCCACCTTAAAAAATACTTTTCATGGCAGTTTTCTAAATAACCACTATGAAAAGTAAAATGTACTTTTATATAATCGCAAAAATACTACTGCCATTTTTTTTTTACAGTGTTTGCCTGATAACCATGGTAAATTAGTGTCATAAAAACTCTTTTCTGTAGTAGTGTAATACAAAAAAAATAATTAAATGAAAATTATATACAAAATTTTATTAGGTGAACTAAATGGAAAGAGTTGGAGATTCATTTTTTATTTTGACGAATTCAACTTATTTGCGATGATACTGAAAGGAAAAGGAAAGAGATTAATACCAAGGGTGGGGTGAGCCATTGATCATCCTTGAAGTGTACTTCGTTCCCTGTCTTTAATGGTCTTTCGTATGCTACATTTGGTTTGATATTAAATTTGGGCAGCATTGCTCCTTTTAACTTCTTTCGCGACAATATTGTTTTTTGGTTAAATCTTCCAGGGTGAAATTGACCAAAGAAAACAATACAGTCATGCCCATGTGGAATCATACATGGCATAATTAGTTACCATTAGAGTAGGGCGACGTTGTGTTTTAATACTTCCAGGGTGACACTAAAACTGAAAAAAACTTTTGGATGCCCATTGTTTCTACTTGGAGACAAAATTTGACCCTAACCAATTCACCCCTATTCATGATTTTTACTAGAGATACAGCTAAAGTTAAAATATATTACAATATAGGCAAAATTTACCAAAGAAAAAAATACAGTCATGCCCGTTGTGAAATCATACATGGCATAATTAGCTACCATTAGAGTAGGGCGACATTGTTTCTGTTTTAATACTTTGGGAGTGATATTGAAACTGAAAAAACTTCCGGGTATCATCAATTAAATCAGAATCAGGTTAATCAATCAATTATATTCTTGACAACTTGTAGTACCCGATTTATTTAAAAATCAGTCGAGTATAATATTGTGAAATCTGAATATATTTAATTAATGAAATTTGAATAACATATTGATTGAGATTTGAATATATTCAATTACATGAGAAACATTATAAATAAATGGAATTTCAATTAGGGGCTTAAATGAAAAAATTAATAATTAATTTTAAATATGAATAATATCTTAATTGAGATTTAAATATATTGAATTAAATAGTATGTCAATTGGAGATTTAGATGGAGAAATAATTAATTAATTTTAAATTTTCTTTTATTTTTTCTAAATTCCTCATCTCTAGTTCAAATTCCATTGGGATGAATAAAAAATCATACTTCTATCCAAAATAAATCTTGAGTTGCCTTAGATAATGCAATTTCTTAGAATTTTAAATCTAATTAAATATTTTAATCTGTGAATTGCACACAGAAAAAATTTCTAGTTGTCCCACCATAACTTGAGTTTTGAAATTTCAAGATAAGGAACAAAGTCCGGAACTAGCGCATTAGGAAGGCATAAATTATAAACTAATTCATTTAATTCTATCAACTGAGTCACCATAAGATCTGTTACATATTTTCTCTTGCAGAGGACATCCAATAAGCCAGAACATATCATTTGGAATTCTTCAACCATAGACATGAATTTTGCAAGTTAGGTCACAGAAACTGAAGCTGATAATCTCCCCGATGAGCATTATGTTGCCCCCGTAAAGGACTTGTCAATCTTTTAAATGAGGCAAACTTTACCTCCACATTATTTTTCTAGATTTAATTATAATTTTTTTAAAATTAACTGACGAATATGCGTATGATTTTTCAAAATAAACTGAGGAATATGGAAGAATCGCTTGAATAGTAACCTCATATACTTTTCAAAAATTTGACCATTTTATAATGGGACTTGTCTTTAAATTGCTTGGAATGCCTTGTGCTGGAGCTCTAGTGACCCAGAGTGAAGGGAGTTTTTCTTTTTTCCTTTTTACACAAAAAAATTAGATCATTGAACCCAAAAAGAAAAAAAAAGAAGTTAATTTCAGAATAGGAATTGTGCCATTATTTTGGATATCTCTGTCTCCCTAGGCTCTGCTTCAAAGTATTATTTTCATCCTTACACTACCTCTGAAAAACTAAAATAGTACTTTTTTAATCAAAAACAAAATAATACTTTTTTTTTTTTTAGCAATGATACTATTTATCAATTTAACTATCAAACGATAATTATAATTGATTATTTTCTTTTCTTTTCCCTAACTTGTTTCCTTTCCTCCTTTACTATCAAATTATCAATTTGGAATATCGATAATGTTTTAACTAAGCAGATTTAGTCTTATAATGCGTTACAATTTAGGACACCTAGGGTGCACTAACAAAACCAAACGCACTACTAACTAACAGGATAATGCAATAAATTGAGTCAATTGGTCCATACAGTGCATACATTCCACGAACTCGGAAAGAATTGGATGCTTGTAATCAAATATCAGCAAATCAAGATACTAATGAATTAAAATTGTAGTTATGCCACCAAAAAACAAATTGAACTAGTTATAACTCCTCACTACCTTAATAAGGAAATTTGAACAATATCACTATATTGACAAGGAAAATTAAACCAAAATGTTGTGACATCAAATTAATGCTCTTTTTTTTTTTTTTTACCAGAGAAAATATATTTTCATTAAGTAGAAAGAAGGAAACGGAGAAATAAAATACAGGGCCAATAAAAAGGTCCAACAAAAAGGCCATGAAACTAACACCCGATAAACAACACGAAACCTAAACCTACGAACAAATTAAAACAAGAGAAGCCGTTGCCGTCAAGTTCGCCAGGAATCTGCAGCAAGGAAAAAAGAGTGGTGGTTTGAAAAACCCATCCCAAAGGACCAATCCTTCTCGTAGGCCAAAGAACATTTTTGGTTGAAAAGCAAACATGGGAATCTCAGAAGGTAGAACACCCACAGTCACAAGCAACAAATCAATAATGAAAGTCACTATAGGAGGAAGAGAACTCAGCTTTAACACCCTCCGAGCAGCACCATTTGATGAAACTTAGACCCTTCATCAACATCTTGAATTCGCCACCGCCGATCAACACCAACAACTCTCATAGAGAGTTTGGCAACTGAAGCAGAGACAATCATCGACTGAAACCTTTCCCTCAAAACACAAATCCAAGCCATCAAGTCTAGGTCAGATCTATTGCTTTTCATGCTATCATCAAAAAAAAGCGCCACAAGCAAAAACCATAGATCTGATAATAGTTGAAGAAACAAACTAAATACACCACCACTAAAACCCTATTAACACATAAAAATGAACAAGAGAATGACGTCCTCTTCCCCGACCAAGAGTGCCGAGGAAGTAGACGCCGTCAAGCGAGGAAAGCAAGCCGAGAGTGCCGAGGAAGGAGACGCCGTCGCTCTCATCGCTTATAAATAATTATAATTTTTATGATCATTTTTAATAGATATTTTTTTTTTTTACGGTTCTTCCCCTTAATTTTCGCCAAAGGAAAAAAAGACTATCAAGAATATTTAAATTTTCATTTTATTGTTATCATTTTAGATTTTATTATTTCATATTTAATTTTTGAGTTTCTAAAATGTTTCGCATTTACTTTTCAGAGTAAGGATACACCCTTTGAATGAAATAAAATTGATATTTGACCTATTTTCTCCTTTTCTTGAGTTCCTTCTTTTATTCGTTTGCTTTCTTTCTCCTTTCTTTGTGTATCTTCCTTCTCTCTAATATCTCCCTTTTATCATTTCCTCTCCTGTGTTGTATCACTAGTCTTATATATAAGAATTAGTAGAAGAATTTGCTTTAATTTTAAATATAAAACTTTGATATATTTTTTCTTTCAAACTTGTACTTTTTTTTTACTAAGAGAATTTTCTATCAAGAAAGTATTTCCAATGCAAACAATAAAAAGAATATTTAAATAAAAACCAATACATTATTTAACAGATAGCTGAACTAATTAATTTTTTTAATCTTTATAGATTAGTTATTTATCTCTTACATTTAAAATTGGAAGAAGTATTAGCTTCTAATTTGATTGAGGCTTTAATGGGTCAAATTAGGGTGTGTTTGGCAAGCACCCCAAACCATGATTTGGGAAAAATGTTAGCCAAACACCCTTAAAAAAATCAAAACCATGATTTGGGTTCAAAACCATGGTTTTGGAAAAAAATAGAAATTTTTTATTTTTGGAGAAAAAAGGGAGAGTGTGAGAGCCTATAGAATATGTATCTTGTTTTTTATAAATATTTTTTATAAACATATTTAATCTTTTATATTATAAATATATATACATATTAATTATTTATTAATTATATTATCTTATATATTATTAATATATGTTAATAAAAAATATATTATTAATAATTTTATTCCTTCAAATTAAAATATAGCATAAAAGATATTTTTTCTATAATTATCATATTAATTTATGCCAATTTGTATATATAAAAAGTACTTCTAATAACAACTATCCAAACACTCACACTTCTCAAAATCACTTTTTCACAAAATCTATTCTTCTCAAAATTTATTTTTTTCAGATTCTATTCTCTAGAAGCTATTCTCCAAACCATGGTTTGGTTTCATTCAAACACACCCTTAGTCTTTTTGGTTGGAGATCACCTCTACAAAAGCCCTCGTTCTCCACGAAGTTGAACAGGGAGAAGCGAGAACCACTTGAGTAAAAGAATCGATTTCGTCCTTTGTTCCCTATAGCAACTGGGGATCAAAAGGGAAAGACGAAGAGCATGCTATGGAATTCAAACCTTGTTTCAAATGAGGCAATATTAAATTAGTAGCATGTCAAATCACTTCCATATTCATCATTCTCCACTTTACATTACTACTGGTCCAGGGAAAACCACATCTCTATCTTAGAATAATTTGTCTCTTCATATGGAGGACTATACAATGAACAAATGCTAAGAATATGGTGGTTACACAGGATTTCATCAAGCATCAAACACGTCGCCCCAAGCAGCCAGTACATTTTGGCGACGCACTGCACTGCACTGCAACTGCGCCTCATTACACATAGTATTCACCAACAAACTCCAGGTTCTGAACCAACAAGAGACTAAGCTTCTAACCCTGAATCATCTCGATAGCACAGGGTGAGTGTATGAAAGACGAGGATTGACTATGATGCCGATGCCGTGATCGGCCAGACCTGCCACTGTTTCCCAAATTTAGCATGCTGAAACTACTGTTTTCCCAATATTTAGCTTGCCGAGAGGAATTAGGCTTGATCTGCTCTCAGAATTCAGAATATATCTTGTACCATTCACTTTCTCCGACTATAGTAGGCCCCACTGCCAGCATGACTATGATGCCGATGCCGTGATCCGCCACTCCGGCCACCAGTTCCTTCCAAAGTGTTGCCACGGCCAGAACCCTTGTTGCCTACGCTGAGCAACCAGTTTGTTGGCTGGGTTCCTAATCCATTCAACTCCTCTTCTTCTCTATCATTATACTCCAAGACAAGCCTTTTGATGTCTTCTTTCTCTTGCAGTTCAGCTGCTTCTTTCTGCTTTGTACTCTGCACCAATGAGCAATCTCGGGGAATGTACATCTGCTTCGTTTGTTGCTTGTTCCCTCTCTTCACAAGAACTTTCACCTGTACCTCTTTGTTTCCACCCATCTCCTCATCCAATGTCTCATCACCACTTTCCCCACCCACCCTCGCATGGTGATCTTTGGTGGAACTCTCAAACAAGTTCATTGGAATCATCATGTTTAATGTGGGACGACCTCGCAGCTCTTGCCTCCGCTGTTCCATACTCTCCTGCACAAAGCATTAAATCGTGTCATTCAAAATGCTATAACAGACAGCCTAACATCATCTATAACAAACTACTTTTTCCCCACTAAATTTCCCTCATCCTTCGGGGAGAAAAAAACATAGGAACAACATTATTCATCTGTTACCGCCATTCTTGAGCTCAGTATGACCCCCCTTTTCCATCCAAATTAATGAGACCCAAAAGACACAAACATTGTAACATTTTGTTCCCAGATGGTATTTTACAATGGCCTAAAAGTCAAAATTCAGAAGGAAAACGGCGAAATAACTTTTGCAAAAAAGGGAAGTCAAGACTGCAGAAGTGAGCAGGAGAAAGGAGACAAATTATACAGTTCCTTGCCTGTACTACAGCCTTAAGCTCCTGATCAAAACTGGCTTCTTCCCGAGGGTCCAAATCTGCCACTGCCTGTCTCACATGGATTTCATCTTCCTCATCAGAAGCAGGTACAGCCCCATCATCATCCTCGTCCTCATCTTCACTCTCACATCCATCCTCATGATTTTCCTCATCTAACTCCTCATCATCATGTCCCTCCACATCAAGTACGTCACTCCCTGAATCACTCTCACTGTCATTCAGATCATCTTGCACTCCATTGTCTTCTGTACCATTATCAATGCTCTGCCCATTCCTTGCTGTAGTATGAGGTGTACTCCTACTTGAAGGTTTCTCAGTGTCAGAATGCTTTTCACTACTGGCCTTGTCAGAAGAAGAAATACGGTCATGCTCCTCGAGCTCTACAAGAGCTGCATTCACTTCCTCAATTGATGTGTATCGAGTCATATTGGGACGCAAGTCCGCAAACAGGTCCTACATGAGCATCAATCATGAGTCAGACACATAATAGATATTGATCATATTTATGATAAAAAATTTTAATTGAAAAAGAAAAGGGAATTGTGTAAAACTACACTTAAAAGTCAACTTGACAACATAAATTCAGTACCACAGTATACTTTTATTATTTATGTTACAATGGGACTATTATTTTACAACTAAGATTTGTAACTTGTCAATTTGGTTAATTAAGATTTACTTAGGGAAAAAAAAATTGTGAGCATAACCCATATCGAAGCATCCAAGGAAGATTAGTAAGCCTTGCATGATTTAGGGGGCCTGTAAATACATCTTTAGCTCATTATTACTGTTTAACCCTTTATAATTAATATGCTAAAATTGATATTTGAATCAGGAAAATTCGGTTCCTTTTAGATTTGGAGGCAGATAAGTACTTTAAGCAAGCTCCCAATATATTAACATGCAAAATTCCCATTACAGATCACCCCATCTTCCCGCTCCTTAGTACAAGAATTCTCTATTTGTCCGCATAACGGGATATGGTTAGAGTTTAAAATATTCACAAAAAACATTCCTCCACACAAAACATTGATCATTTCACAATGCATAATCACAATAAAATCATCCTTATTTGGCAAAAATGGAAGATTGCAAAAACTAACATCCTTGAGAGTACATTGGCGGAAATAGGAAACTGACTAATAAATACACGTGATCTCTGCCGGAGTAATTTGTATCCAACAGGATACCAGGCTTAGGTGAATGGAGTGTTGTCTTTTTGAGTATATCTACCATAATTCAGCATTCCATGGTCACGTTATCACATCTCTTTGTATATTGACACCCAGGCCCAACAACCGATCTGAGGCGTCAGGTACCATTGCAACATGTAAAAAATCTTGAAGGTTTTTTCTCATGCTACCCGCCCAAGGTTAAACTTTCAAAACAGGACTTGGTAATTTCTATGAAAAGTTTTCTCAACTACGGGGAATAATCACCAAGCTCCCAAAAATCTAAACAGATACATAGGAGGTGGTTTTATTATTCTCTATGTTTGTTTACAATGTGACATTCCACAAATTAATCTCATTGGACCAGCATTAGTCAGAATTACTATCTCCATGTCAAATATAAGGCATGTTTTGTAAAATACTATGTTCAAAATATAAGGCATTCTACAGAGTTCTAAAAGCAATTAGTAACTTTTTACTTAAAATGGTCGTAAGAGCAATAGAGCACATCAAATTTACTTACCTTCCCTAACAGATAATTAATTATTGGTACTATTAAATAAAGGTAAAATTGGGAAAAATTCTGAAATCTAAACTACCTAACTATTTTTCTTGGTTCATGCGTTCTAGTTAAAAATGCCTCATAATTGACATGGAGGGAGGAGTTAAAAAAAATATTGCTTAGAAATGGATTTTTTCTTTATGTAAACAGTTATCATCTAAACCTCCAATTATACTTCATATGCAAAAATTTTAAAATATTTCACTAAGGGCCCAATTTTTAAGGTTTCTTCTTGAAAAAATCACTTAAGTTTTTCTTCTTTTTTTTTGGGGGGGGGGGGGGGAATCACATTGGTGAAATTTCATTAGGTTTGTGTAAGCTTTCAAAAATAACAAGAATATGGGGAAAAAAAGAATTTTGGTGAAATTTCATTATGTCTGTGTAAGCTTTCAAAACTAACAAGAATATGGGGGAAAAAAGGATTTTCTGATTATTTTAGCTTCTGAAAATAATCAGATGTGGTGAATCAGGGAGAATATCACAAAAATATGGACTTACACAAAGATATCATAAAATTTAAAAATTATTTTTAATAAAGATACAAAACAATGTCAAAAATATGAAAATAATTAAATAATAGTCATCTTGTATGATTATAATCAAACACAATAATTTATACCTTTATAGATCTCTACACAATGAATTAAGGGGGAATTGCATTCAGATCCAACGAAGGGATTTAATTACCCAAAAGTCTATTGACAACTGGCTGAGAACTATGCTTTCTAATGTAGGAAATGACAACTGATTGATGCTACTCACTTGTCATTGGGACTTTTTGGTAACTAAATTCTTTCCTTGGGACTTCATGGTAATTCTCCCATAAATAAATTTTCATAAAATCCCTAAACTATCTAAAAATCACTTATTTTCGGTACTAGTTAGTTTAAGCCTTTTCAGGAAAAAATCACTTATCATTTTTTGGGGGGGGGGGGGGGGGAATCACTTTTGTGAAATTCTCAAATGCTTGTTTAGCCTTTGAAATTAATCAGAATCTTAAAAAAAAAAAAGGGCAAATGTCTGATGATTTTTTTTTTGATGGAAAAATGTCTGATGATTTTGAGAAGCTACTTCGGATATCTTCTAACAATAATCAGAACGAGTAGATGAGAGAATGTTATAAAAATACTGAGATATCTAGAGATATCATAGAATTTGAAAACAAATATATAATAAATCATTTTTTATGAATGGAGATGTATAAAGATATCATCAAATTTGAAAATCACTCAATAATAATCACTTTTTATTATTGTAAGCAAACGCAAAATAATTACTGCTTTTTATAAAATCTCTACACAAAATTATTATTCATAAAATCTCTAAATTATCTAAAACACATTTACTTTTTAAGCCTAATTTCTGTTGAAACCAAAATCTATAAAACTCAGGATCACATGAAATCAATTTAAAATTACATGGATTTACAAAAATTTATTTCAACAGCTTAATCGTGTGAAAAAAATTTCAATTTACAAACACCCCCGTAAAGAAAACAGGTCAATTATTTCTAGAAACATTTTTTCCAAGTTTACATCTGAAACTTCACTAACAACTCGGCAATAAGCTCCAAGGCAGGAGGGCCTATGTGGGCCACATATAAGCCTTAATCACATGTATAAGCAGCATAAAAGGGGAAAAAATAAGATTCTTCTATTAAGGCATTGTGAAATTACTTGTTATTCAGGAATTTTTTGTGGGCACTAGGCTTGTGCGCTTACTCTAGGGTTTTCTTAGTCTATACATTTTCGAGAGAAGGAGAATAATGCTTTTTGGAAACGTCACCTTTTTTGCTAGTACTAATGGTGTATGTGGTTAAAGCAAAACGCAGGAATCAAGCATTATAGCCAGAGTTGCTTGAGCATTATCTAAGATAAATCATTTCATTTGGCATCTCTGTGGCCTTTTGCCAATGGTTTCTTAGAAGAAATCGACAGACAAAAACATGACCTATGTTAGAAAGTATTGAATGCACAAATGGGAAGGCTTGCACGCACAAGAAACTCTCATACATGCTATGGCAATCCCTCATCTTATTTATATACTTGAAAATAGATTAACGATAATATAAACTCCAAAACATAATGAAATGAGAAGATAGTTAAACTAAAAAACAATAGTTAACTCTACTTTAGGTAATGATAAACTCAGACCTACTCAGACCTAGTTATCAATAATCCATTGATCCATTAATAGTCCTACCTTGATAGGGTTTCTCAACATAAAAAAACTAGCAATTAACAATTTAGGCAACATCTAGAATGTAAGCATGCTGACAGACATCCTTCTGCTTCATATATTTGTATATATACTAAGCAGAGAAAAAAATGAGATCTATTAAAGAGCCGCCTGACTAACCTGTAAATCAAATTCAATGTCCAGTGGCAGTGCACCTTTGCTTAGAATATACCTCTGAAAGTGTATGAGGAATCGATCAAGTTTTCTCTTTGAAGATCCTCGGTCAAAGTAATGTCCACAAGTTTCAAGAAGAGTTATAACCATCCTGATACGAAAACAATCTTCTGGTGGATCCAACACATCTTGCTGGAAGTATGAAATGTACACTATGGTATGAGACGGTTGCCATATATGCAAAACAAAATCATTTAAACAATTTTTCATTCATACATTTCAAAACAAATCATTACCAAATCCAAGGCATCAAGAGCTTTTAATTTTAAAACAGTATGCCTCTCGCCTAAGAGGAAATATATTTTAAATACAGAAAAATTTTGCATAAAAAAAGGAAGAATGGTATCTTAGCATATTACTGTCATTTCTTATACTGCGCCGGTATGTTTTTCCAGCATGCGAGAGTTATAAAGAATTTTATTCTTTTATCTGTTGTGATACGTCGCCTATTAAAGATATCAGTTCTACTATCCAATACATGAAACATATCACTATCTTTGCAACAACCTTCTTAGTCACTCTGACTGAACTGAAAGAAGAACAAAAAATCTAAACCGTACCTCTGGAGTTCCATGACCAAAAACAAGAACTAGATATAGCGTCTCAAATATCACAGAGGAGTCAACATGCTCATAATTATAAAGCTCCCCAAGGAATCGCATATGGGCAAGTCTTCGTTGCTGCATCCCATAGTCATTTAGCTCCAGCCCAAGTCTAATCTCCTCCAAAACCTGAAACTCACGTCACAAATATCACAATTCCAACCGAGAGCACAACCAAGCACAATCATTAGGGGAAAAAAAATGTGGTAAAAGAAATCATTTGCAAAGTTCATTTTCCCATGACAGGGGAGAGTTAGCTGCAGCTGACACTGCTAATTAAAGAAGATAGAATACTTAATTTATATTGAAACCATTCAAATGAACACCAGATTATCTTTGCCCTGGTTGGAGAGGGACGCTTGCATCTTCTTGGACAAATTTTTTCCCTTACATATATTGTGAGACGGAATTATTTATAAAGCCGCCCTCAACTGCTCTGCACGAATTTTAAGGGTGTCGCAATGTCTGATCAGTAAAGATATTGCTGACCTTTACATTTATAAGCTATTCACGTCTTTCGCTCCTGCTCTGTTATGAGATTTTCTTGTATTCTCTAGTTTAAGGATATCTTTCCAGAAAAACAGACATTCCCCAAAATCTAGATCATGATATTGAATTGAAAAGAAACGACAGGAGATACCAACCTCATCAACTATAGCCACTGCAAATTCATCATGATAGCGACTTAAACCAGCAGCGAGAGAAGCTATCAGATGGATTTGACCATATTTTCCTTTATGAACCTTCATGAAGCATTTTAAAAGGTATGATTCACATTCACTCCATGGCAACTTACGAAGTTGCCTCAACACATGCTCAATGGTAGATTTGTCAAGATCAGAGAAAAGTAATTTTCTGATATACTGCAGCAGGAAAAAAAAAAAAAAAAAAGAAATCACTTAGAATGTTAATTCAGATGCTTAACAGATATCAGAAACCAAATAACTTGAAATACATGTTACACCTGATGCAATGGAGGACGGACTTTAGAAACTCGTGCAGATCTCTCTGGTGGCTTGCAAAGGTAGTAGGCATTCTCCACTAAAGTACTATGTCTGGGATCCAGGTTTTTCACATTTTTCAAGCGCATCAGTATCTCCAACATGTTAGCCATACGTATTGTAGTTTCAGGAGATCGATATAAGAAACGACCACAGGTTTCAAGGAGATTGCAAGCTACATCAATGTTGTGATGAGTGAAATCATCTAAACAAGCCTGGGATACAATTAACCCAAAAAAAAAAAAAAAATCAATTTAAAATCATTGTCTTACATAATGTAATTCAATTGTGTATCAGATCTACTGCAATGAAGGAATCAAGGGATAGCTAGGGAATTTTCCATGTGGCTAGTTAGGGAATTTGATGTTAGTCAAAAGCCATCCATATCTCTATTCTGCATAAAATAGGGGTGGCATGAGTGTGAAATTAATTGAACTGTTTCTTTGCTCAGGGATTTACATTTGCAATGTATTTTTGATATCTCAATCTCCAAATCCTAAAAGATTTCAAATTGTGACTTCTTATGTATCTTCTTACCGGAAGAAACTCTTTCAAGGAGGGGTAAATACAAAAAAATTATGTTGCATAACAGATATTATCACAGAGTCACTATAAACTCCACAATCAGATTAGACAAAGAAATAGAACAGAAGATCTAAGAAAGAGAGCGAAGAGGATGTCATGTACTGGAATGGAGGGAGATCAACATGGAAAGGAAACAAATCTTTTGCTTTAGAGGAAAGCAAAATGGTTAATCTCCTCCTATCAGAATTGAACGAATACTTTGCCAATTAAAAAAAAAAAAAAAAGTAAGGTAATTAGGAATATATGCGTTAGCCTAAGGTTATGAATATATCCCCTATTCCATTGTATTTCCCAGAACTGTGAATAAACAACCAGCACGCATTATTCAGAATCCCTCTCATCTTATCTATTGTTCTTCTCCCTAGAATCCTTCTCCATTCTCTTCTATTTTGCCCTGTTTCTCCTCTTTCCTTATTCCCTTTCCCTTTTGCCTCTGTCAGATTCTAACCATCATCATGTGACGTCAGCACTTAGGATGCACTTTAATTATTTGAGTTTCAAATGTGAACTATTTGCCATGGAATCATATTTAATAGCATTATGCCAAGTCAGAATTTGGACGGGAGCAGTTTCAGAAAGCATTTGCTTTTACGTTCACTTCAGTCCCATTTTCAATCCTCACACTAACAAGCTTCTCTTCTCTTACATTTGCTGGTTAGGTCTGGTCTGCTACATTCTATCAGGCCCAGATGTCAAGTTAAAAACCACCTAAGCACCTAATTGAGTAGCTCATGAGACCTAGGCATCACACACTGCATTGGCTCCCACCAATTGACAATCAATCAAAAGCAAACACCCTGATAGCTGCAGTGCTGCAGTCTTTAACAGTTCACTCAGCCCTCCAAGGATCGAAACCCTCTGTAACCTTAGGTAGCTCTTTCCAAGGTCACCAACCAGCATGATGCCAAATGATTAGCACCCAAGTGAGGCATGAAATCCTTATTGAGGCAAGAGAAAACCCTTTTAATATACAGTGTGGACTCAGTTCTACAGACACACAAACAAACTCCAGTGTCCAAGGACGGCACCATATTCACCTTCTATGGAAATCTAGGAGGTTCAACAAACAGATCTATAGAACCACAATATCCACCACCCACTTCAAGAATCCAATCCGTATTTGCCATCAGTCCATCATGGAAACCCATATTTTCCTCTCACTTTTGGAAAAATGAAGAAATAACCCCTATCCCAAGATTGTGAATCTAGATCACTTGAGGTTAACACTACAGAGTGATTTTTTGGAATTATTAACACAAAAATGATCTCCTATTTCTTTAAGGACAGACTCAATCTGAGAAACTTCAGCCATGGCGGAGCAAGGCCGCCTTTGATACCAAAGATAGGAATTAAGAAAGACGTAAAGGGTAGAAGAGAAGACATAGAGAAGAATGGTAAAAGAACCAAGAGTACGAATTAATAAAGCAGTGACCAACTAACCACGAACTGACTGATAGACTCGTATCAGCACTAAAATGCCCCCCCCCCCAAAAAAACCTTTAGTGCGTATTTGTTAAGAGACCAATGCAACCTTATCTTAGAAGGAGAAAACATCAAAAGATGAATTAATTATTTCTTATTTTTCTTCACATTTTGCAGTTTATTTTGTTGAATAATTGCTTTTGAGAGATTTAAGAAGTCGGTTTAGCAGAATAAGGGATCATAATGTTCTTAAGTGGTTCCCAACATTCAGTTTGTTATTTTTTTAGCTGTTGCAGACTGTGTCAAATATTGTAGGGATTCTTCAGACTACATAATTATTTCAATTTTTCCCAGCCATACAAATAGGCTAACAACCTCTGAAGCTAGTCATTGAGAAATGAAAGTGCCGTTTAATCCATTTGGAGATTCTCCTAAGCCTTTGGCCATTTAAAACAATTAGAGTTAGATTCGAGCTCTATCCTTTCCTAATTGATTTATCATTCTGATGGAATCAAATATCTGAAATATGTATTATTCAACTGAAAGTACACCACCACAGAGGGCAAGTCCTGTGAAGGTGAAACCTAAACAGAGAAAACAAGCACTACCCTATGCATTCGAGAGGCACAGGAACTCTCCCAATTAACTCACCACATTTTCCATAACCTCTCCAACAATCAAACCCGTCACATAGAACCTTCCCCCTTGCTAACTGTCAAATATAAAATACCTCAAATACCTAGTCACATGGTTCGCACCCCACATGTCAATATTAACATTATGTTCAACATTACCCCCCCCCCCCCAAATGAAGGGCCACATTGTCCTCAAGGTGACAAGGAAAAATGGAGTTCTGTGGTTTCCGCCCCACCATGTGCTGCATATTCTTGACCAATGCCATCCACCACTAAGAAATTGAGGTAGATGTGGTTATCTCCAAATTCAACTTTCTCCCAGTCAAAATCAGTTACAGCATACCAAACAGGCCCTAAGTTAAAAATTGAAGGTTAGTGATGGCCCGTGGATAATCGTATTCATGTCACCAAGACTACAAGTTTGACCCCACAGAAGTTTTGTCCTCTTGTGTTTTTTTTTTTTAAGGATTATCATTCTTATTTCAGGTTAGAGTAAAATATAGAGGCAAGTTTGAGCCCACAGCAAGTTTGAGCCCCTTGATTGTTGATAAACTAAATTAATGTTAAATTAGATAATATTGTTATTTTCATGTATTTCCTTGCCAATCATATACCCGCACATATATACAATTCCATATTGTCACTAGATGCAATTGGACCTCACTAAAACACGAGATTAACTCCAAAATATGGTTTAAAACATAATAATTAAATTAAAAGCAATTAGCATTTATTTTTATATTTAAGTATTTCAATTCAATGATAGTTTATCATACCTTCAAACAACTGAAGACAAGGCCCGCTGGAGCTATTTTGAACTTGCATAGTTCTCCAATGAACCGTATGTTCCTTATCTTTGTCTCAATGTTCATTTGGTCCTACAAAGTAAGAAATTTCAAAACCAGGCAACGAAAACAAGAAAAATAAATACATTAATTGTTCACAGATTAGTCTCACTTACATTAAAAAATCATAGTACTAACCTTTTTGTTTATTAAGAAGTTGAATTCCTCCTCCAACATCTGCAAGAGCACGGAGGAGACATCCTTCATGCATGTTGAAAGTGTGGCAACCATTCGTGAATAATAAGGTAGAAGTTCCAGAGATGTCCTTGGTACATTGAACAATGCCCTAACAAGCTTTTTCCGATTTGACTTTGAGTTTAAATAACAGAATTCTACCTGAAATAGTATTGAAACGAGGCCAAAAGTAATTAATAATGAGGGCAATGATGACAACAAAATCTCAGAAATTATGGAATAATAGCACTCAACAAGACATCCTTACAGTCAATTGATCAATAAGGTCTCGGCTCACACAACCTGGGAGCCTCTGCAGCAAAGCATCCAAACTAGTCCCTTCAAGATTTCTAAGATTCTCCTTTTCATTTTCCCCCTTTTTGTCGTTTTCTTTTTCTTTTCCCTTCTCTTTGTCCAAGTCTTTAGACTTCTCTTTATCATCCTTATCTTTCACTCTTTCAGCTGTTTCTGGCTCTGGGGACACACTGGGCTCTGCGGAGACATCTCCACTTTCTAGTGTAACTGGTTGACGTTTGTCTGATTCAGACACTGGCTCCTTAAAATGCCAAAACCTTGATGTCAGTGAATAGATGCAAGAACAAAAGATGCAATCTTATGGCTGTATCAGAGTTTTCATGCATGGTAAAAATAAGCAAATGTGACATGTCACATAACAAGTGAAAGCTTTGGACATGTCCAGTTAGAACTTATAAAGAAGAAGCTAGATATTAGCAAATTTAGCTTGCATAATATTAAGATTTAACCGCTAGGATGGTCTTAATTAACAAGCTCTGCTCATATTGTCGGGAGAAAAAGTTTAAAAAATGTCAAGTTAACTGATTCCCGATCATATTGCATAATATTCATTTCACATAGAAATTGCACTGCACTTGCTGGAAAAAGCAGAATGGGACTAAGACAAAAAAATTCAGGAACCATATTGAAAATAGAAAGTAAAAACAGAATAAACGTAGAAATGATACTAGAACTCAAATTTTAACTTTGAATCATTTCAGGTATATCAATTCGTTCTAGTAATCATAACTTCTACAGACAAAATGATAATATTACAATACACAGAAGGAATTTTTAAAAAACGCCCCTCAAACAACTTGAACAGCACAAAAAAAACAAAGAAAAAGAAACAAAACAGCACATAATAGGGGAAAACAGATAGGAAACCAGGTAAAATGACATCAAACAATATGTCAATGTTGCAAAACAACCAGTATAGTTCAAAACTTCATAAATACCCATTCAGAAAGGGAAGGCCAGAAGATATAGGAACTGAAGACACCTCATTTGTAGCTTCCACTTATGAGCAGAGAAATTATTGAATAGAAAAAGGCAAGCAACCAGAACATATGCCTGCAATGGGTCAAAATAATTCAGAGTTATGGCTCCTTACAGTTGGTTGGTCTTGACTCTTTCCAGGTTGTTCATTGCTTTTCGGCTCAACTTCCCCCAATAGCACAGCAGGAACAAATGCTCTAGAATAAAGGCCAAATTAAGTTTCCTCTGATATAAAACAATAATAGAGCCGACTAAATAAAAATAAAACCAGCGTTTGCAACAAACAATTTAACTAGAAAGAAAAGTTACCCATCAATATATAATCATTTTTCTTTTCAAGTGAATAAAATTTTAAACAAATACCTAAGATCAGGTAAACATTCATAGAATGCTCTAGTATCTTCATCATCCCATATGGCCTCAACACCAGAAGAATCTTTCCCAGCAGCAGAAGAAACAGCTTCCTCACCACTAGTAACCCTAGTTGTGTGACCATCCTCTGGCATTACTGGAGGTTGCATGTCCAGAGATTCTGCTAATCTGCATCAAGGCAATCATGCAAGAGTTGGCAGAAGAAAAGTAAAGCTAAAATATTTAAGAAAACATCTCATGTGTTGAGGAAGACCATAGGGCATGTTCAGGGTGGCGTTGCACCACCCTCAACCATGTTTTCGGGTGGTGTTGCATGCACTCAAATACGTGCTTTAAGCTGTAATACAATTATCCAGAGGGTGCACCTGACACAATATTAACTAATACATGCAAACCTTAATTCCATTCATTACTAATCTAAAAATAATCTCACCTGCAAGACTATCCTCAACAATAGATTGTCATATCTAGAAATTCCTGAAAGTTGTTTTTGCTTTATGTCTAGAGCTTAAACCTTTCATGTATTTATTTACTGCTAATCTTATGGAATATTGGTATATGGAGCCATTCATTTAGAGAACAAAAAAGTAATCACTACATGAAATAGGAAAATGAAATGAAAAAAGTCAACAAAAGCAACTTACGATGAGACATTACGATATAAATGGTCATAAGATTTTCGAAGCTTTTCATATGCAGAGACATTCTCATCACTAAGCTCCCCCTTTGCATTTAAGATCTTAGAATTTTCGTGCTCCATTAGTCGAAGTGACTGTCAGAAAAATAAAAGCCATTAATAATCACATGAACCATAATATTGCTGCAAATATCTACTAAAAAAGCAGTACCTAGAACAAAAAGTGAATAACTAACCAAAATCAACAGTTAACAGGGGACGAATCTTACCGCATGCTCAGATCGAAGCAGTTCTGCTGCAGCATCGTGAAATGCATAAAATGCTTTTCGGAAAATTTTCTTCTGATCAGCTGTGATGTTCAGTCCCTTCAAAAACTGTATCATCATGTGAGCACAGGAATATGAAGGACAGAGCAGGCATGGTGGTACAATTCTAAAGACAAAACAATAATTTAAAAATGATTGAAGATTCAGGGCTGGTTTGGTAAGAAGAATGAAATGGAAAGAAAAGATAAAAGGATGAGAAAAGTAACCTTGTAGATAAGAAATGTCTTTTATATCCCTAAAAAAATGTAAAAAGGAAGGGGGGAAAAAAACACTTACCTCTTCTAGTTCAAAATATAAGCATCACATAAACAAATCACACAACTCAAAAAGTTGGTTAAAATTATTTAAATGAAACTTATGTTCGCAAAACACCCTTATTTACAGAGAGGGTAAGTGGGAGAGAGAATGAGTAAAAAGAGATGAAAGAGAATAAGTGGAAAAAAAGATATGAGAGACATCTAGTTAATTAGGGGTAAAAATGAAAAAACGTATTAAATAATTAGACAAGTTTAAATTGTGCCTTGTTTTTAAAAAAAAAAAACAAAGAAAGAAAGCCCAAACCCTTATAAAGATTTGCTGCTTATATTTTGAAGCAGAGGGAGTATTATGGAATAACAATGCCTTGAGCAAAACAGATATTACATATCGTGATTTTTATGCAAGGAATAAATAACTCTATCCCCTCCCAACAACCAAACTGATCATTAGAGTCATAGAAAACAACAAATGGAATTCTTAATGGGAAGATAAAGACGTACCTCTTCATGAATTTCTTGTCCAGTAATAGGAAGTCCTAAAAATATTCTCCCTTGGCGAGCAAAGCTAGAAAGAAGAGTCAAACTAGTTTGTGTAGAATCTATGTCTTTTAGCTGTTCTGCACTGGTAAGGTCTTTTATAATGTTGATAAAAATACCACAATCTTCTATAACACCAACAAAATAAAGTTCCAACAGAAGTTTCAGAGTGCTACGCTTCTTCATTGCCTTTAAGTTTCTATCTGCATCAGATTCATCCCCAGATTTCCCAGGGGAGAAAACTTTGAGAAGCCCTTGAATCAAGCTTGGTGTGAAGTCCTTGTATCTTTGGTGAAGCAAAGAGCAAATCTATTGAAAAAGAGATCTAAGTCAGGAATGTCTCAGGAATCATGCCTTTAAAAAGATAATTGCAACCAATAAAATTATAGCAAGACCTAGCAACGAAATGGAGGCAAAAAACCCTACATTCTAAATTATAAAAGGAACTGTCTTCATTTACAGTGTCTAAAAGCCAATCAAAATAACAAGCCCAGAATTTTAACTAGAAAAAGCCTCATAGAACATAAATATTGAAACAAGAGAAGCTCCAGCTTGGGATTAAAAAGCAAGACAAATTGCAGCCAGAGAAAACATGTGAATGCTTATTTTACGACCTTAAAGTTTAAATTTTGTACCATTGGGATTTTAGAATGCTTGTCCTAGATTTTTGCAATAATCTAAACAAGGCACATGCAAATACCTTTCCAAGTTAATTACAATGAAACAAAGAACCTCCGTTTTACTAGGAAATCATTTCTAATATGTCAAAACAAGAAACCCAAACACAACTCAGTTCAAGCAATGCAGCATGCCCAAAAGAAAATGATGAGAAGAAAGAAAAATGCAAAGCACCCACCTGAACTCCTGCATGAATGTCTGATGATCTAAGTTTGGCTTCACATATAGCTGCCACAGCTTCACTGACAAATTTGCTTAAGTTGACACTTCGCAACTCATCCATCAGGGCTTCCCGTTGCTCTTCATTGATTTGCTTCAGTTTCTTAATAACTGCAGTGTTGCGCTTGATGCTGGAATCCAGTGTCCTAAGAAATCCTGAGTCTGTATGTAAAAATACACTCAATTACTATTCATGAAGCAAAAACTGATGACAATTCAACAAGCATAAAAGATAATAAACCATACACGGATTCCTATGTTGCAAAAAGCTGTTTGAATAACAGGAAGAAAGAATCAATTTCATATTTTAATTACCAACTTTGCTCTCATAAAAAGAACAAAGAAAAGGAAATTGAATATATTAAAGCACAAGGAACTCTATTCCCTAAGGCAACAAATATCATTATCATCCGTGTTTTCCATCAACAAGTGTAAAAGCATCATACTAAAAATACGAAATTCTATTCACTACAGAAAAGCTTTGTTTCCAAGAAAAGGGGAAGAGGCTAAAGATCACTTCTAGTACAAGAGGTAAATTCCATTTTGAAGATTTTAATTCCTGCTAGTTGCAGCATAAAACTGAATAGTGCGCATACATACTATCAATATGAGCAGGGAGGGGGTGGGGAACTAACCAGGCCTTTCAGGATTCAAATTGCTTTGACGTAAAGCCATTTTGGCCTCAATTGATTTTTTCATTTCATCATGGCGTGCAGCCGCTTCCTGCACATGATGAAAAGAATGAAAACAATTTAAGTCAGTTCACAGCAGAAGAAATATACCATCCAAGAATTTCATAGAACAAAATTGCAGTTTACATCTCGAGCAAAAGACACAATAGAATCAATGCATTTATGTGAGCTCTTGACAAGCTAACAAAGCCAACAGCTAGATTCTCTCTCAATTCTAAGAAGAAAAGAATCTTGTAGAGGAATGATTTTAACCACCCAACCCCCACCCCAAAAAAAAAAAAAACACACATACACACACAACCACAACCCCTTCCTTTGAGACCAGCATGGACGAAGCACAGGCCCACTAAACATTATAATGAAAGTTTATTTTAATTAAACCAATGGCAATTAGTTCAAGAGGTTTGACGCTTGTCTTCCTTAAGCAAGGTCTCGAGTTTAAGTCTCATGTGAAGAAAATAGCCCTTTGGAGAGCTTCATGTCTATGTGGTTCAACGCAGCTGAATCTGGATTACTCCGCACCTAATGTTGCTTTTAGAATGGTATCACCAAAGAAACGAAGTTAATTTTAGTAAGGAGAAATGAGAAGCAAAAAGGATCAAACTCTAGCAAAATACTCATTGACACACTTGTGCTTTCACAAGGACTATGCATCCCAAAATCTTAAGTTCTTAAGTGATGACCCATGATTAATTCTGGAATATTTCTGACAAAAATTAAGGGGAGTTTTTCTTATATTTAAATCGAATTACATGTGGAGCTTTTACTTGATAATTACAAACTCTCCTGCTACTAACTAATTGCAATTTCTGTTGTTTCCCACACAAAACTCTTTGAATCCATCTGGGCCCTGCTTTCACCTTACTTGACCTCGGCCTTCAAACTCAACATCTTTGATCTACGATGACATAGCACGATGGCGTCGTGTGATTCATGTAGCCGACCCCACCTAGTGGGATAAGGCTTGTTGTTGTTGTTTGATCTACGATGACCAATGGAATCAAAATCAAAAGTATAAATTGAAAAATCAGCAGGCATAAGAGGCTCCACCAATAATAAAGGATATCTCTTTGCCTTTATAAGTAAGTGTGGGAAAGTGGGCCTGCTGCCTAAAGGCCCAGAAACCAAATGCTTAACCTAATTTCCTATGTTATATTACAGAGAATATTCTGTAATAAATAGCAACGGTCAGATTAGAGAGAAATCTGGTCACTATTAGTGCTCCATGATTTTAGGAGGAATAGAATCAAATCTGTATTAATTAGGAGGTATAGGATCAAATCTGTATTGATTAGGTTGATTCCTATTTCCCTTATATATTATGTAATCAGATCATGAGTGAATATACAGAGAATTACTATTCAGAAACTTTCATGGTATCAGAGCCGTGAGAAAGAAAAGCCCTCTCAATGTCTTTCAAGGCTGCATTGCAGCAGCCACGTGGTTTTACTGCTGATGGCAGTAATCTCCCTCCTTCAGGGCAAGGTTCGGCCTCACAAGGTGGCGGAACAACTAGGAGTACACCGCCACTAGGTTTGCCATCAGATGCCTTCTCTCAAATGCCTGTTACCCATCATCTAAATGGGAACAATTACCTTCAATGGTCTCGCTATGTTCTCATGTTTGTTCGTGGTCGCAACAAGGAGAAATATCTCACAGGATCTCCGCCACCACCAGCTGCTACTGATCCACAATTTCCTACATGGTGTGCAGAAAATAATCTAGTAATGGCATGGCTCGTCAACTCCATGACAGTCGAGATTGGAGAAAACTATCTCCTTGCTACAACAGCCAAAGAAATTTGGGATTCTGCAAAGGCCACTTATTCTGTTACAGAAAATACAGCTGCTCTATTTCAAGTCAAACGCTTACTTCATGATCTGGTTAAAGGTGAACAATCTGTAACTCAATATTGCACAGCATTAATGAAACTTTGGCAACAAATAGACCTCTATGAGGTCCATGAATGGTCCAATCCCACAGATGCCATGTATTACAAAAAGTTGGTGGATCGGGAACGGTGCTACAAGTTTCTACTCGGACTAGATGATTCCTTTGAAGATGTGAGGGGACGAATCATGAGTCTTAAACCTCTTCCCTCACTTATAGAAGCTTTCAATACTGTCAAGTTTGAAGAAAGTAGGAAGGTATTGATTAATTCCTCTTCTTTTTCTTCCACACATTCTAATGATTCATCTGCTCTTGCTGTCCGTGGCCCCAAGGGGACACTAAAAACAAAAAGTCTAGCAAATGGTGTGACTACTGTCACAAGAGTGGACACACACGAGAGGTATGTTGGAAGCTTCATGGAAAACCTCCAAACAGCAAGCAGAAAGGCAAAATAGAAAGCAAGGGCTTAATGGTGGGTTCCTCTACTGCTGATAGTAGTCTCTTAAGCCATGATGAGCTACTACTTCTGCGAAAGTTGCTGGACAAGCACGCTACTGCCTCTACAAGTGAGACCCCTACACCCTCTGTTACTCTAGCCCGTGCAGGTACTATCCTAACTCATGCTCTTAGTAGTGTGACTCCATCTAAGAATTTATGGATAATTGACTCCGGTGCCACTGATCATATCACTGGATTTAAAGAGGTCTTTTCTGATTTCAGTCCTTTTTCTAACCATAATACTGTAGAGGTTGCTAATGGGCAGTTTTCCAAGGTTCTAGGTTCTGGAACTGTTATTATCTCTGAACATATTACATTGAAAAATGTTCTATATGTCCCTGAAATTAAGTGCAGCCTGCTGTCAGTAAAACGAGTTGCTGATCAATTGCATTGCCTTGTTACTTTTGATAATATTAGTTGTGTTTTTCAGGACTTGGCATTGGGGAAGATGATTGGCGCTGCTAAAGTCTGGAATGGACTTTATTATATCCAAGGATCTTCACCAAAAGTTTCTATTTCTTGCTCTATTTCATCTACTATGCCAACTAATGAAATAATGTTGTGGCATTCTAGGTTAGGCCACCCTAGTCCTAGTTATATGCAAGTTTTATTTCCTTCTATCAGTAATAAATCTGTTGTTGATTTTCATTGTGATACATGCCATTTTGCAAAACAAATTAGACACTCTTATCCTCCACAACCCTATACCCCCTCTCACCCTTTTTCCCTTGTCCATAGTGATGTTTGGGGGCCGTCTAAATTTGACACCAACTCCAAAGCCCGCTGGTTTGTAACTTTTATAGATGATCATACAAGATTGACTTGGGTTTTTCTAATTACAAACAAGTCAGAAGTGTTTTCTGTTTTTCAAAATTTTTATGCTTTCATCAAAAATCAATTCCAGACTTCAATCAAAATTCTTCGCACTGATAATGGGAAAGAATATTTAAATTCATCTTTTAAAAATTTTTTAACCACAAATGGCATTCATCACCAGACCTCCTGTGTCTATTCTCCCCAACAGAATGGAGTTTCTGAAAGGAAAAACAGACATCTTTTAGAAGTTGCTAGAGCCCTTATGATCGGGGGCAATGTTCCTCACCAATTTTGGGGGGATGCTATACTTACCGCTGCTCATTTGATAAATCGAATGCCTTCAAAAGTTCTGCACTTCCAGACCCCTTTACAAAAATTTCTTGACACTTTTCCAAACTCTTCCCTCGTAACTTCTCTTCCCAAGAGGGTTTTTGGGTGTACTGCCTTTGTTTATAATGAACATGGGGGAAAACTGGACCCTAGAGCCATTAAATGTATTTTTCTTGGTTATTCCTCAAATCATAAAGGTTACAAATGCTATTCCCCTGTTACCAAAAAGGTTTACATTACAATGAATGTCAAGTTTGTTGAATCTCAACCATATTATCCCAAATCATCCATTCAGGGGGAGAACAAGGAAAGTGACTGGACAATTTGTGACTATCACAAGGGTTCTCAAACAGACCAGCAAATAGTTGGACCTTCAATCTCCCTAGATATACCTATTATGCCTTCCCACTTTACAGAATCAACACACAGCTCCCAAAACAGATCTGAACATACACCAAACAGAACCGAAACTACCCCAAACAGATCTGTCTATCAAGATACAAATCCTTTTGAGCCTCTAAACTCTCTCTGTGACCAGCCTATGGTTGAAACTATGGAAAACCAACCTAGTAATACCACAGAACAGCAACGTGACTCTACATCTATGCAGCAACATGACTCTGCACCTGAAATGGGTTCTGAAGAACTTCATTGGCCTATTGCCCTAAGAAAAGGAAAAAGGAGCTGCACTCAACATCCTATTAGTAAGTATGTCTCATACAGTAAGCTCTCACCCCACCTAAAAACTTTTGTAGCAAATGTAGAAAGTGTGAAAATTCCTAAAAGTTTCAATGAGGCTGTTACAGATCTACATTGGAAACAAGCTATTGAAGAAGAATTGAGAGCTTTACAAAAGAATGGAACCTGGAAAATTACAAATCTTCCTAAAGGTAAATCAATTGTGAGTAGTAAATGGGTATTCACAGTAAAATATAACCCCGATGGAAGTATAAACAAATATAAGGCCCGTTTGGTTGCTAGAGGGTTTACTCAAACTTATGGGATAGATTACCAAGAGACCTTTGCCCCTGTAGCTAAACTTAATACTATAAATGTTCTCTTATCTCTTGCTGCAAATTTAGATTGGTCTTTACACCAACTTGATGTTAAAAATGCTTTCCTTAATGGGGACTTAGAAGAAGAAGTTTACATGGAGATTCCTTTGGGAATGAGAAACTCAAACAATTTTGGGAAGGTGTGTAGGCTACACAAATCTTTGTATGGGCTGAAACAGTCTCCAAGGGCTTGGTTTGAGAAGTTCTCTCGAGCCATCAAAGGGTTAGGCTATAAACAATGTCAAGCCGATGATACCCTGTTTGTTAAACACCATCATGAAAAAATAACTATACTTATTGTTTATGTTGATGATATAGTTTTGACAGGGAATGATGAAAAAGAAATCACAAAGCTAAAAGGAGACTTAGCAACAGAATTTGAAATCAAAGATCTTGGCCCACTAAGATACTTTCTAGGCATGGAGGTGGCGCGAACTCATAAAGGGATAAGTGTATCACAACGTAAGTATACACTTGACCTCCTAAAAGAAACAGGGATGTTGGGAGCTCGACCTGCTAATACTCCAATGGAGCTGAACCAAAAGCTAACAATCAAGTCAGATGGAAAGGTAGTAAACAAGGAGCAATATCAAAGGCTAGTAGGGAAACTTATTTACCTATCCCACACAAGGCCTGACATATGCTATCCAGTTAGCGTGGTGAGCCAATTCTCAAATAGTCCTCAAAAGGAACACATGACAGCAGTCTACAGAATACTGAGGTACCTGAAGAAGACCCCAGGACAAGGGTTGTTCTTTGCTAAGGGCACATCTAAAGAAATTGAACTATTCACTGATGCTGACTGGGCAGGATCAAAAAGAGATAGACGATCTACTACTGGTTATTGTTCTTATGTGTGGGGAAATTTAGTTACTTGGAGGAGTAAGAAACAACCAGTGGTATCAAGGAGTTCGGCCGAATCAGAATATAGGGCCTTGGCCCTAGGTATTTGTGAGGGGATATGGCTTATGAGACTCTTGAAGGAGCTTGAAATTGAGGTTAATGCTCCAATGAAAGTTTGGTGCGATAATGTGTCAGCAATCAAGATTGCTAATAATCCAGTGCATCATGATCGCACAAAACATGTGGAAATCGATCGACACTTCATTAAAGAAAAGATAGATAGTAAGGTGATTGATCTAGCTTACATTCCCTCAAGAAATCAAATTGCAGACGTGATGACAAAGTCTCTAACTCAAGAAAAATTTGAAGGTTTCAGAAGCAAGCTGGGAATGATTAACATCTACTCACCAGCTTGAGGGGGAGTGTGGGAAAGTGGGCCTGCTGCCTAAAGGCCCAGAAACCAAATGCTTAACCTAATTTCCTATGTTATATTACAGAGAATATTCTGTAATAAATAGCAACGGTCAGATTAGAGAGAAATCTGGTCACTATTAGTGCTCCATGATTTTAGGAGGAATAGAATCAAATCTGTATTAATTAGGAGGTATAGGATCAGATCTGTATTGATTAGGTTGATTCCTATTTCCCTTATATATTATGTAATCAGATCATGAGTGAATATACAGAGAATTACTATTCAGAAACTTTCAGTAAGAGAGGTGAACCAAAACCAATTCATCTTTCTTTTGTACTCGCTGCAAGTTTGATTAGAGAATGACAGGCTACCCTGCAAGTCATTATCATGTAAGGTTTGTAATGGGGATCAGGTCAACAGCATTAATCAGCAACCCTTTCCCCAATGGGAACCATAAATGCCGAGAAAACTAGGTATCTTCTTCATTGTTTCCTTAAGTTATTCTAACACCTCACTGGTTAACAATACCTATCAATTGTCCAACATTCTCTCCAAATTCTAATAGTGATACATCCAAAGTTTTTGCTTCATATAGCTATGTAGGCCTTTCATCTATTATTCTACATTCAAAACTAATTTACCCACTACTACCTACAAACAGCTTCCCTTGGCCTCCCCCAAAAACTCTTCCATTCATCTAGCAAACTTTTCATCTTACTGGACCTTGGCCTTAACATCTTTGTTGATACTTTTTGCCCACGCAACGAACTACCCTATAGCATAAATTACAATAATTTAGTCGTATTTTTTACTTCTTCCCATCAGCGATAGTTGCTCAAACCTCAAAGTTGCATGATATTCACATTTAACTGTTCAATACTATAGATGGAGATTATAGTAAGAGCAATCGACATTGATACTGTACTTCAACATAACGAATTTTAAATACCGCATTTTAAGCTGCAAATTATCAGCAAAGAAAACTACGGAGTATTCTTACTAATTGTTCAAGGGGCAAAAAATAAAACCCAAGAAATACCACATGATGGATCATCAGTTATCATTTTAAAGATAAATCATACAACCTCGTCATCTTTCTTGCCGTGACTTTCACTTTCATTGCGAGATTCATCCTCTTGCTGGGACTTCTCCTTCATTAGTATCAAACCCAATTAACCTGGATTCAGATACAAAGCAAACAAACTTAGGCTTGAAATCAGCTGAAGCAAAAATTAAAAATTAAAATCAGAAACCTCGGGCAGAAACGAACTCTAGAAGCGAAGATGAACATGAAGGGGAAAGCAGAAACCTCAGGCAAAGAAACGAAGCAGATCTCTTCGCGAACCAGGAGATCTTGTGAAGGAGGAGAAGGGCAGAAGGCAACGGTCACGGACTTGCGATGATATAGAGGAGTCTGACAAGTGATGAGACGACCGTTGTACGGCAAACGGCGGTAATCGTGCGAACTGCGAAGGCCTGCGGAGAGCTTCGATGACGCCGAGAAGGCGAGAACTGGCGAACGCGTGCTTTTTGCATTTGAGTTTCGAAGACAGGAAGTTTTTCGAGGGTAAAATGGTAAAATGAGAAGTAAATTTTAAATCATAATTTAATAAAAATGTTACTACTATTGTATGGAAACGGGATAAGACGGGCAACCCGACCCTTTCCATGTCGAGTGAGGAAACGGATCGGCCCGATTCTGTTTGCAGGCCACTCAGTGAACTCTTAAGCCCCATTTATAAAAGTCAATTATTAAAGCTTAACTGAGATTTCAAAATCAAAACAGCCATTAAATCGATTAAGGGAATAGTTTATAATCTACAATTTGGATTGCTGGTCGAATTAGATGTTAAAATCTTTATGCATTGAGATAATATAATCATGAATCTAAATTATTAATGAACCCTAAAGGTCCCTCACATAATAAAAACCATGCATGATATTTAAAAACTAGATGAGACCAACCTGTTTAGAGCCAAAACTAACAAATAAAAATTTGAACCAATAAAAATTTGAACTGATGTGATACAATGATAATCAGAGTAACCCATCCAACTAAGGGATATTAGAATTAACGTTTTCACTTACTGAAAACCATGGAAGGTGAGGAAGACAATGAGCGAGAAGAAAAGTATGAGGAAGATGAAAGAAAGAGCAAGTGGGCAAGGTGAATGTTGAAAATGTATTTATATTTGGAGAGGATGCCCAGGTTAAGGCGCCACTATGGGGGATTCTAGTGATAGAAATGAAAACTGAACTATGGTTCTAGATGCAAATCTTCTTTTGTGGGAGGCTTGCATTTTTAGTTTTCAATTGAGAAGGTTTTGAAAATAAACATTGTACTAAAGAAAGGTGATTTGACAATAGAATGCAAGTGATATAATAAAATGGCATTAGGAAGAAAGAAAATCTGACAAAAGACAAGGGAGGAGAGGTGAATGAGAGAAATAACAAGGGAAATGCATTTTATATAGTAACGATAAAATTGTTTAATAAATAATTTTTACAAATTTTAATTTAATTAAATTAGCATAATTATGATCGGTTTATTTTTGAATTAACTCTAATCTAACACACTGACTCTTGACTGATTTTCTCGACTAGTTCTTTGATTGGTCTGATTTTTAATATCTTAATAAAAACTAAACAGCAAAACCCTATCTATTACACCGTTTTTTTAGAAGATGTGAAGAAAGACCACAAATAATCAACTAATAGAATTGAACTAATCTAATAAAGATACCAAAGTCAATTATGAAAAATTTTGAAATGGTTGCTTGTGAAATCTAAAGGAAAATCTCAACACAAAAACACGTGAAAATATACAAAAAAAAATTTATAACCTTCAAAGTTTGCAATGTAATATCAATAATAATAGTTATATTAACAGTCCGTTTGGTTTAAAGAATTCATTAGAATGGAAAAGAATGGAAAGGAAGAAAAAGAAAAATTGACGGTGGAGTGAATGTTTGGTTGTCAGTGGAATTGAAAATTATTTGAATGGAAAATTTATCTTTGGTTGGATGAAAAAAAGGTGGAAAAATAAACAAAATAACCATATTGCCCTTAATGACATATTTTAACAATATTTATGAGTTTAGAAAACTACACCCATCTCTTTGGTCTGAACAGTGTCCTGTTTGTGCGGCAAGAAGAAAAGCGAAATGGGTGCAAAATATGGCCCTTAATGACTTTGTTTTTTTTTTTTGTGGTTTTGATAACGCAGATGTACGTTACAGGTAATAGGGCTTGTGCATGGACAGATGGTGAGGAGTCAACTATTGTGTTAATTCTTGGTGATATGCAACTTGTGAAAATATTCATGAAAGGGCCAAGGTACATGCCTGTTACTTGGTGTAAATTGAAAATAAGATGGAAGAAATGCTGCCAAGATGTGGATTGAAGAGAATCAGCATGCGGTTTCCTTTCCATTCCTGCCTCTTCTGCGAAGCAAACTGCCGCCGCCAAAGGGGAAATTGAATTTTCCATTTCCAGGCCCACATTTTCATTGAACCAAACAGGCTAGGTTTAGCGTTATTAACAGAGACTTGGAATGAAAGAAAAAGTTTATTCTAGCCTTATTACCCCAAATCTTCATAATTTGTTTTCAATGCCCTATGTCCTGCCAAAAAAGTGTGATATTTTTCTATTATGTTGGGTTTGGCATTTAAAATAGCTTAGTATTTATGCTTCATATTATATTAAAAAAATATAGAAAAAGAGGCCTGAAAAAATAAAATATCAATTTTGGAAGCTGACGTATTATGATGTCAAAAAGGGAAGAAAAACTTAAATGGGTATTTTGAAATTAAAGCAAAATGACAACAATGCCGCTTATTTTGTCAAAAAAAAAAAAAAAGTTCCCACTTCTATCAATAAAATTCAAAAAATATATATGTTAAATACTTAGCTTTGACTGCTGATCATTTGCAACTTTTGTATAGATATTGATTACATTTCATGAGCTATGATCATTTTTCGTCTAGTAAGTAATAAAGCCACTTATTACAAGTCATTCATAACTTTTATGGGTATGTTTGGATTGGTGTTGGGCAAAACTGACTTCTAGTCCAACTGACTTTTGTAACTGAAGTTAGAGTAAAAGTCAGTTATGGTATGTTTGGATAGGTGCTTTTAAAAAGTCAGTTGGAAAAGTTAAAAGTTGTTTGGATGAGTAAAAAAGTTAGTTCAATTGTAAAATGACTAAAAAGGACATATACTTTATTAAATAGTATGTTTGATATTTTTAATATGATAATTGTTAAAAAATATCTAAAATTATTATGATAAAATAAAAATAGTTTATTTGTGAGATTATAAGATAAAAATATTTGTTACCAAGACAAATTTAAAAACACATTGTAGATAATTAATTAAAGGGTTAATACAATGATTAGTCCTTACACTTTTCATTCATTTTGGTTTTGGTCCCTGAAGTTTGTAACCTCCAGTTTTGGTCCTTTAAGTTTGCTCCGTTTAAAACATTAGTCCTTATATTTTTAAAAGGACTTGGTGTCACCTTTAACACTATTAAATATGCTGACATGTCCCTAACTCTGTTAAATATGCTCATATGGAACCAAGTGGACGAGCTGAGGTGGCTTATAAAAGATTAAAAAAAATTTGACGATTAAAAAGATGGTAGAGAAAGGAACAGGCGGTAAAATGTAATACGCAAGTCGAAAGGCAAAACCATTCTTTCCAATAGAAAAAAGAAAATGAGAGGGTTAGGTCAAAAGGGGTCCCACTTGGTAGTCGTCGGAGTTGAGCTG
This sequence comes from Neltuma alba, assembly GCF_004799145.2. Taxonomy (NCBI): domain Eukaryota; kingdom Viridiplantae; phylum Streptophyta; class Magnoliopsida; order Fabales; family Fabaceae; genus Neltuma; species Neltuma alba. Next base: position 349,645 of record NW_021635638.1, on the reverse strand, counting down.
GTCGTCGCCGAAGGTGGGGAACTGACCGATCAAGGTGCGACAGTGAAGGAGGAATCGCATTTTCAATTATATTCTTGAATATATTCTTGAATATGTTCTTGAATACATATTAGAGAAATGCATTTGAAACGTTGGAAAAGTTGCATCTGGGAGCGTTCAGAAATAAGATGCTTTTTTTCAGAAGTCAAGTTGAAAAGCTACCTATCCAAACAATGAGTTTAGCTTAGAACGCTCCTAACTGGCTTATTACAATTTCCAAGGCACGTTTGGATCTCAAAACGGAGATCCAAACATACCCTATATGGGCATTAAAACTACATTTCAATAGCTATGAACAATCTTCTTCTAGCAAATAACAAGCCCATTAACTGCAAATCATTCATAATTTTTGTATAAGTATTAACTACATTTCATCAACTATTAAAAACTGTTTAGTAAGTAACAAGACCACTCTTATAGATCATTCACAATTCATCAACTATAAACAATTTTTTTTAATTAAAAGGCCCAATTTATTTTTTAAAAAAAATTAAAGTTCAAAATTTAAATAACTTTAGCAATTTCACAATCACAATGTATAACTTATATATTATTTTGCATTAGCTTGATTGCAAATCATTCTTGGCCTATTAGTCACCCTTAATTTAGGTACCAAATGTTAGGTTGAAATCTCGACTTATTAATCATTTCCAAAATTGGTAAAATAAAATGAACATTTGTTAATAGCATCACAATTTTTGTATTGGTATTCATTGCATTTCATAAGTTACTGGCAACTTTGTTTAGCAAGTAATGAGGCCACTTTTCTAGGCCATTCACAGCTTTTGTATGGTATTATGTTTACTACATTTCATTAGCTATCAACAAACTTTTTTCTTTTTAGTTAAAGGGCCTCGTTTATTTATTTTCCAGAAAGCTTGAAATTACAAAAAAAGGTTTAGCAACTTAACAATCATCATTTTTAAGTTAACTTATATATATTTTTGCATTACTTTGATTGCAAATCATTGGTGGCACATTAGTTATCCTTAACCTAATTTTGGCACTAAGTGTTTAGGTTGAAATCACAACTTGTTAATCTATTCACTACTACAGAATGACAAATACTTGACGATTATTCTGGGCTATATTTGACAGTTAAAAACCATCAAGTATATTGGCATCATATATTTCAACCTTAGATATTTGACAATTATTAACCGTAAAATATTTCAATAATATTTGACGGTTTTACATGATGAACCATCAATTATTATACAAGCATTTGACTTTTTTCAGAAAAACTGTAAACTATTTCTCTAAGTACTTGATGGTTAACATCAGAACCGTCAATTATTAGAGGAAAAAAATGGATGGTTTTAATTAGAAACCATCAAGTATAAGTAATAAATACTTGACAGTTCTGAAAACTATCAAGTATGGTGCAACAGTAGCAAACAATACTTGACAGTTATTACTAAAACCGTCAAGTATTGTAATAATACTTGACCGTTTTAAGTAATAACCGTCAAGTATTATGGGAATTTTTTTTAATACCGGTTCTGTTGTGCCAGCAGCCTCTCTGCAATTTTGAAATCTCATACAAAGGAGCATATTCAACAGCACCATACAGGCCAGCATTCAAACCAATTCAGCCATATGAATGTAACCAAAACCACAAATTTACATTATTATATATATCTTAATGAACCAAAACCAACTATCATATTAAAAAAACTTATGTTTAAGGCAAGTAAAAATTCTAGATAAGTACAAAAGGTGAACCAATTCCAAAATTAGCCAATTGTCAAAATTGTTCAATGCCAAAAACTTACCAACAGCAAAAAATGAACTAAAACCAAAATTGAAACCAAAGCTGTACATGCAATGTCTTGTACTTCCCTATCTATTTTGTGCCCACTGATGGAACAAGGCCATCACCAACTCTTCAATGATTTCTTCCATCTGAGTAGATGACTACACTATGCAATATGTATCGGCAAAATACTGTATGCAACCACAAATTATGACATAAGTTAGATATAAATATAAAGCTACAGTAAGTACAATTCTTAAATATATAAATTGAACTTTAACAAATGCATATTACCTGTGTAGAGATTGTGTCAGTATTGTGCATAATTATCTCCTTTATGAATTTCATCACGTAATATCCACAATCGGAGCTTTTTTTGGGCTGACGTGGGCACTGTAAAGAATGAAAAAGGAAATAATATTCAATCACATAAATAAGCCATATTTAGTAGAATAGTAAATAATGATAATGAATACCTTTACTTTCTTTCACAGGAAGATATTGTCAAATTGGCCGTTTTTTTTACCGAGGGGCAGGGTAAAGCTTGATTTATGCGGTGTAGCCACAAAGCCCTGAGAAGACAATAAAATTGAATATTAATGATTGTCAAAAATTAGATTGAAGCAAAAAATTAAATTAAATTTAAATAATAGATATAAATATTACTTATTGAACAATGAAACCATAAATGGTCAATTGGTTGGATCCCCATGAAGAGAATCGAGATACCAAATCCTCGGCTTTGTGGGATTGACCACAATTAGCATCCAGTGTCCCCTAAGTATAAGAAAGACAATTAGAACAATTACAAATATTTTGAAAATGAAAGAATTTAAGAAAGTTCAGTATACTACATACCCTTGACAATAAGGCGCAAAAAACAAAGTCTCAGGCGTTGCTGCCCTAGAAATGAAGATATCTACCAAGTCTCTGGATAAGTCTTTCTTCTTCATATCAGGTCTATGGCCAGCAAAAGTGTGGGGGCTGATAATCTTAAACTTGTCATCAAGGTCACTGGGGACTATAAAGTTCTTGAAAAGATACCTAAATCAACAAACAAAGATATCAATAAGATAAATACTTAAGTACTTAAGTATTTAGTTAAGGTTTTAACAAATACCTGATATAAAAGTTATAGGCATTTGTGCTGGTCATTCCATGTGCTAGAATTTTCTTTCAATACTTCATTTGTGACGTACTTTGACGAGGGTTGACCGTAGACCTCTGGCTCAAACTCTAGGAGAATCATGAAATCCTCGCCATGTTCTAATCTGGCCCCAATTGCATATTCCTCAAGACATATTCAGAATCTTGATGGTACCGCTTGAACGGACTCAAAAGGCTGCTTCTGTGGCAATGATAATGAGTGATCACCCAATAGGCTCTTCTTCCCCTTACACTGACAAATAGACTATTAGTAATTAAAACAGAGTTTATTTTAAATCAACTGAATGTGTAGGCCTATACATATATAGCTTTGAAGGATGTCCTAACATAAGAAGGCGACTAGGCCAAGCGACAAAGCTACCCACTGCTTGAGCCACTGTCTCTACATCTGGGGTGGGCATCGAGAGGGCATAATTAATATCAATAGCAGTGTTCAACTGTACCCTCACATGATTAGTAGGGAGAGGCACATTATGAATCATACTCTCCCACGGTAAATTGAACATGCAGCTCGTTGCAACAATATGATGTTTAGGGCTATCCGCCATACACTAAACGTCCGCTTCACCCTAATTTAACATGGGAGACAAGTTAGCTAGAAATATAAATAATTGAATGTAATAGATAAACACAAGCATTATACCTCAGGTAGTAAGGGGAATGTGCAACTGTCTTTGCCACTTGGACTGAGATTCAGAGTCGGCTGTGGTGCTTGATTCTTGATCAATTGCTCGATTAAGAGCACTTGTGCTTTAACTTGCTCCTTTAACTAGCATGTTTCTTCCCTCAGCTCCATGAACTCAGCAGAGGAAGGCGTGCACGATAAAGAGGGCTTTTGTCGGTACCCGAAGTAATCTCTTTTAGTGACTCCATAACCGATACCTCTAAAAAGACCAGGATGGTTAGGAGTCCCCAGTGCCCTCCTCAATATATCCTGGTCATCTGCAGAATATGCCCCCACGAAACTTCCTGGGACAAACTCTCTTGTGTAACAAACATTGACATAGTTATTCATACTTAAAGATATTTAATAATAACGTGAGGACTATTTAATTTAGAATAATACTCACTATCCTGTCCACGACCTCCTTAACGCAAGGATTATCAATTTGGCCATCTTTATTTTGCTTGGCCAATGCCCACAGCAGCTGACGGGATACAGTGACATCTGATCCCTCCTTTTGAGTCACCTCTTACTCGAGGCTCGCATAACCCAAGCACCCCTTTCTATAGGGATATTCATTCTTCTTTACCCTTTTCTTATTTTGGGCACTTAATTTCTACAAAAACAAAGTAGATTCACAATTAAACAGTATATAGATTAAACAAAATAGACTATATAATATCGAAAAGAGCAAGGATTATTACTCGAAATTGACTAATGTGACATCACAAAAGCAGCCCAATCCTTTGGTTTGACCAAGTCCAGTATCAAGCTAGGAACCTTAGACTCGTCGGCCATGGAAGGATCCTTCAAGTACTTACGTGTCACAAAGTATCAAAAAGAGCATAGTGCCCTTCCAGCCTTCCCCTCCATAAACTTCTTCCTACTCTTATCTATATCAAATGTAGCTGCAAAACATATAAAACAACACATTAGTATCAAGCAACTTGTGAGAAAATGAAATTTGAGTTGTTATAATATATTACTGATACATCTATCCAAATAGTGTCTCGCACTAAACGATCAACCCTCCACCAGTGCTACACTATAATGGGCAGGTGCTTCGTGCCATTGCCCCAATATAACTGAGAAATTTATTTGACCATACAGCTTGTCCTTTCTTATTCCACTATACGACAAATCTCTTTCCTTCCATTTGAGCTTTCACAACCTCTTACATGACACAAAGGCCCCTCTGTATGTGTGTTGCCTCGTCTTGCAACTATCTCTCCTGGTCAGAGGCATCTCTTGGCTGAGATGGATTATCAGTGCTAGATCCGCTATCATCTGCTATCTGCAATGAAATTCAATTAAACAAAATGAATCAGAACCCATTAAATGAAAATAAAGTCATTAATGACGAAATTGACTTAAACAAAATTAAAACAAATAAAAGAATCAAAGAAAATGATAAGAGAATTTACATGCATGTTTAAGTAGATCTTTTCCTTTTTCTACTCTTAGGTTTTTGTATATTCTTCTTGGTTTGAATTGTTTTGATCTTCTTATAAAACACTTTCCCCTTCTTTGAAATCCATATTCCATCATTGTGATCGTGCTTGGTGTGCATGGATTGATCTTTATTTAAATGAGAATTAAGTGATGTCCCTTGAAATGGATCATCTTCAACTTCATTGTCTTCATATCCCATCTTTTCAATATTCATTTTATTAGTCAACAAAACAATAGACCATCCTTTAGTAGCCAGGTCAGGGACATAAAACACTTGTGTAGCCTGAGAAGCCAAAATGAATGGCTCTTCCTTGTATCCTTCCTTATTCAAATTCAATTGTATAGACCCTAAGTCATCAATTCTCAATGCATTATTGTTGTCCACCCACCTGCAACCAAATACCGAAACTCTGAATTCAATGTAATCTAACTCCCAAATATCCTCAATCACTCCAAAGTATAGCATACGTGCATAAATAGGATTTTTATCTTTGGCACTCAATATATGCATAGTATTAGTTACAAGCGTTACACTACTATTTTGCTATTTACTCCAATCATCTTGCTCTTTAGTATAAAAAGTGAACCTATTAATAAGGTAGCTTGTGAAAGAAATCATATGTGTGCTCGGTCCATATACCAACAACTTTAATTTCTTCAAAACAGAATTAGGATCACTATTATACTTGCCATGTACCTGCTCTCAACCATACTGTAAATTATTTATTGTGTTTTTTGGTGTACCAACTTTCAAGTTTATTGGGATTATCCCTCTTTAGCTCATCAATATGCTCATCCACATAGTCCTCAATCTCTTCGGAGTTGTGTAATACATATAGATGTGCCTGCTCTCATGGTTGGTTTGAAATAGTTACAATTTGCTTTCCCATAATCCCTTCTCCATCTGTCCTTCCCTCATGATGAGACATTGAAACCCCAATATCACTTGCATTTTTAAGTAATGGGTACAAAATTTAGTGGCCTCTTCATAAATATATTGTTCTACGATACAACCCTCTGGCCGACTTTGATTTTTCACATACCCTTTCAATATTTTCATGTAACGCTCAACTAGGAACATTCATCTTAAATATACTGGGCCAAACAGTTGGACCTCTCTAACTAAGTGGATGGTTTAAATGGATCGTGATGTCAAAAAAGGCCGGAGGAAAATATATTTCAAGTTCACATAACATAACTATGATTCTGGTTTGCAATCTTAGCAATTTACTAAGATTAATCACTTTGCTGCAAAGAGACTTAAAGAAGAAACATAACTTCATGATCGTAACTCACACCTTATCAGGTAAAATAGCCCGTATTGCCATTGGAATAAAGTTTTCCACTAAGATATGACAGTCATGAGATTTTAAACCTTTTAACTTCAAATCCTTCATTGAAACAAGGTTACTAATGTTAGAAGAGTAACCTTCCGGCACTTTTATTGAAGTAAGAAACTCATAAAAGCTACTTTTCTCTTTTCTAGAAAGCATGTGAGCTGCTGGACGAAGAAATGTACGAGTGTCCTGAGAATATGGAGTAATGTGCCAAATAGAGTTTCACATATGTTTTTCTCAATATGTATAGCATCAAGAAAATGTCTCATATTCAGGGTTATCCAATACGATAGTATAATGAAAATAGACCTCTTCTTCCGCTCACTTGTCCCAACATGCTTCGTGAAAGGTTTTCCAAATTCACAATCTATATCTTTCACCTTTTGAAATACATCCTCCCCAATCTACGGCATAGGTGCCCTACCTTCTTCTAAATTCCCATTGAAATATTTTTTGAATCGTTGGTAAGGATGATCATGATGCAACCATCTACGATGTCCGATATATGAATTTTTCATTCCATGCTTCAATCTTATGAAATCTGTGCTTCTTCACAAATGGGACAACTAAGTTGCCTTTTAATGCTATATCTTGAGAGATTACCATATGCAGGAAAGTCGTTAATTATGCCAAATAACATAGCTCTCAACTTGAATGTTTCTTCCTTATATGCATCATATACATCAACTCCATTCTCCCATAATACTTTTAAGTCTTCAATTAATGGAGCTAGATATATATATGTCATTTCTTGGTTACTTTTGCCCAGAGATTATCGTAGACATCATTGAATATTTGTGTTTCATGCATAGCTATGGAAGAAGGTTATATATAAACAAAATCATTGGCCATGTGCTATGGGTGCTGCTTTGCATCCCATACATGTTCATCTTGTCGGTGGCTAATGCAAGGCATAGATTTCTATCTTCTTCCCAAAATTCAGAATACTCAATATCAAACCTCTTCTATTCTGGAGAATTAACAGGATGGCGAAGCATGCAATCTTTAACCCTTTCATCCGCGTGCCATCTTAAATTTCTCGCATCTTCTACATAACTATACAAACATCTGAATCTTGGCACAATGGGAAAATACCATAATGCCTTCTTTGGGCTCTTCCCATTCTCTTAGTAGCACGATGCATTACACTTAGGACACTTACTTAGTGACTTATATTCCTCCCTAAACAAAATGCAATAGTTAAGGCAAGCATGTATCTTCTCATGACTGAGGTTGATAGAGTGCAACACTTGCTTTGTATCATATGTTTTGCTTAGAAGCTCATTTTCTTTCGGTAGCATTTATTTAACAAGTAACATCAGTTCTATAAAGCTTGTGTCGCTCCACCCATTTCTTGCTTTTAAATTATACAGTTTCAACACTACAGACAATTTTGTGAAATCAGTACAACCTTCATATAGAGGTGTCTCGGTATCACACTTCAATCTATCAAACATTTCAGGACAATCATCAAGTTCCCGTTCAATCGCATTTGTTGTCTCCTCAAGACGGTCAACTTCACATATACTCATGTCAAGATTAGATGATCCACAGCTTTCATTATGCCCTTGACTACTATTACTCACATCTCTTATCTCTCCGTGCTTTGTCCAACACTTGTAACTTTAATCGATTCCATTGATAATTAAGTGGCTCTCATAATCGGATGGTAAAACCCACTTCAGAAGGCAATACTTAAGATAGGGGAAAATAATCCTATTGCGATAAGCGGCGTGTTCAATCACAAATTTAATAAAATCTTCTACCCCATCCCAATATTCCTTTGATAGACGATTGATGGACATCCATTCCTTGCCCATGGTCCCTGACTAGGATGAATCATTTAGAGGAAAATATGATCAGTGACTCAAAGATATTGTGAGAATTAAACAAAAATAGGAAGTCAATACATGGGTACTATTGATCACATTTATCCCTCTTTAATTCTACTTGTTAACAACTAGTAATTCTAGTTGTTAGCAACTAGTAATTCAACAAAAATTCACTTTCACTTTAGTTTGAAAAATATTCTACTACTACTGATGTGCTATTCCATTTGAAAAAAATTTGACAGCATAACGGCTTATAACTTAGCATTCCCTAGGCTTTATGCCTTTTATTTAACTTTAAATGAAGTATTAATTAAGCAGAAAACCAGCAGTTAGGCAATTTCAATATATAACAACATACAAATTAATTAACATTCAAAAACATAAAACATACAGCCTTAATCAATTTCAATTACAGAAACAAAAATTGAAACATTAGCAATTTCGATAATTTAGCAAACAATTTATGACTAAAACAGAAATTCAAAAGACCTTAAACCCAAAAACTAATCAAAATGCGAAAAAACCCATTCGGCTAAACAGAAAAACCCATTTTCTGTGTGTAAGAGTGAATCAGATATCAATAAAGAAGTCATTTCCCCACTCTATTGATCTTTTTTCCAGCATATTGTGAATGGTCCTAACATCATCCTATCATCTTCTTTCAACTACAATCATTTCGAAGGAAGCACTAAAGGAACTAAGGGGAGAGAGTGATGAAGGAGGACCAACCTGAAGCTTTCAAATCTGGAGAACAATGCGTGACAACGACGATGTAAGAGGATGCTGTAGTGATGAAGGAGGACACAGAGAGGGACGATAATGGAGGACGATCAATAAAAACAAAAGGGAAGGACCGAAAATGAGGTAGATATGGCGGTTTAGAGGGTTCGAACCTGATGGGGGCACTAGAAATTTTAAACCCAACAGAGCGAAGTGAATAGAGAAGAGGGTTTTAAAACATAATACTTGATAGTTTTTCTTAATAATCTTCAAGTATCTTAGAATAATATTTGACGGTTATGATTAAAAACCATCAAGTATTATAAAACTTGACATTTAGTAAATATCAAAGTTTTGACACTACTTTTCTCTTTCATTCTTTTGTGCTTGATTTTGAGTAATTATTCATGCTTAGAGCACGTAGAGGTCGGAGAGGTAGACATATAGGATCCTGTGGCCCACTTCTTTTTTGAGACCAATTCCATTCATCTAGTGAGAGTGAGGAAGTAGAAGAGGAAATCATGGCTGAAGTACCTCCTAATGGTGAAAATAGGAATGACAATCATAACAGACCTAATAATGGTGATAATGAGGGGTAAGGAAAGAATAATGGCCAGAATAGGATCCCTGGACAACCTAGGGGTAGAACTATCGAGGAATTAACTCAATCTAATGGGAATTTTAAACCTATGCATGGTGCTTTTCCTACTTTTAATGCATATTTTTGAAATTAAAGGTCAATTGACCCGCTCATTGCCTATGTTTCATGGTCTTGTAGGAGAAAACCGTACCTTTTATCTTCGGACTCTTTACATGTAGTGCTTGTCCATAAAGTCAGTAGGGGTAAGCATCGATGATGTCATGTGGAAGGTGTTTCACCTATCCTTAGAGGGAAAAGCAAAAGAATGGTACATGAACCTGTTGCTCTATATGGACAACACTTATGAGTCATGGACTAGTTTGAAGAAAGCAGTTTTGGACAAGTATTTCCCCTCTATCAAGATCTTAGCTGCTCGAAAGGAAATTTTTGTAGCTAAGCAAGAACCATTTGAGTCATTCTTTGAATTCTGGACCCAGTTCCAAGAAATGCTTTACCTGGTGCCCCAATCATCAAATACTTGAGGAGCACTTGGTACAATATTTTTATAATGGATTGTTGCCCTATGATGCCCAAGTCTTGGATGCTGCTGTGAACGGATCTATGGATAATATGGAACCAAGGGCTCTGGGGAAGTTAATAAGGACCTTTGCTCTTAATAAACTGAGCTCAAGGGATTCAAGGGACCACACATCTGAGAGAGATCTACTTTTGGTCAAGTTAGCCCAAGACATGTCTAAGCTTGTGAACACTATTGAAAGCCTTTACTCTAACAAGCCACAATCTCTTGCTTGAGTGGCTACAAGTTGTGGGGTTTGCAACTCTCTGATGCATACCACTTAGAATTGTCCCGGGCCAGTTGAAGAAGTTAATGCTATATACAAAGATAGAGAGGGGTAATATTAGAAAAGGGACCCCTGCTCAAATACCTACAATCCCAGTTAGAGAGACCACCTAAACTTTAAATAGGGAGAAGGAGCAAATAGACCAAATCAGTTCCAAGGCAATCAGTTTCACAATACTAGGGCTTCCTCAAGCAATTTTCAAGATCCTTTAAGAGCATAGTTACAAACCCATAACAGGTTATGGTATCTCAACCACCACCGAGAGGGGATGACAATTCTTAAATCTTGAAGAGTATGGCTACGTTGATTATAAATATCAAAAGACGAATGAAGGAGAGTGATGACAAGTTCATCTCTGTTACTACATCTTGCAAGGGATGTTGAAAGATAACTGAGACGTGCACAGGAAACTAGAGGGGCTTATCTTGAAGAACACCGATATTACTAGTCATTTGGCCCAACTGTCTAACACGGTCAATGACATACAAGCCAAGAGTAGGGGAAGCATTCCCTCCAATATAGTGATTAACCTAAAGAGCCTGAATGCTATAACCCTACGAAGTGGTAGGAAGGTTCACTTTGAGGGTGAAAGGTAGATAAGACTAAAGTTGATCAAGATGTTGACAACCCTCCACTTTCCGCAGTGAGACTTGGCAAGTCTAAAAGCTCACAAGAAGAAGAGCTCATGAAGAGGGCAAGAGCACAAACTGGTCCAGAAAAGAAGTCAACTCAAGCAGATGACCAAGTAATTCAAGAAGATGTGCCAGAAGATGAAAACATCATGGAGAGCTCCTCTTATAAAGGCAAACAGAAAGAGGACAAGACATAGATGAGCATGCAAGGAGCCTCTAAGCCTTCAGATAAGGAGGTAAGTGTTCAGGATCTTCCTTTCCCTAAAGCTTATTTCTCTGGTAAGAAAAAGTTTGATGTCAAGCTTGCCACTAATGCTTACACTCTTTTTAACAAGCTAGAAATTAATGTGCCCATAATTCAATTCTTGAGAGGAAACCCTAAATACTTTAAACTATTAAAGGAACTGTGTAATGACAAGCAAAGGTTTAGGCCTCTTGAGAGAATTCAAGTGAGTGCCAATGTGTCATCCTTATTCAAAGCTGAACTACCGATTAAGTGCCGAGATCCTGGATCTTACACCATCCCTTGTACCATAGGAAAGGTTCACATTAAGGGAACATTGTTAGATTTAGGAGCTACTATAAATTTCATGCCTTAGTAAGTTTATTTGGCTTTAAGGATAAATAGCATCAAAGACACAAGTGTAGTACTCCAACTAGCAGATAGGTCTATCAGGTACCCTAAGGGAATCATAGAAGATATTCTAGTTCAAGTTAAAGACCAAGTATTCCCTGCTGATTTCTATGTTTTGGACATGTCAAACGAGCTTACAAATGAGAGTACTCTGATTTTAAGAAGAGCTTTCTTGTAAACTTCCAAAACCATCATAACATGAAACATAGCTATATAACAATGGAAGTAGGAGATCATGTTATAACTTTTAATATGAATGAAGCCATGTATTACCCCTTTGATAATTATGCATTCATGGGTTTAAATGCCATTGATTTAGCTGTTGAGTAAGCTAGGGATGAGTATGAGCTGCATGTGCATGATGGTTATGACATGTGTTCACCTAAATTGATTGATTCTTCTGTAGCACCATCACATAAATCTTATGAGCTTGACTCATTTTTGAGTGCTTATGATGAATGTTTCAATTCACTCTCTTCTGTTTATTTATTTTTTAGTTCTTGTAGAGATGAGGTACCATGTATTAATTCTTTAGAAATTCATAACATGCTTTTCATTTCTCAAGACTTTTCTTTCCCATTAAGTTTTGATTCAATTTCTGTGTTTACAGCTGATATTGGCCTTGGAAAGAGTTTGTTAGCTAATGATACAAGTGTTCAAGAAGTGGTGGTACTGAGAGTGGAGCAAAATTTAAGGATATGAGCCTCTGTGAGTTGAGGTCGCCACTTGAGAATTCTTAAGTCACGACTTCAGACCAAAACTATCGAGAGGGTGGCCTCTATGAAGTAAGGTTACAACTTGGAGATGTGAGGTCGCGACCTAAGTCTCTTATTTCACCTCCTGAACTTCAGACTTCAATTGCTCCACTGCCTCATGTCTTGAAGCCTTTGGTTAAAGGGCTAATACTTTTTTACTCAATTACTACTCATACACATTCTAAAATTACACCCCATACCTTATGATTTTTAAATGATCTAATCTCTAATAATGATTTTGGAGGTGAACCAACCTAAGGTTGTTGCTGCTGTAAACCAACTCAAGCGTAATGCAATATCCGATAGGATTGAAGCAAGCATAGTAGATCCAAGTGAAGCTGGTGAGTGTATTTTACAAGGGTCTAAAAAGGGGAGTTTCTCTGACTCTGTTAATTTTCCTACACTAATTCCCTCTATTGTTCAACTTCCAAGTTTAAAACTGAAAGATTTACCTCCCAACCTCAAATATGCTTATCTTGAGCTTGAGAATAAATTGTCTATCATTATTTCTAGTTCTTTAACTGAACATAAATAGACTAGTTTGATAGGAGTCCTTAGAAGAGATAGGGAGGCTTTAGGTTGGCAATTAATTAACATTAAGGGAATTGACTCGACTGTGTGTACCCATAAGATTTTACTGACTGAGGATTCCAAGCCAATTAAACAAAGCCAGAGGAGGTTGAATCCTCTAATTTTTTATATGGTTAGGAAAGAAGTAGATAAACTTCTGAGGGCTAGAATTATTTATGCTATATCTAATAGCAAATGGGTGTCACCGGTACAAGTCGTGCCAAAAAAGAGTAGAATCACAATAGTTAAAAATGAGAATAATAAACTTATCCCAACTAGGGTGCAAAACTCATGAAGAGCTTGCATTGACTATAGGAAATTGAATGAATCCACTAGGAAAGATCACTTTCCCTTGCCCTTTATTGATCAAATACTTGAACGGTTAGTGGGAAAGAGTCATTACTACTTCTTAGATGGATATTCTGGATATTTTCAAATTCCTATAGACCTTAAGGACCAGGATAAGACCACTTTCACTTGTCGTTTTGGAACCTATGCTTATAAAAGAATACCTTTTAGTCTTTGCAATGCCCCTGGTATATTCCAATGCTGTATGCTATCTATTTTTGCTGAATTTATTGAAAAAAGCATGGATGTGTTCATGGATGATTTTACTGTATATAGGAATTCTTTTAAAGATTGTTTGAAAAGTCTTGACAAAATCTTAGCACGATGCATTGAGAAAAAGTTGGTTTTGAATTATGAGAAATGCCATTTCATGGTTAACCAAGGTATTCCGCTAGGACATTTGATCTTTGACAAAGGAATAGAGGTTGATAAAGCCAAAATAGAGGTGATATCTTCTTTACCCTACCCTACCAACTTGAAAGAGTTTAGGTCCTTTTCAGGACACGTAGGGTTCTATAAAAGGTTCATCAAGGATTTTAGTAAAGTTGTTTTACCTCTTTCCAAACTACTATAAAAGGATGTCAATTTTCAATTTGACCATGCATGTGAGCTTGCTTTTGATTAATTGAGGAATAGGCTAGTTACTCCTATTTTGACCTCTCCAAACTGGGATTTGCCTTTTGAAATTTCTTGTGATGCTTCAAACTTAAGTGTGGGGTTAATGTTTGGGTCAAAGGGAGAATTCTATTTCTGAAGTGATTGCTTATGGCTCTAAAACTCTAGATGCAGCTCAAAAAAACTACACCAGTATTGAAAAGGAATTATTTGCAATTAGATTCTAACATTATTTGTGATTTCTTTCTTGACCAGTCTTTATGTGAATTAGCTATTTCTCAGCTATGGTTTGCTCACTTAGTTAACTATCTTGCTACTGGTCTAATCCCTTTTTACCTAACTACTTTTCAGGCTCAAAAGCTTAAGAGTGAAGCTTCCTACTATATTTAGCACCCACAGTATCTATGGAGAATATATGCTGACCAAGTGACTAGATGGTGTGTTCCTGAAGTAAAGGCTCGGCCCATCCTGGAAGATTGCTATGATACCTTATATGGGGGGCACTTTAGTGCTAGAAAAATAGCTAAGAAGGTGCTAGATGCAGGTTTTTATTGGCCTACCCTGTTTAGAGATGCATTCGCTTTTTGTAAGGCATGTGATAAATGCTAACGATTTGGGGGGGTTAGTAGAAGGAATGAAATGCCACAGTAACCCATCCTATTCTGTGAATCTTTAATGCTTAGGGAATAGACTTTATGTGCCCTTTTCCACCTTCTCACGGTTACACCTACATCTTCCTAGCTGTAGATTACCTCTCTAGGTAGGTAGAAGCCATCCCTACGTGAAAGGATGATACGCCTACAGTTTCCAAATTTCTAAAGTCTACCATCTTTAATATATTTGGAGTGCCTAAGGTGCTAATCAGTGATCAAGGAACCTACTTCTGCAACAAGTTACTTAATAACTTGTTGGCTAAATATGGGGTTTCTCACAAAGTATCCACCCCATAGCACACTTAAACCAATGGCTTGGCTGAGGTATCAAATAGAGAAATTAAACGCATTCTAGAACGGATTGTCAAGCCTTCCAATAGAGACTAGAGCTTGCGACTAGATGATGCACTGTGGGCCTACCGTACTGCCTACAAGACGACAATAGGAATGTCTTTGTACCGGATCGTCTATGGGAAGTCTTGTCACATTTTGGTAGAGCTAGAGCACAGATCATATTGGGCGGTTAAAAACTGTAATGCTAACTTGAAAGAAGCTGGCCTAAACTGACTCCTTCGAATTCAAGAACTTAAAGAAATACGGTTAGACGCCTGCCATAGCTCTGACATCTACAAGTAGAAAACCAAGCTTTTTCATGATGCCAATATCTTGAGAAAAAAGTTCAAGGAGGGTGACAAGGTATTAAGATACCAAGCTCAATTCAAATTCAAGAAGGGAAAATTTAAGATGAGCTGGGATGGACCATACACTGTTATGAAAGTGCACGATTTTGGGATGATAAAGCTAAAGGAGGAGGCCATAAGCAAAATGTTCCAGTGCAACGTTCATCTCCTCAAGCTCTACAAAGACCCTGCTCCACCTTCTTAAGGCCATGTTGTCTCTTTCCTTTATCTCTTACTATTCACATGAATTTACTTATGCTTAAATTATCTTACTATGACTGTTTGAGATTGTGAAAGAGATGTTCTCAGTAGAAGTAGTTTTAAATTCTATTGTTTTGTATGTTTTGAATAATCTCCCTTAGCCTTGAGTTTGATGTGATTATGATTGTGA
The DNA here is from genome assembly GCF_004799145.2 of Neltuma alba. NCBI lineage: Eukaryota > Viridiplantae > Streptophyta > Magnoliopsida > Fabales > Fabaceae > Neltuma > Neltuma alba. The sequence goes on along the minus strand of NW_021635638.1, from coordinate 333,957 downwards.
TTCTATTTTGTCATCACCATACACACTTAATTGCATTCTTTAGTTTTCCCATCCTTGTATTTAGCTCTTTTCTTTTCTTAAGACGAGTGATGTGTTGTGCTTTAATCCTAAATTGAACTTCACAACTTCCACCTTTGTTGTTTTTGTTTTTGAGCTTTATGTTTTGGTGTGTGATTGTGTGTTGTAATGTGGAGATTGCTTTAAGTGTGTGGAGGAGGGAGGTTTAAAAGTGGTTTTGCATTTTATTTGTTGAGTTATTCCTTATTATAGGTAGTTCTTGTGGAAACTTACCAAAATTTTTGAGAAATTTTTGAAACCTTCAAAGTTTCCTAAATCTTCCATCACTTGTTTTTGAAGTTTTGTGTTAAATTGTTGAGAATCTGGTGATAGATTGCTGAGTTGGGTTGTTTTGATAGGTATTTTGGTAAGTGGTTTTGGCATAGGGTCTTTATTTTGAGGTTTTTCAAGGTCTAGAGTATCAGAGACCTCTCTATGACTCCAAGTCGTGATCTAGCTGCTTTTAAGTCACAACTTGGAGGTTAGTTTGAGAAAAAGAGCACTCTATGAGCTAAAGTCATGATCTCGATATCTCAGGTTGTGACTTGGGGAAGAAACTGGGCAAAGGCTCTCTGTGAGCTGAAGTAACGACCTTACTGCCTTCAGGTCACGACCTGGAGCCTTTCTAAAACCTTAAATCCCCCTCTATCTGCTAAAGTCACAACCTCACATCCCTTAGGTCATGACTTGACATGAAAAGTCAAGATTTTTCTTCGAGTTCACCTCTTTACCCTTACTTATGTTCACCCTAATTACCTTTTTACCCCTTAAATCTGCCTTGAATTCAAGCTTTCTACACTGCAAGGGCCTAAAACCCTAATTCTTTTTTGTAAAACCACATATACCCTCCCTTTAGCTTCGCTTGAACATTTACTCTCTCTCTCCACGAATGAACTTCTGCCTCCCTGAAGTCTCGACCTTCTCTTCTTTTGTAACTGTCTTTCCCTTTTAGTTTCCTCAAGTGAAACTGCCCTTCCTCTTCAAAAAAAAACTGTCTCTTCTTCACTCCCTCATCTCTCTCAACCTGAACCTACTCTCCTGCGCTTGCTATGCTTTCTTACCTCTGGAAATCCTCCCTTGTCGTCTGAAATTCAAGTTATTCTTGAGCGAAATCCACCCTTCCTGCACTCTTTCAATGTTTGATCTGTTTTTCTTTTTGTTCATTCTAGTTCAGTTTAGTTCTGTGTTTTCTAGGGTTTTAGTTTCCAAGGTTTTGATTTTGATTGAGTGGAGTTTTGCCTAGATGTTTAAAATGTTGTTTAACTGGTTTTGTAACTGCTTGGGATCACATTTGCTGTAAACATTTGCTTTTTGGAACAGAAATTTTCAACCATACGAACAAAGAAAACAAGGCAAGGATCCATTTAGAACTAAGAACCAACCTTGAATCCTTGGTTGTATGATCAAGTTGGTAGTTTTTCCCTTGATTGCCCTTTGAACTCTCTCTTTTCTCTCTTGGTTCCCTCTTGGACGAAGTAACATCTGAACATTAGGGAAAGATGAGCTTGTTTAATGAGCCAAAATATCCCAACCACCATCATAAATGAAATTTCAAGTGTCATGACCCCCTTTAATCTTACTTTCTCTTTCATAATTAACTAAATCCAAATGAAATTAATTACCAAAAGTCAAAATCCTCTCCATTTGAGGAATGACACTTGGCAAGTTCAAATTCTCTCCATTAGAGGCTTGACACATGGCTAATTGTGAACCATTTGAATTACAAGACTCTAGTCTTGCTTTATCGGTGCACTTTGACTCTGGGTTTAACTTCTTTTCTATAATTACAGTATTTTAGCCTCTGTAATTATTTTCTGTCAGATCCCTAATTTATTCTCCTTATTTTTATCTTCCCAAATTGCCCTTTTTGCCTCAAAATTAATTTCCCAATAATTAAATAAAAAGGAAAACTAATTTCCTTCTCTTTAGTGATTTTTCCACCATTCAGAGGAATTAGGAAAAATCTTGGATAGTTGAGGGTCTTCTTTTAATTCCATAATCTCTTATAATTCCTTAGGACATCAAAGGAATTTTCTTGGAATTTTATTCTCCTTCCAAATATTTATTTGGAATTTTCCAAATAAAAGACCTTAAACTAGCTCAAATCGCCCTTAAATTCCTTTGTAATTTCTCTAAGAGTAATTTGGTCATAAAACCAATTTTATAATCCCATATAATTCTCAAGGAATATTTTTCTTATTTTTTCTTAATTTTCTAAGGCTTGGAAATATTTTTTCATAATTATTCTTGACCAATTTTCCTTAATTAGTCCAACTTTTCACAATTGACTTGAAAAAAATTATAATAATTATTTTCCACCAAAATTCTTCTATTTCTCCTTGTCACTTTTGACCCTTAATTATTTAGAAATATTCCTAATTCCTAATTACCCTATTTCTAGATGTGACACTATTAAAAGTCTTTTGTTTTTTGTTTTGTTTTTGTGTTTTTCTTTTTATTCTATTGCTCTTTCCTGCGAACTCAGTACTTAATAGTTTCCCTTTGATGTATTTAAACTTTCTTACAATAAATGGTTGGTTTACTGTGTTCTTATTTGTGGTTGCTGCTGCTCTTTTCCTTTCCTCTTTGACAGTGAGGGCACTATCAAGTTTAAGTGTGGGGGAGGGATTCATTTTGCTTTGTTGTTTCCCAGTGCTACATCATTTTTGTGGTTGTTTTAGAATTTTTGGCAAGATTTTTTCAAAAATCCAATCTTTCATCATTATTTGTTGGCTTTGAATTGATTGTGGATGGTGAATTGCTGTGAATTGGATCATTTTTGTCTGTTTTGATGCTTGCTGAAAGGGTTTTTACTTGTTAAATTTTAGCCAAGCTTTGAAAATTTTTCATTCATAGTTTCTGTGACCTCAAGTCGTGACTTGATTGCTTCAGGTCATGATTTGAGATGTAGCTTTGGCAAGGGAAGGCTCTCTGTGTATTCAGGTCGTGACCTCACTGATTTTTAAGTCACGACCTTAACCCCCTTCCTGACTTGGTGCTTTCTATGTACTCAGATCGCAACCTCACTAGTTTCAAGTCACGACCTGGCCTCTTTTACTATGCACCACTTTCCTTCTCTTTGCTTTTTGCAATGTCGTGTAGGAGGAACCTTTTTAAGCTACCTTTGCATCTTTTTCAAGCAAACCATTACCATTTTAATCTACCCTCATTGCGTCAAATAGTTTTTGTTGAAAACCATGCCCATCGTTGGACTTTTAAGAACACTGGGTTTTGAAAATGAGTTCTCTAAGACTTTATAGTCATTTTTAAGATCCAAGCATGTTCTTAAGTGATTATTTTAATCTTTTTAATCATCATCCTATGAGTTACTTTTGTGATAAGTGTTCTAATGTCTCGTGACTAATGCATATTGATTGAAACTTCTTGTATGATCAATTGAGATATGAAACCTTTGTTAGAAGGATATTCTTAAACCATAATCCCTATTTTGAGTGATTATTCATATGGCTTAAATTCTCTAGAACTTGTTTTAACTCTTGGTCAAAATTACATATGCATTTATGATTTTTGAATATGATAGAAGCATTCGTTTCTACACCTTTCTACTCAAACACAACTTATAACCATCTATCTATTGCTTAACCCTTTTGATCCTGCACTTCCTTCATTTCGTCCATCATTTCGAGTATTTGAACCATGATGTTAATTGAGTTGATTTCATCTTGATAAATACAACTTCCTAATCTTCATGGACTTTTATTGGGAATTTTAATTTTGCTTAAAGAAAGAGAAGAAAAGAGGGGAAGAAAGAAAAGTTCTAAAAAAAAATGCAAAAAAAAAGGAACAAAAAGAGTAAAGAAATACTTTTTATATACATAAATTATAGCAACAAAATAAAGTTGAATAAAGTATTCCCTTAGTGGTAGAAGGTTAGGATCTGAACTTCCTTGTTTAAGATTAGACGATATTGACTCTCCTTTCTTTAATTCTTAATACTTGATTTCATTTCCATCTAGCCTTTCCATCACTATAACCTTAAAAGTCTTCTTGATTCTTTACATGAATGCTGAGCAATAGTGGAGATTTTAGAGTTATTATAAGCTTATGGTAGGATGTTTGCTACTTGGATGTTTGAGAGAAAAGAACCCCAATGAGGAGAGACAAGCAAATCAAACACTTATACCCTTTGAGCAAATCTCTACTGTTCATGCATTTAGAGTCAATTGCACTTTGTATCTAATTACTTGGCATTATTCATGTTATCATTCTTGCCTCCCTAAAAGATGTTGATCGATTAGTTCGTGAGATCACTTTTAAACATGCCAGTTCAAGTGTGAGGGAGTGATAGAACCCTATTTTTATATGGTTTTCTCAAGCATTTTCTGATGTTTTGCAATAATTTTACCTTCATTGTGCATGTATTTATACCTTTTTTATTACATTCGTTCATGCATTGCATTTTGTTGTTTAAGGGGTAAAAAGGGTCAATTCTCCTTCCTTAATTATAATTGCCTTGATCTGTAATTTGTACTCTTTACAAAGCTCCTTTGTTGTGATTTTTAGGCAATTAGAGAAGGACTTAAAACCCAAGGTAAAGCATTGATAGAGCCACAATGTTACAAGGACCAAAACACAAGAGTTTGGAGTGTTTTGCCTCCCCAGGTTGTGACATGGATTGCTGAGGTTGTGACCTGGATGCCTTTTTAATAAAACTACACGTTTTGGACCTGATTCAAGACTGAATGGTCTCTATCTTCCCGAGTCATGACCTGGCCCCCCCCAAGTCATGACCTGACACTCTTGAGGTCATGACCTAAATGCGTTAAGTGAAGTAGTGTGTTTTAGAATAGATTTCTGAGCTTCTATACCTAAAAGGAGCAATGACCATGAAGAGACACACTCCTATTCTGCAGATTTGCATAGGGTTAAGCCACCATCAACTCCTCTTAAGTCTCCATTTTTCTTCATCTCTTCATCATTTTTTGCATTTCTGAACCGATTAAACACTTTAATTACCTTTTTCTTCATTTTTCCAACCTTTTTTTTAGCATCAACCATGGCTGTTCATTCTTGGAGCAATTATGATCAGTTTAAAGACATGAGAGGCTAAATCCTTAGCCTTTTGGTGATGAAGGACAGTTTGAGCTTAAGGACCTAATAGGGGAGTTATCTGTCTAAACTCATGTTTGATTCTGTATTAGAGATTTCCTGATTTAGGGATTTCTGTATCTATTTTAGACTTGATTTATGATTGTAAATCTTGTGTTTAGACTATTTGAATGTATTTAGATTGGATGCTATTAATGTTGGATTATTCATATATTTATATATATCAGTTTTGAATCCTTGTGTTCATTTAATTATCAGTGATCATTGGTGATTTATCTGTGTGTTTAGTATTCAATGATTGTTGATTGACTTTCTGAGGACATTTGCATCATTCATAAGATACACTCTAAGTGGTTTCTAATAATGTTTTAAGAGGTGTTAATTAACTTTGATTAAAGTAAGTTTTCATTAATTAAGACATTGGACCCAAGTGATTACTTGGGGTTTTTCTTCAGACTTGAAGACTTTCTAAAACACCCAATCATTTTAAAGAGCAGTGATAGCTGAGTTTCTATCATCAAGAGACTGTTTCACCATAATTCCCTTTTAATCCAAAACATTTCTTCATTCAATTAAAACACCAAAAACATTTAATTCTTTGCATTTTACATTTATTGCACTACCTTTAAATAGTTGAAAATCCCCTTTTTATTTACCCAAATCATCATGTTTTTTATTACCAATTTAGACTATGTTGTTTTTCATTAAAGCACTCCTCAAGAAGAATGATTGGTTGCACCCTATACTACATTATATGGAGCAATCACAATTTTTGACAATCCAGAAAGGTGATATTTCGGGCTGATCAATGGTGTCGTTGTTGGGAAGCTAAGAAATTAGTTCCCTAGTAATTGGTTTTCCATACCATTGTGATCTGGGTCGATTCTTGTTGAGTTTTAGCTTTTGCATTTCATAGCATAAAATTTTTTACAAATAGAAACAAATATCTTGCTTTTCTATACTTTAACATTTGCATTCTTGCACAACATTTTGCATTTTGTTTTGACTTGATCCTAAGTGTTTTGGCTAATTGCTTGAAGTTTTGAACTATGTCCATAGTTTGTTGAGCATTTGGTTAAAGTACTGAGTGAATTTTTCAAAGGATTTGTGAAAGTAGTTCTTTGTGACTTGAAGTCGCAACTTCGAATCTTTAAAGTTGCAACCTCAGTGCTTAAGTCGGGCCTAACTTATGGCTTATCACGACCCCAGCCTTCTGTTTTCTAGTTTTGCTCTCGGTCTGTTTAAGTTGCAACCTGGACTTTGCCAAGTTGCAATCTCAGTTCCTTTTTCTTTTATGGTTCCTCTCTGTTTGCGACCCGGATGCTTCAAGTCACAACCTGAATTGGTTTTGCACTGAAAATATTTCCTGAGTGTCCAGACTCGCTCTTTTGCATAGCTTTGCTTTCTGCACATACTTTGAGAGTGTATAGTACTTCACACACCTCAAACTCACTGAGCATTATTTGAAATCATTGAGTTTGCCTCAATTTTGAAATATACATTTGGTAAATATCAAAGTTTTGACACTACTTTTCTCTTTCACTCTTTTATGCTTGATTTTGAGTAATTGTGCATCTCTAGAGCACGTGGAGGTAGGAGAGGTAGACATACAAGATCTCGTAGCCCACTTCTTTTACGAGACCAATTCCATTCATCAAGTGAGAGTGAGGAAGTAGAAGAGGAAATCATAGTTGAAGTACCTCTTAATGGTGGAAATGGGAATGGCAATCATAATAGACCTAATAATGGTGGTAATGAGGGGCAGGGAGAGAATAATAGCTAGAATAGGATCCCTAGACAACCTAGAAGTAGAACTATCAAGGAATTAACTCAATCTGATGGGAATTTTAAACCTATGCCTAGTGCTTTTTCTACTTTTAATGCAGATTTTGAAATTAAAAGTCAATTGATCCACTCATTGTCTAAGTTTCATAGTCTTACAGGAGAAAACCAATACCTTCATCTTTGGACTCTCACATGCAGTACTTGTCTATGAAGCTAGTAGGGGCAAGCATCGATGATGTCATATGGAATGTGTTTCACCTGTCCTTAGAGGGAAAAGCAAAAGAATAGTACATGAACCTGCCACTCTACGTGGACAACGCTTATGAGTCATGGAGTAGTTTGAAGAAAGCATTTTTGGACAAGTATTTACCCTCTACCAAGATCTTACCTTCCCAAACGGAAATTTCTGTGGCTAAGCAAGAACTATTCGAGTCATTCTTCAAATTCTGAAGCCGGTTCTAAGAAAGGCTTACCCAATGCCCTAATCATCAAATCCTTAAGGAGCACTTAGTACACTATTTCTATAATGGATTGTTGCCCTATGATGCCCAAGTCTTGGATGCTACTGCTAGTGGATTCATGGAGAATATGGAACCAAGGGCTATATGGGAGTTAATAAGGACCTTTGCTCTTAATAGATATATGTGAGCTCAAGGGAGTCAAGGGACCACACATCTGAGAGAGATCCACTTTTGGTCAAGCTAGTATAAGACATGTCTAAGCTTGTAAACACTGTTGAAAGCATCCACTCCAACAAGCTATAATCTCTTGCTTTATTGGCTACAAGTTGTGGGGTTTGCGACTCCCGATGCAAACCATTCAGAATTGTCTCAAGCTAGTCCTTATGGTTAAGAAGTTCTTCATCTTACCTATTACTTTCTTTTACTAGATCAATCAGCAAGAAAGATCAAGAAATAGAGGTCTTTCAAATGGAAGAAGACACAGTAAGCCCAAGAAAAAGAAAAAACAGGGGAAAGAAATAGAGGGAGACATGGTGAGAAAGTATGTGGAGCAGTAAAGGTCCTTGAATTGGGAACTGATAGGCATAACATTTAGGAAGAAGAAAAAGAATGGCTTGCAAACAAAAAGCCAAGTGAAGAAGAGAGAAAATGGTGGGGCCATTAGAGAATAAAAATGGAGAGAAAGTAGAGGGTATGTATGATAGAGATCGAGGGCAGAAAAAGGGTATACTAGAAACAAAAAATGAAGATGACAGAGGAGGGATAGAAGCAAAGGTCAAAAAGAGTACAAGTGTCTAAAGTTGGTTTGAGCAACATTGCACTACATTTTAATGTTTATGTCTACTTCTGTACACTTCAAAACTAAATGGTGCCAAATGCTCTTGGCACAAAACTTTCTTGTTAAAATTGCACTTTAACCCTTATTTTAAAGAATCTTCCACATTTTGGGGGTTTGTTTTAACTATATGAGTGTTTTTATGAATAGAAATTAAGCACATACAAATGATAATTATAGTTTAAGAAAATTTTGTGAATGTTAGATTAATTTAAATAGCATTTAATTCTTTAAGTTTGAAAACCAAAAATGATGCAGTTCTAGACGTTGGATTAATTCATTATAGCACTTATATATATATATATATATATCAAACCAACAAAATTGGCCCACTAAATTTGGCTTTTGACTAGGAGCTAAATATATTTTTATTTTAAATGTGCAATACTTATTCCCATTAATCTGTCACAATACATATAGATAGGTGTTTAAAGAAAGTTGATATAAATATTGGGTAAGAACCTCCTTTTTGTCTCTAAATAAAATGAAAGAATGTTTATAAACAAAGTAAATGGATTTACGAGACTTATACTACATGATTACATAATTTTCATTCAACAAAGTTTTCCCCACATGAGGAGAAGAAACTGAGTAGCCAAAAAATAGAACACATGGGATGCATTATATTATTATCATATCCTCAAACAATGCATTAATAAGATATTATAAAATATTTGTCAGATGCTACTAAATCTCATATTCTAGCTAAAATGTTTCAATTAGTATAGATAAAAATGAGACATGCCTGAAGCATGAGAGATTAATCAGTTCTAATATAAATATCTTGAATAAAGAGGGGTATCGTCACATCCTACAAAAATTTACCTTGAAAATGCATATAAAAAATTAAGTCAAGGACTAATACAGAAGGTAGGCTGACTGACAAAGCTAGGCATGACATAAAACCTGGATAGGGTATGGACTGACATTTTTAAAATTATCAGTCCAGGAAGGGCAAAATGAAAAAAATTGAAAAAAAATTCTAAAAAATTTCTTAAAAAATGGTAAAAAGGTGAATCAGAGGTTTTGGAACCTCATTGAGACCCAGAAGGTAAAAACAGTATAAAAATAACTTATTACTGAACTTCCCGAAAATGGAGGTTTTTAACAAAAAAATAGTGAAAAATTGGAGAAAAACAATTATTTTAAATAGTTGGAGGCCTCATTAATTCTGGGAAAAATATGAAATAATTATTTAAAAATTAGATTGAATTTATAAAATTGATTTCAGGCCTTAGAGGTACAGAAAATTATCTTTGGGAATTTATTTCCAACAATTTTACTAATAAAGGCCTATTCGGGAAAAATACAAAATAAAAAGTTAGAGGTGGGCAAAATTATGAAAATTTCCAAAATGAATTCTTATATTAAAATAGGATTTTTTATGGAAAGAAATACATTTTTGGAGGCTTAGAAAAGGAATGAAAAGTTACTAGTGAATAGTAACTGAGCTTCGTTATTGCTTGGAATTAATATTTTATTGTTGGGCTAAATTCTTAAGACTTTCCAGATCAAAAGTGAGCCCCACATTGGCCCAAGAAAGGCCTAAAAATTTGTGCAAACCTGGCCCAATAACTAAATGAATTTAACCCTAATTTTAGTCAAAATATCAATAGGAATGCTCTGAAGATTGGACACAGGGAATGATTTGAAAGTCAGGAGGTTTGATGGCAGCTACATGGCTATTTTTTTTTGGCCAAATTTTGGCCATTGATGAGGGGAAGAAGTCAGATTTTTTTTAATCTATAAATACCCCCCTAAATTCCAATTAATTCAGCCAAAATAGAGAAGCTAAGCGGAGGTGCTACCAAACTAAATTCTTGACCTTAGAAGAGAGCTTATAACTTTCCAAATTGAGGAGGAAGTGTCAAGCTTTGATCAATGGTTGATGAAGGTAAGTTTGGGCTTTGTTTTGGTTAAGTTTAAAGCTTGTTTTGGTTGGAAATTCAAGTTGTTTTACAAGATTAAAATGTTGCCAAATTTTTGTTGGTATGAAGAATCATTAGGGAAACATAGAAACCATGATTTAAGGCTTGGAATTACATGTTTAATTGATGTTTGGATTGAATTTTGGATGAAAATCAAAGTTAGGGTTTAAGACACCCTATACAGCTACCTTGTGTTCTTGGGGTAAGAGTTTATTTTGATGTGTTTTGATAATTTCAATGAGTTCAAAAGGTGTTTTTGTGTAGGGAGACACCAAAGAAAAGTGTTTAAAATCATTGGAATCAAAAATGAAAATTTTGGAACATAATACCCCCTATTTGGCCAAATTAAATTGAAGGGGAAAGAATGTAATTTTGTAAAATCTAATTTGATATTTGGATTCTACATGAAAAATTGTATAGGAATGGAATAAGAGATTAATAGAAACAAAGAGGGAATAATTATGTCAAAAATCAAGGAAAAAAGAGTTTAATTAAGCTTAATGTCAAGCATTAGTGTTTATGCTTGAATTATTGATAAATTGGGATGTGTTTATGCATGAATTGATAGGTATTATGCAAAGGAATAATAAGGAACCAAGGGAATCAAAGAGGCCGAGAATCTTGGGCTATAAGAGGTAGCATGGAATTTACAAGTTATAATGTTAACTTGCTTGGTTGTTGCATCATATGATTGCTTGAATAATTGTTATGTTATGTCTAAGATTATTTGATGAACTTGATACGTGAGTTGATTGCATTGTATGCCTTGGCAACATGCATTAACAATATGAATTTATTAGTGAATTGTGATGATTTTGCATAGCATAGAATATTCCTGAATCTATATGTAACATGCCTTGCACGTTTGACATTATCATTGTAATTCCTGCTACTGGGATTTCTATGAAATCTCATTCCTCTCAATATATAAACAATTAATAGGAACCTCAAGGGATGTGTTCAAGGACAGGGAGATGATATTTTGATGGAAGGATTATGCTATAGAAGTATATACATGTTGCTTGCACCTTATGCATCTGTTGTAATTTATTATGTACTATTATGTATATATTTGGACTACTTTGGAATATTACATCAATGATCAAGTATGCTTTACATTTCAACAATTGGTAAAGTATATGTTATTATGGAATAGGGATAAAAGTTGAGTATATGTTACATGATTGGAAAGTTTGGGTGAAAGGAAGGGAAAAGAAAAAGTAAGAATTTTATGGAATAGGGATAAAAGTTGACTTTTTAAGAGTCAAGTTTGACCAACATGATTTTGAACAGTTGGATGAGTCTTAGGCTGAATTTTAGCATACTTATAGATCTTATTTTTTAGCTTTAAGAAAAGTGGTAATTAATTAAATTTAGAGTTTTATATAGAAAGTTATGCCCTTCCAAAGTTGGGCATAAATCCTAAAAAATTAAAAAATGACCAAATGAACAGTACCCCTTTCAATGAACTTTGGGATTGATGCATGAGTTCTAGATACCAATGAGTATTTTTCTTTTAAAGAGCGTGCCAAGAGCTTTCCATAGGACTCAAAACCATCTCATTTCAATTTTTTTCATAATTATTTATGATTTTTTAAAGTTAAACCTGTAATTTGAAAAATGCATAATAAATAGTACCCAAGTGCTCTCTGTGATCCCAAGCCGTGACCTAGGGATCCCAAGTCACGACCAGGCAGCAAAGGTTGCCTCTGTGATCTCAAGCCGTGACTTGAAGGTACCAAGTCGCGACCTAGACTGAAATTTGGAAAATTCTACTTACCTAATTTACTTCCGAATGCATGCTCTGAGAGATAAAAGTAAGGTGTTACAAGTATAAAATTTAGAAGCTTTATTAAGGAAACATGTATTTTAGAAGAGTGCCAAGATATAATTAATTGAAAAAAAACCCAAAAGAGATTTAGGTACCTAAAAAGTAATGAAGATATATCAATAAGTTATATTACAAGAGAAAACATAGAACCAAAAAGATAAAGTTGTCGATAACATTAATATCATCTGATTAAAAAGGATTTTATAGGTAAATCTATCATACAAAGTGGATAGAAATTTGGCCGAAAAGAAAAGGAAAAAGGTGTAATGAAAAATATTATTTTAATATGTGAAAATTATAGATCTACAGTCCAAACACATGAAATACAAAGTTATCATGGGATATATGAATATTTGTGTGAAAATGAAAAAAAATTCACAAATGTCTAATAATGATGATTATGATGAGGTATATAATTTTTTAGTGCATCAAATGTTTTAAAATAAAGAAAGAGTAGAAAAGAAGAGAACGGAATTAAAGAAAAGAGAAGATAAGAGTATTTCTCATTCCATTGAAGGTATTAAATACATGATCCATGCCCTCTATTTATATAAACAACTTTACAACTTTAGTAGAATATACAGAATAAATAATAATAGAAGATAATTGAGGATCATGAAAATAAGATAAATACTAAAGATAATGGGGAAGATATGAACATCCACATAGATATTATTATATTCATAATACTCCTCATTGGATGTCTATCGTATGAATATGCCTTATTAAAAAACTTCAACTAAAAAAAATACTATGAGACAAAAATCTAGTAGAAGAAAAAGAATACATCATTCGTTGATACACTATCTAATATTGTATCATTAAAAACCTTGCTAGAAAAACCCAGTGAGACAAAACCATAGACAAGGAAAAAAAAGTATAGCATGTATAACACCCCCTTCTTGGCAACATTAGTTGATATCATAGATCAACATTTTGAATATCATGAGCCAAGTAACCCTTTTGTGGTCTACTAAAATGTGGATTTTCATATCCCAAAATTTGAACCCTGGAGGAAGCTAGGCTAATGATATTAGACTCCTAGAGCCAAAACTGGAAATTTCACAGAAATTTTTGAAAATTCTCTAAAAATGGAAAAAGGCCAAATTAGAGGTTTTTGAGGTATATATGATGTTTTGGGAGGGAAAATGACCCAAAATAAATTATGATAGAATTTCCCCAAAAATAATTATTTTGGAGGGAAATAGTGAAAAATTAACAGAATATAATTTTTTAATTATATAAGGGCCTCAATAATTCAAGAAAAAATATGGATAAATTCCTTGGGAATATATGTGAATTTCTAAAATTATTTTCAAGTATTGTAAATGAAAGGAATAATTTATAGGGAATTTACTTATGAAATTCTATCGGTAAGAGCCCGATTTCGGAGAAAAATGTGAAATAAATAGTTAGAGGTTGTGAAAGATACCCAACTTTCATGATCATACTTTTGGAATAAATCAGGATTTTTCATGGAAGGAAATGGATTTTTAGAGGCCCCAAGCTATTTTTCTTAATATAGGGCTAAAAAGGAGTAAATTGGATAGAAGATTGTAATTGGATTTGAACCAAACTAACTCCATTACTTCCCAACTAAATTTGGACATTTAGTTAGCCCAATTTGGTCTGGAAAAATGTGCTCCCCAAGGGCCAAGATCACATGTCAATTTGGTGGCACATTTTTGACCATAAGATCAACTTTTCTTAGAGAGCAAGCAAAGATCTTATAGCCCATATTTTCTACCATTTTGACCAAGATTTTGAGGGCCTTTTAGGTAGAAAAATAGTTGACCAAGCGCAAGGTTTGGGCAGCTCATAAAGGTCTATAAATACCCCTTCCACTCCTCTCATATTTCAGCCAAATAGGGAAGAACTTGGGGAGGTGCTGCCAAAATTTCTACTCACCTTAAGTTACTATCAAACCACTTCAAGCAAAGGCCAAGCTATCAAGTTTGAACCAAGAATTAATCAAGGTATGTGTAAGCTTGATTTTGATGTATTTGGAATGGTAAAATCATGACTAATCCTAAGGGGAAATTATGCTTGAATTTCAGCCAACATGAGAAAACACTAGGGAAGGATAGAAACTTTGATCATGAGCTTGGATTGGCATGTTTAGATGTTGTTTGGATTGATTTATGAAAGAAAATCAAGCTAGGATTTATGATATCCAATTCAGTCAAGACTTGTTCTTAGGGCTAGGAATTCTTTCAATGTGTTTTGATGATTCCAATGGGTTTAAAATGTGTTTTATATAGGGAAACACTAAGGAAAAGTGTTTAAAATCATTGGAATCAAGGATGAAAATTTTGAAATGCTAAACCTATGTTTTAGCCAACATGAGTTCTTAGGAAAGGGATTGGATTTTGATAATTTTGATGCTTCTAATGAGTTTATATCATGATTTTATGTAGGTATATGTTGAGAAAATGAGTTTGGAAGCATTAGAATCAAAAATAAAATTTTAAACCCTAAACTACCTACCTTCCAGCCAAATCATGTTCACAGGAAAGGAATGTGATTTTGTAAAATTTGATTGGATATTTAGATTCTATATGAAAAATCATATAGGAATGACCTAAGAGATTGATTGAAACAAAAGGGAAATGATTAGGTCAAAAATCCAAGAAAAAGGGATTTAATGTTCAAGTATTGTGTAATTTGTTTGAATGGTTGGCAAATGATTGGCATTGATGTTAGTTTGTTAGGTGCTTTGCCCAATCATCAAGGAGACACCCTTGACCTAAAGGGAACAAGTCACTAAGTACACAAAAGGTAGCATTGAATTATGATTACAGTGCTTTCTTGCTTATATTTATGTGTATATGTATACGTGCTATGAATACCGTGACGTGATTAAGCTATGCTGCAAAGTTATGATTGCAATATTGATGTTAAGTATGCCTTGGCACTTTGTTATGTGAATATGCATGAATTGGCTTATTTTCCATGACATTTCACTATATATGTATGATGAAGTTATGTGCACAAAAGTATGTCACATTATGTTTGCATGATTGCATGATAATTATGATTCTTTGCCACTAGGATTTCTTTGACATCTCATCCCCCTCTGTTTAAACCAACTCTAGGAGGAGGATCAAGCAAGGGCAAGGGCCAGGAAGTGGTGACTAAAGGCATGTAAATACTTAGTGATATTACTAATGGACCAATACTATGTTATGTAATATTATGAACGTTTATATGTTTGTTAGATAATAGCTCCTTTAAAGAGATAAACAAGTATGATCATGTATGATTATGTCCAAGCATTTTAGAATTTATGTACAAGCATGTTATAAGTCCTAAAAGAACAAGGACGGGTAAAAGGTAAGGAAAAGTTAAAGTTAGACATAATTAGGGGATAAAATGTCCCTAAAAATGACCAAACTTGGGGTACATAAAATAATAAGAATATCTTTGAGTTTGGGCCTAAAAACCTAGCAAACTTATATATCATATTTTTAGCTCAAATCAAAGGGTAGAACGTTAACATTGGAGTTTTGTGTAAAGAGTTATGCCCTTTCAAAGTTGGGCTGAAATCCTGGAAATTTAAAAAATCTACCATATGAACAGTACATTTTGTTGAATTTTCTAGTACTGTTTCGGATGGAATTTAGGCTAATGATCATTTTTCCCTAAATTAGAATCACCCAAATTTTTTTACATTGCCCTTTCAAAATTGACTCTAAATTCTGTGAATAGTGTATAGATGGTATGGAATTGAGAAGTTTTGATTTTGCAAATTCTCTTTCCTAAGCTTTGAGAAATGCTTTATAATGGTTCTAATTGATGTACAATGAGGTAATAAAGGTAAGTGTGACGTTTTTGGTATCAGAGCAAAGGTTCCAGCTGTGTCTAAGTTGCACTGTATTGATTGAATTGTGCTATGATATATGGCTGGCTATTGAATAATTGTTATGAATTGTGATTGGTTATTGGCAATGATTATGAATTGTGGTTATTTGATTGAATGGTATTGGGTGAGTTTATACTCTGTGCTGGATTGTGTATGTTGTAAGTTAAGTACAGGAAAGGATATGGCCTGCTATGGAAATAGTGGTTTCGGGGAAATAGTGAACCAAAGGATGTTAGGGGAGTTGTAACATCCCAAAGTTTCTAACCTAGAAATAGGAAAATATGTCATACCCTGATATCTTTAACATGATAAATGAAAGATTTAGGGTTGACAAAGGCCAGGTGAGATAAAAAATAGATAAACAGCACAACAATTGAAGTGAGAATTGAAAAAGGACCAAATTGTCATTTTTAAAATGATTGATCTATAAAGGGCATTATCGTAATTATTGTCCAAAAATCCTAAAAATTTTCACTAAATCATGAAAAATAGAATTAATGCCATAGAATAGTAATTGAGGTTTAGAAAGTAAATACAGGTTGAAAATAATTTATAAAAAAATTATTTTAATTATTAATATTCTGGCTAAATTAAAAAAAATTAGCCAATATTAATTATTAAAAATATTTAGAGATCTCAGAAAATTATGAAAATTTAAAGAAAATTTATCTAGGAATTATGGAAATTTTTAAAATTATTTCCAACCCTAAATGATGAGGATGTTAGCTTTAATTGAATTTAGAGCTAAATTAAGATCGGTAGATTGTCTATTTTTACAAAAACGGCAATTTAAGGAGTTATACAGGGAGAAAAATTATGAAATTAATCAGGGATGTTCCCTTTACTGAGATATAATTAATGGTGAGCTGATATAAAAATTTTGAGATACTAGAATTTTTCAGCTATCAGATAAAGTAAACCAGTACTATATTAAGACTCAGTGGACTATCAGGACAACAGGGGTGATAAAATTTCCTACAAATTGCCAAGGACACATGTCATGCCCAAATTGGCCAAGAAAGGGAAAAAGAAAATAAAAAGAAAAAGAAAAAGAAAATAATAAATCAAGTTAGATTAAAATCTAATTAGGGATAAGTAAGATGATTAAGGTTAAGCCATCTTCCATAAGATCTTGACACATGGCAAACATAGTTCATTAGATGGCTAGGATTTAACCATCTAACTTTGAAAAGTCAAAAGTTTCTAGAAGGGTAATTAGCTAAGTTAATCAACGAATTAAGAGAGTTAACCTTGATTAAAGCCTAATTAATCTTAATGGATAAGAAGAGATGACATAAGCCCTAATGACTCATCATCCAAGTGTCAACATACTAAGCTACATAGCCTAAGATTTGTACATGTGGAAAGAGGTAAAAATTGCAGGGCTAAGATTAAGTCTTATACAAAAAAGGCATATGTGGAATTAGTGAAATATGAAGCCTATAAATACTCCCCACATGTTCATTTCATGCAAGACCTTTCAAGTAGAAAACCTCTTGCAAATTTTCATGTAGAGAGAGAAAGAGAAGAGTTCTAGTGAGAGAAAGTCATTTGGAAACAAGGTAAGCTTCTCCAACTCTTCTGTTTCAAGTTATAATGATGGTATGTTAGTTTTAGGCTATTTTAATGATGATGGGAAGTCATTTTCTTAAGAGGAAGTGCTGTCCAAATTTTATCAAAATGATAGGGAATGGTTTAGATGAAGTATGATTAAGATTAAGAATGGTTAAAGGTTTTGTTGAAAATCCTTTTCCCTATAATTATATATATGATTCGACCAAGTTAGGTTCAATGGGAAGGGATTGGATTTTCATAAAACTAATATGATAAGTGGATTCTACATAAAAAATTATGTAGGAAAAGCCCAAGAAAGTTCAAGAATCAAAGCTAGAAAAATGAACCCTAAAAATCAAGAAAAAAATGGGTTTAAGGGGTTATGTTAAGTTGTGAAGTTGCAATGATACTTAATGTTGTGTCATTGGTTGCCTAATAGGCTATACACAACAAACGGGCAAAGATCTAGTCAAGAGGAAAGAGTTTAAAAGGAAGGAAAGCATTCAAGGTAGCCTTGCAATTCATTATATTAGAGTGTCACCTTACTTTGTATGATTATGGCTATGTGTTTTGCTAACCTGTTATGCTATGAGGTGGATAAGAATGTTATGTTATATGATGTTGCCTCCATGCAAATTATGCCTTGGCTTATGCTATGTTGAGTGCCATGAATGTTTATGATGATATGTCCTTGCTATAGCATGAACATAAAGTTAAAGTATGCATGCATGTAGCATGATTTACAATGTATTGTGTGACCTTGATAATATATGCAATAGCTACTAAAATTTCCCAAGAATCTTACCCCAATATTTAAACAAACCCTAGGGCCTTCAATATCCAAAGGCAAAGGAAAGGAGTTGGCTCTTACTTGAAGAGGTAGTAAGCCACAGTAACTTTATATGGCTTTGAACATTTCTATTTTGGAGGAATGTAATATGAAGTATGCTTTAAGTTTCCAATAGTATGATTAAGGCTAGAGGTATACAAGCATGAGTAGAATAGTCCAAGCATGATTAGAAATAGCTAATATAGCTAAGGAGCATATGCTATGATGTTAAGTGGTCAATTAAGTTAAGTTACCCTTCCAAAGGGGGTAGAAAGTCAACTAAAAGGGATTAAAGTTTGACCAATGACCATTTGAGTAAACGAGTGAGTTAGGTTTTAAAATTTGGTGAGCAAAGAGATCTTATTTTTCTCTTTAAAATGAGGGGTGGTTTGCTTGATTCCAATAACCGAGCAGAAAGTTATGCCTTTCCAAAGTTAGGCAAAAATAAAGTAAAATCTGAAAATGACCAAATGAACAGTAACATTTTCAAAGAAAATTGTGCTCAAATTTCAAGTCAATCAGTCCAGAAACTATTTTTCCTCAAAAGCTTATCCAGAGAGATTTCTATAGAACTTGGAATCACTCAATTTTGATGTTTATACAATTAGTTATGAATTTTTAAAGTTGGCAAAGATTTTAGTGAAATGTGAATAGTGCGCAGAAGCATTCTATGACTTGAGGTCGCAACCTGAGAAGTTGAGGTCATGACCTGGAGGTAAAAATAGCCAAAAATAGCCTCTGTGACTTCAAGTTGTGACCTGAAAGCACCAAGTCGCGGCCTGAACTGGGAAAATGAAAAAGTTTCATATTTTTAAGCCTTTCCTCATACTTAAAAGGTCATATGAAGTTACAAACGTGATTTTTCATAACTTGTAGTCTTCATCAGTGATTCCAAATGCTTCCTCAAGATAAGTTATTTGGTATAAACATAAGGTGTTACATATCGTTGACCTTGATGATCATACTCCATCATGAAGGTACTATCAGCTCCTTAGGAAAGTAGAGGATATCTACTCAAAGGAAGGTTCTAATGACATCATAGAGCTGGTAGATGACACACAAAGTGCGATGAGGCCTATGCCCAACCTAAAGGAAGCGGGTCCCAGTGCAATCTAAGCAATACCTATAAGAGTGGTTAGGCCCAGCTAGGTCAATATTAAGGAATTCAAAGAATATGATGATATCTACAAAGAGTGGATGGATCTAAATAAAGACGTTGACCAGACCCAAGATCGGTATTGCTATACTTATTTGAACTATTTCCTCAATATAAGATTACTATATAAGTGAGTGATAGAAGAGGAACTGAATACTACTGAGGTCCTATAGAAATAGGTATTATTAGATAACTCTTGAAGACTCGGGTATGGCAGGAACAAGTTTAAAGATCTACAGATGCTCCGTGACTCATACATTTTACTAGCAATCATCTCCCTTAAGGACTGTTTCAGTCCTCTGACCATTTTCTTGGTCATCCACCTCTCATCATCTCGGTAACAGAGGTAGCTAGAGTAGTGAGAGAGACATATAAACTTAACTAAGCGCTCATCAATTGGCTCGTTATCCTTCTGCTTCAAGGTTAGGAATTCCATTTCCCCTTTGTCCCTGACTGATCTCGGGAAGTACTTCTCGTAAAACTGCTCCAGGAACACTTTCCATGTCACTCTTGTGTTCCAAGCATCAAGAATGAGTTTGGTGTTCTTCCACTAACACTCAGTGTCCTTTTCTAGCTTGTAGATCGCCATATGGGCTTTCTGCCTAATCAGATAGTCTAAAAATTTAAAAATCTTTTCCAAGCAGTTAATCCAGTTCTCTGCTACTTAGACGTCAAACACTCCATCGAAGGATCGTAGATTGTGCTTGCAAAAGTGAGTCATCCACTATTGGATGCTGTTAGGGTCTACTACTAGCATTATCGGTCTAAGCAACTATTTTGATGCTTGAGGTGCGAAAGTTTCTTGTTTTGGCTACCTCCAATCGAGGTTAGCCACTATCGCGGTTACCGCTACAGCTATCACGGTGTCACTTTCTTGTTCCTGGCAAGCTCGGGCTACCCTTAACTCTTTAATAACGTTTTGTTATTGCTCTACACGATCTAAAATTAACTGTGATGCATCATGAGGGATCCTTGTGTCGTGAACTGAAAGTTCTTTGATGACGTGTTTCTTCTTGCTCGAACCATTGCAATAACTAAATGGAATGCACAACAAGAAACATGAAATAGACAACATGCTTGGACTTTAGTTAATAAACATGCATACATCACACAGCTTTCATACATCAAGCAAAATAGCAAGTTCAGTACATACATGCCAAACAAAATAGACATACAGCCAAGCACTACCAGTCTGACCTACTATGGTTAGCTGTATCAAAACAAGTCCTATGTCAATGTTATGAAGGTGCTACTGTTCTAAAAGTAGTGACTCATAACAAAGCTTTCAAGGCTTTGGATATAATCCTTAATGCCTAATGTCAGTATCTCATCTAGGCGGCAGAATTCATGCACCCATAAGGGGGTGTATGGAAACATTTACATCATCGTATAAGTCCAATCTTCAGTATCCAGATAAGGGTTACCCGATCTAAGAGTCTGATATAACACCCTCACTCCCTGAAGGTAGTCTAGGTAAATAGTCGAGTCTTGCTGGTCCTCATCTTGCTTGATATCATGTGATAAGTCTCATTATTTGCATACATTTTTAGCCCTAAGCTCATGCTTTTGCCATCTATATTTACATACTTTGGGCATAATTAGCTTCCATTGTGCATAAGAGTTGGTGAGAGGAATTGTGAGGTTTTGCAAGTGTTTTTACATGTTTTTGTATGATTTTGTATGTGTGTACTTTTGATCCCTGCTTTGGTGTGAATTTCAGGGAGTTTTAGTTCTGTCTAAGGTGTTGCGGCGGATGATCTGAGGTGCCACGGCGGATTTCCAAGGGGACTCTCGGTAAAAGGCACCGCGGCGGATTGATGTTTACATGAAGCGCAGGATCACTAATCAAAACGACACTGTACAGGCCAGGCGCCGCGGCGGATGACGAAAAATTTCAGATTTTAAAAGCAGAGTTACGCGCTTCAGCGGGGATCAGATTTTCAGTTGCTCATTCTCCCTCCAGACGCGATTTTCTTGCTCTCTCTGCCCTCTCTCATTTCTCTCTTCCATTTTCGTCCAAATTCATCAATTTCCACCGATCAACTATGGATCTTTCATCAATTCTTGCTGTTTCTACCCTAATCCAGAGTATGAGTAGCTGAATTTCCAAGTTCTTCTAGCAATGAAGCTGACCAGAGTTCATAGAGCTGAACAGGGAGTCATTCAGATCTAGTTTCTACTTTCTATTCTAAGGTTCATTTGTTTCAGTTGAACAATTGTGGTTAGAATGAAGGTTGGATGATTAGATTTATGTTTCTTGGAATTTAGATCTGATTGAACATTCAGATGTGAGTTGTGTCCTTTAGTTCAGTTGAATAGAGGATTCTCTGTTGATTTGTAAATCTAATTTGTTTTACTTGGACTGTTGTTCTGTAAATCTGAATTTTGGTTGAATACATTGATGATTCACAGTTGTGGTCATTCTTAGAGAATTGCAACTTGCTTCTCAAGTGTTCTTGTCAATTGATTTTCCTTCTCATAGATCAAAACAATGAATCTAGTAAGATAGTTGTTTCTGATCTATGTTAAGAGAGATTTGAGCAGTAACTGAATCTATCCATTTAATTGACATTAAGAGACTCCAAATTATAAGATTTAACAAGGAAGGTTGGATAAATTGCTAGGGGAACTACTATCTCTTATCTGAATCTTCTTTTGCCTTTTACCTTTCATTAGATTTGTTTCTTGTTTCAATTTTCCTTTTCTGAACTCAAGCTTTCATCTTGGTAATTTGATAATTAAAAGTGAATTGTTAAGAATTGAAATACAACTTAAGGCTCCTTGAGAAGAATGACCTAGGTAGTGCCTCACTTGCTGCATTTCCCTAGTAAAACTTTGATTACCTAGCGATAAGGTTTATCAAATTGGCGCCGTTGCTGAGGAGCCTTACTTGTTGAGGTTCTAAGCAATTCACTGGTGTGCCAAGAAAAATTTTTATATTTGAAAACCCAAAACTTCAGAAAAAGTAGCTTTAGTGTTTTTGAGTTGTATTTGAATTTTCACTCTTGTGCTTTGTTGTTGAGTAGTTTCCCTTATTGCTGTGTTCCAAATTCATTCCATAGGTTGTCAAGGAGTTAACACAATTTGGTAGGCTGTGAATTGTATGAATCCTTGCTGTAGCAACCTTTTTCCTTTTAATTGTTCTTCCATTTAACATAATGATGGTTGGTTGTTTTTATGCTTTTGAGATCTTTTTCTTGTTGAAAAATTAATACCATTGTGTTAAGAGGTTCAATTTGCAGGAGTGAAGGTGTGAACAGTGTCAGAAGCTGTTGCAGAATTCGTCCACCTGGTTTATCAGTATCAGGCGCCGCGGCGGATATCATTAGGCGCCGCAGTGCCTTTCACAGAATCAATTCTGCAACAAGCGCTGCGGCGGATTTCACCAGGCACCGCAGCGCCTGTCCATTTTCAGCTCGATAGCCATCTCTGTAATAGAGGCCGCGGCAGATTTACAGAATCCCCTCTTAACTTTTTGTCTTCTCTCTGATTTCTTTCTTTTATCTAATTACTTTTTCTCATTTATTTTATTAGTCTATTCTCTTGTTCTTTAGTTGCATGTCCCAGGATAAGGCTCTTTTACCTTTTGATTGGGAAATCAATAGAACTCTTAGGCAAATCAAGAAAACCAAACAAATAACTAAGTCTAGTAAGCAACCTATAGTAAGTGACTCTCTTCCTCAAGTTGAATCTTGTTCTTCCTCAGAATCTGAACCTACTTTAGGAGGGTTTATAGACAATCATTTTGTAATGGATCAAAATAATAACAATGCTCAAACTGAGAGAGGTGATGCTACAAATAGACCTCAAAATGAAAGGCAAGCTGAAATTGTTATTCATAATGATAATATTCAATTGAATAGAGATGAGGAGAATAGGAGCATTAGAGAAATTAATAATTCAAGTGTAAACTGTGATCCATGTGGTTTTTATAATTTTGAAGCTGATTTTGAACTTAAAGGTACCTTGATTAATACCTTACCAAGATTCCTTGGTCTTGCAGGAGATGATCCATATAGACACCTTCAGAATATGCATGCGGTTTATTCTTCTATGAAGCCCCATGGTGCTCAATTAGAAGATGTGTTAAGAAGAGCTTTCCACTTCACATTAGAGGGAAATGCCAAAGAATGGTTGCAAAGTCTGCCTCAACACTTCACAACACTTACATGGGAACAACTTAAGAAGGCCTTTTTAGAGAAATACTTTCCTGCATCAAGGACATCTAAATTGAGGAAGGCTATCTATGGAGTTCAACAAGATAATAGAGAAACCTTGTATGAGTATTGGACAAGATTTCTAGCCATGCTTTCTAAATGTCCAAATCATCAAATCAGCAAGTCTAATCTAGTCCAATATTTCTATGAGGGCTTGCTATCTCATCACAAGAACACAATAGATGCTGCAGCCCATGGTTCACTGTTTGATTTGACTCCTCACAATGCTTGGGAATTATTGGAGAAAATGGCCAACAACAATCAACAATTCAGCACAAGGGACAACCAATCTGTCAATGAAATTGTGAGGTCAAATCCTACTAACTTGGACTCTCAATTTGCTGCCTTATCAGAAAGGATGGACAAGAGAATGACTAGGATGGAGCAACTCTTGTCAACTAAACAATGTGGTGCTATGGGAACATCTTAAGCCTTGGTAGCTCCCTCTTGTGACTCCTGTGGTTCCATGATGCATTGGACTAAATCTTGCCCTTCTCAATTTGAAGAAGTGTCAGCCATGTATCAACAAAGATCCGGTCAATATCAGCAAAGGAACCCTTTCTCCAACACTTATAATGAAGGATGGAAGGATCATCCTAATTTTAGATGGGGAGGAGGAGAGAACAACAAGGAGAGATTCATGCAGAATAAATTCCAGCAACGTCAACATTCAGAACAAGCTATGGTTCCTTCCCAAGCTACTCAAGAAGTTGGTAATTCAAGGAATGATGACATGTCCCTCTTGTTGAAAAGCATGAACAGTATGAACGCTAATCTTAGTGCTATGGCATCTCAAATGGACAGAATTGATAAGCATACCACTGCATCTGATGCAAGAATGGCTACTATAGAGAATAGGGTTGAACAATGGGAGACTAAGACTGCAAACCTGGCTAACTTTGTTACCCAAATTTCAGATAATCTCAGCAGTTTTCAAGCAAAAACAAGTGGAGCTTTGCCTTCCAATACTGTGATTAATCCCAAGTCATTGAATACCATAAATTTGAGAAGTGGAAGAAAGGTGACATTCAATGAAAATGATGAAGAATCCGACTTGGAGAAAGATCATTACACTAAAAGAAGCTCTATCTAGAAAAAGACATCACCAAGTGTGGAATCTAAAAGCTTAAGAGAGAAGCAACTTCTGTAAGAAAGAAAAGAAGCTGAATTTAGAAGTGTAGCTACTGAAGGTTGCACAAATGAAGCAAGCTCTTTAATTTAGGATAATGAAGGCGTCCATGAAGCACCATTAGGAGAGGACTTGGGGCAATCTTCTTCAAGAATTTCAGAGCCTAACCAGGACAATGGAAAGATTGAGCAAGAGAAAGTTGGAGATTCTCACAAGAGCAATAAACCGGGAAGTCAAGGTAAGGAGGTAAGCTTGAAAGATCTACCTTTTCCTAGAGCCTTTATGTTTGGGCAGAAGGTTGCAAAAGAAAAACAAAATAAAGAAGTCTTAGATTTCTTTAGTAAAGTAGAAATTAACATTCCTTTGCTGGATTTGTTGAAGAAAGTGCCTGAATATGCAAAATTCTTAAAAGACATTTGCACTAACAAAAGAAAGTTTAAAACTAATGAATTAGTGCAAGTTGGCCCTAATGTTTCAGCCCTTTTTAAAGCTCAATTACCTGTGAAATGCCAAGATCCAGGAGCTTTCTCCATTCCTTGTCAAATTGGTAAGTTTCATATCTCTAAAGCTTTGCTAGATTTGGGTGCTACTATTAATGTGATGCCAAGTTCTGTTTATTATGCTTTAGGAGTTAAAATCATGAAACCTACAAGTGTCTTAGTGCAACTAGCTGATAAGTCTATTAAGAATCCCAAGGGAATCTTAGAAGACATCTTGGTTCAAGTAAAAGACCTTGTATTCCCTGCTGATTTTTACGTGCTAGATATGACTAATGAGGCCATAAGTGAAAGCACATTGATTTTAGGTAGACCATTTCTAAGAACCGCCAACACCATGATTTGCATGAAGGATGGGATTATAAAAATGGAATTTGGTGGTCAAGAAATTCAATTTAACATGTATGAGATGATGAAACATCCACATGAGGATTATTCTCTATTGAGGCTTAATATGATTGATGTGTCACTTGAAAATGATTATAGAAGATTCATAAAAGATTTTAGTAAAGTGACTTTTCCAATGTCTAAATTGCTGTAAAAAGATGCTTCCTTTGATTTCACTAATGAGTGTAAGATGTCTTTTGATGAGATTAAATCCAGATTGACTTCTCCACCTATTTTGACTTGCCCTAATTGGAATTTACCATTTGAATTGTGTTGTGATGCCTCTAACAATGCAGTGGGTGCAGTTTTGGGACAAAAAGATGGTAAGGCTTCCAAAGTTATTGCTTATGCTTCAAAGACACTAGATAAGGCTCAAACTAATTACACAACTACTGAAAAGGAGCTCTTTTCTATTGTTTTTGCATTAGACAAGTTTAGGCCTTACCTAATTAACTCTAAGGTTGCTGTTTTCACTGATCATTCTGCTGTTAAGTATCTTTTCAGCAAGCCACACTCCAAACCGAGGCTCTTAAGGTGGATGTTGTTGATCCAAGAGTTTGATATTGACATCAAAGACAAACCTGGAGCAGAAAATGTAGTGGCCGACCATTTAAGTCGCTTACCAGAAACTACAAGGGGAGTAATTGGTTCAGATTCTGTTTGTGATGAGTTTAAGGATTGTTCTGTTTTTGCCTTGCCTCTCATGGAACCTTGGTATTGTCACATTGTCAACTTTTTAGTTGCTGGTCTAATTCCTTCTTCATTGTCTCATTTTCAGATGCAAAAGATTAAGAGTGAGTCTAAACACTATATTTGGGACCCTCCAATCCTTTGGAAGGTATGCAGCGACCAAATCATTCGAAGATGTGTACTAAATGAAGAATTTCAAGACATCCTGCATGCTTGCCACTCTCAAACTTGTGGAGGTCATTTTAGTGCTAACAAGATTGCAAGAAAAATATTGGAAGCTGGTTTGTATTGGCCATCACTCTTTAAAGACTCTTATGAGTATTGCAATAATTGTGATATTTGTCAAAGATTTGGTAGCCTAACTAAGAAACATGAATTACCCCAACACCCAATGCTTTTCTGTGAGGTGTTTGAAGTATGGGGTATTGACTTTATGGGCCCCTTTCTTCCTTCTATGGGTTTTACATACATTCTTCTTGCAGTTGATTACCTTTCACGATGGGTAGAGGCCATAACAACCAAAAAGAATGATGCTGCTACTATTTCAAAATTTCTGAAAAATAACATTTTTTCTAGATTTGGCATTCCTAAAGCGGTAGTTAGTGATAATGGCACTCATTTTTGTAATAAATTGCTACAAGGGCTATTCACCAAGTATGGTGTGACACATAAGACATCCACACCTTATCATCCCCAAAGTAATGGGCAAGCTGAAAATGTAAATAGAGAAATCAAGAAGGTGTTGGAACGAATAGTTAAACCATCTAGGAAGGATTGGAGTGCCAGATTGGATGATGCTTTGTGGGCATATAGAACTGCATTTAAAACCCCAATAGGCATGTCTCCTTATAGATTGGTTTATGGTAAGATGTGTCACCTACCGGTTGAGATTGAACATAAGTCTCTTTGGGCTGTAAAAGCATGTAACCTTGATTTTGATTCTGCTGGTATGGAAAGATTATTGCAATTACAGGAACTTGAAGAGTTGAGACTTGAAGCCTATGAGAATTCCAGGTTCTACAAGGAGAAGACAAAGATGATTCATGACAAGCAAACCCTAAGGAAGACTTTCAAGGTTGGAGATAAAGTGTTGCTGTACAAGGCACGATTCACATTTAAACTTAGGAAGCTGAGCACTAGATGGGAAGGACCATACTTGGTCAATAAAGTGCACAAGTTTGGCATGATAGAGTTGCTAGATGAAAAGAGCAGTAAGACTTTCAAGGTCAATGGCCACCTACTTAAAATCTATAAGGAAAATTTTGATCCACCATAATCTCAGGTTGTCCCCTTCCTTACATACCTTAGTCTGTGGTTATTTGATTATTTTCATTCTTGAACTCCATTTTTTTGAACAAGTGTGGGGGGGACATAAATAGTAGCAAGTGTAGGTTATTTTTAATTTGTTTTTGAGTATTTTGTTCTTTCTTTCCATTCCTTCCTTTACCAATTTTCCTTGCTATCTTTTGTTCAAATGTGCATTGAGGACAATGCAAGGATTAAGTGTGGGGGAGTGAATGTTGTGTTTTTGTGTGTTTTGTGTCTTTTGTAGAACCTCAGTTTTCAAAAACTTTTTGAAGGTTTAAGCTTGCTTCAAGAATTCTAATGTTACATTTGTGACTGATTTGATTTGGAAATTAAATATCCTGAAGTGAAATTTTCTAATGCATAGAGATTAAGCATGATGTGTTCTTTAGCTGAAGTGAATGAATATGGAAGACAAAGCCTAGTTGGAAGGATTCTTTGAGCCTTTATATTCATTTCTGGTGTGTGCATTCACTTAGTTCTTATGCTCTCTAGAACTTGTCTTAGTTCTTAATCAAGACCACATGTAACATTTGTATCTCTGGAACATGATTGAGGCATTCATTCAAATTAGCTACTTAGACCAAATGGCCAACCCCTACATGATTTATCCTTTGTTACCCATTTGAGCCTTTTAGCTGATTTTTCTATTCATTTCACTCTCAATTATAAAACTTCTTTCCTATAAGGATGCACATTTCATTTCATTCATTCTTTTCAGAATTCACTAGTATTATGATGAATTCAATTGATGGATTGATATGAGGAAGTGCATACTTGAGCTGGGGTGAAAAGAAAAAAAAAAGCTGAAAAGAAAAAAAAAGAGAGAAAGAGAATAGAAAAGTTGAAAAGAAATGAAAAAGTAAGAAAAGAAAAGAAAGTGAGAATAAAAACACCTTTATAGCTTAAGAATTCAAGATCAAGAAATCAAACCTTAAATTGAACATTACTAATGCTATTGAATTCTACACGTTAATTCACATATTATCTCTATCCCTATATGCATCCTTGTGCATTTCTTCTCCACCGTTACATTTCAAGCCACAAAAGTCCTCTTGATTCTTGAGTACTTATGTATTTGAGTGGTGGAGAGGTAGAGCTATTACAAGCATATGGTAGAGCATTTGAATAAGTGAATTGAGTAAAAGAACCTTTAATACTTGTGAGTTGAGTGATACACTAATTCCTTTGTGTGGTCTTCTATATCTTATTCACTTAGATTAAATTACATATCATTGCTTGGTTTCTTTGCATTAGAATGTTCCATGGATGGATGTTGGTTGAAGAATCATTGTTAATTGCAGTTGTAACCTGAATTTTCGAGTTTGCTTATTCCTTATCTCTCATCCTTCTCTTTCACATCATGTTTAGACCTGATTTGCCCAGGAGTGCAAAAGCTAAGTGTGGGGGAGTTGATAAGTCTCATTATTTGCATACATTTCTAGCCCTAAACTCATGCTTTTGCCATCTATATTTACATACTTTAGGCATAATTAGCTTCCATTGTGCATAAGAGTTGGTAAGAGGAATTGTGAGGTTTTGTAGGTGTTTTTACATGTTTTTGTATGATTTTGTATGTGTGTACTTTTGATCCCTGCTTTGGTGTGAATTTCAGGGAGTTTCAGTTCTGTTTGAGGCGCCGCGGTAGATGATCTGAGGCACCACGGCAGATTTCCAAGGGGACTCTCGGTAAAAGGTGCCGCGGCGGATGATCTGAGGCGCTACGGCGGATGACGAAAAATTTCAGATTTTAAAAGCAGAGTCACGCACTTCAGCGGGGATCAGATTTCAGTTGCTCATTCTCCCTCCAAACGCGATTTTCTTGCTCTCTCCGCCCTCTCTCATTTCTCTCTTCCATTTTCGTCCAAATTCATCAATTTCCACCGATCAACCATGGATCTTTCATCAATTATTGCTGTTTCTACCCTAATCCAGAGTATAAGCAGCTGAATTTCCAAGTTCTTCTAGCAATGAAGCTGACCAGAGTTCATAGAGCTGAACAGGGAGTCATTCAGATCTAGTTTCTACTTTCTATTCTAAGGTTCATTTGTTTCAGTTGAACAATTGTGGTTAGAATGAAGGTTGGATGATTAGATTTATGTTTCTTGGAATTTAGATCTGATTGAACATTCAGATGTGAGTTGTGTCCTTTAGTTCAGTTGAATAGAGGATTCTCTGTTGATTTGTAAATCTAATTTGTTTTACTTGGACTGTTGTTCTGTAAATCTGAATTTTGGTTGAATACATTGATGATTCACAGTTGTGGTCATTCTTAGAGAATTGCAACTTGCTTCTCAAGTGTTCTTGTCAATTGATTTTCCTTCTCATAGATCAAAACAATGAATCTAGTAAGATAGTTGTTTCTGATCTATGTTAAGAGAGATTTGAGCAGTAACTAAACCTATCCATTTAATTGACATTAAGAGACTCCAAATTATAAGATTTAACAAGGAAGGTTGGATAAATTGCTAGGGGAACTACTATCTCTTATCTGAATCTTCTTTTGCCTTTTACCTTTCATTAGATTTGTTTCTTGTTTCAATTTTCCTTTTCTGAACTCAAGCTTTCATCTTGGTAATTTGATAATTAAAAGTGAATTGTTAAGAATTGAAATACAACTTAAGGCTCCTTGAGAAGAATGACCTAGGTAGTGCCTCATTTGCTGCATTTCCCTAGTAAAACTTTGATTACCTAGCGACAAGGTTTATCATCATGTGCCAAGAATTTAAACTTCTCTCTCAGTTGTTCCTAACAGTAGATCTCAGGCTTAGGTAGAACTAGACTAGGTGGCAAGGGTACCTGTGATACAGTACTAGGGCCAGCTATGTCACTTGGGTTGGAGATTGGGAGTAAAGGCTGACTAGGCTCTGTAAGATCACACCCTTGAAACTTTGGTGCTTGGTTGGGCCCTACGAGTGGGTGTCCTAGACTAACATCCCTCTTCCACTTAGTCGGGTCTCCTTTCTTGTTAGGAAGTGGTCTGACCTCACTTGGTCTAGCCCCTTCCTTGTCTAATATTTTAATGAATTCAATCCTCTGAGGATCATTGAAAGCAATTGTGGCTATGTTTAGTGGGGGGTTACTCTCCCATAAGGTATTGTAATAAAAGTCCGCTAGGATGTTATAGTCCTTATCCTTATCGAACCACCTAAGGAAAGGTTCTCCTGGCCTCCTCTGGTTAACTGAACCCTTAGAGTCATTATTGTAGTCATAGCAAGCCATTCTTCTTTTCCCTACATTGTAATAACCAAACCATCTAATAAATGAACAGTAATATTCTTCTGTAACAATATGTCAATTTTCCTTCAACGAGCATATTATTCAAGCAGAGCATTCTATCTTTTATACCAAAACCTTTGCTCTGATACCAAAAATATTACACCTTACTACTAGAATGACTTATAGTTCAATTAAAACTATTTTAGACCACATTGGATGGTCTTAAAATCAAAATTTTCATTTAGCACGTTAAGGACACTACTTTTCGAATTTTTACTGTTTATTTGGTAAAAATCCAGTTTTCTGGTCCAACTTTGAAAAATTATAACTTAATCTAAAAAAATGAAAATGGAGTGGTTCAAAATTTTGTGAAAATCTATTTGAATTCTCTTTCAAGAAAAAATAATATTAGAAATTAATTCCTTATGAAAAAGTGCCAGACTTTTGTGAAAGTCACCTATATCCTTGTGGTAAAAACCTTTTTCCAGATTCTGGACCTTAATTTTGAAAAATCACCAAAAATAGTACAGTTGTCTATTTTTAACATGATACCTATCAAATTGAAGCTCAAGATGTGATCTTTAGGTATACAAAATTTCATAAAGAAAATCATTTGGGAAATTAGTCAAAATGCTGTTCCAAGTTGATAGCTTCTTTAGGGTTACAGCACCAACCATTAATACTTATACACAACCAAATTAGAATTGTTTTCTCATGGTTCACCACCACAATTACTCTTGAATTTTTAGCTTCTCTTTGGATGGTTCAGCCCCTAAAATGTTGGATTATTTTAGGAGGGTGAGATTTCAATGAAATCCCAGTAGCAAGATCAATCAACCAAACATCAACATGCATAAATTACAAGCATTCCAACTTTTTGCTATTAATAGAGAACTACTTTACCTCATACATGCAGCACTCTAACATGCAATATCCAAGACACTTAAAGCAAGAAGTATAGCTACACAATCATCACCATCATCATCATTTAGCTCAACCACATATTCGCACATGAAATTGTATAGCAATCAATGCCACAATCAACATTAAAGTTAATTAAATCTTACTACCTTGATCCAAAAGCTATTTGATTCTTTGATCCTCTTCCTCTCCTCCAAAAATATCAAACCCTAGTATGACAGATCACAAAAGGGTCAGCAAGATTACCAACCATACCATATAAAAATCAACAAATAACTCAAGTAATTCTTTAAACCCCTTAAAGCTTTCATCTTTGTTCTTTGACTTTTAGAGCTTCGTTGCCTTAACCCTAAAAATCCTTTCTTGGTTCATTCCTACATGATTTTTCATATAAATTCCAAATATGCACTTGGATTTAGAAAAAGAAAACTTCTTCCTCCAATTCAGTTTGGCTAAACACTAGGGCTTATTTTCTCAAAAATCACAACTTTGATTCTAATACTTCCAATAATTGTTCTTAAGGCTTACCCTATACCATTTTCCATTTTAGACACAATGGAAACATCAAAACATCAAAATATTAAAAAACTCATCCTATGTTCTAGTTTTGAAAGGGGCCGAACTATACCACTTGGACTTCAACCATGAAAAACTTTTCAAAACAACATTAAACCACTTGAAACCACCTTGATTCATAGCGTCCTAGCTATGTTTAACAACAAAAACCTCCTTCCCTACACTATATCCATTTCAACTAGCAAAAAAGGGACAAAAAGTGATTTTTCCAATCATACAACTCAAAAAAACAAAGCAAGGAACATCTTAGAACAACTTACCAAGCTTGAATCTTAGTTAGAAGATCAAATTTGCTTGCTTTTCCTTGATTCCTTCACAAGATCACTCTTGCTCTCTTTTCCCTCTAAGTCAAAATGAAATCTGAATTTGGGGGAGGAAGTTCTTCTTTAATGGCTCAAAATATCCCAACAACCAACATTAATGATTTACCAAGTGTCATCTCCCTACTCCTTCTTGTAACCTCTCTCCTAATTAACTTAAATCAAATGTAATTAATTTCTAAAAGTCAAAATCTTCTCCACTTAAGGCTTAACACTTGGAAAGTTTAATTACTATCTATTAGGGGCTTGACAAATGGCAAATTGTGGGCTAAGTAAAGTGCAAGACTCTAGTCTTCACTTTATCAATGCACTTTTTCTTTGGGTTTAACTTCTTTTCTATAATTACAGTACTTTGGCCTCTGTAATTATTTTATGTCAGATCCATAATTTATTCTCCTCATTTTTCTCTTCCTAAAATACCCTCTTTATCCAAATCTCAAATTTTCATTAATTAAATAAAAAGAAAAACTATTTCCCTTCTCATTAGTGATTTTTCCATTTGTCAAAGGAATTAGAAAAAATCTTTGATATTTGAGGGTCTCCTTTTAACTCCATAATCTCTGATAAATTCTTGGGACACCATAGGAATTTTCTTGAAATTTTATTCTCCTTCCAAATATTTATTTGGAATTTTCCAAATAAAAGGCCTTAAATTACCCTAACTCACCCTTAATTGTAATTTTTATAAGGGTAATTTGGTCATAAAACCTGTTAGAGGCAGTCTCACCCAAGAGGGGGTGAATTGGGTGAGATAGAAAAAATTGCGTAATTAAAAATTAATACTATTGAAAACAGAGAGTGTAAGTTTAGGAAGGTTTCACCGTAGAGAGACAAACACAAGGCTTATACTGGTTCGGTCTTAACTACTTGACCTACGTCTAGTCCTCAAAACACCTCTAAGTATTCCACTATCTTCCAAGATTGATCGGGCTCTTAGCGTCTCAGTACAGTAATTGAGTCACTCAATCACTCCCCCTTACTCCCGTAAGGATACAAACCCAATCAAGAGTCCACACTCTTGAGTATCACTCAGATGTGATTAATAAAAGATAAATATTGACTCTCTTACAGAGTAGAATAAGTGATGAACACTGACACTCAATAATAATAAAGAAACAGAGTATTGAATGTAACAGTAACTGATTACAGACGGTAGCTCGAGTATTCAATTCTGTTCATTAATGTTTCTTCATGCCTTTTATAGTTAAGGTCGTTAAGTAATCGTTAGATGGAAGAGCTTCTAGCCGTTGTTACTCCGTTTGCGTGTTTTTCCAATTACACGGGTTTTGCCATTAATGCTTCTGGGTTTCTGACATAGTAGGTTACAGGCTATGTAATAACGTTGAAGAGCCGTTGTGACTTCTCTTCGTAATCTGCAACCATATTTTAAACTTCAATAAGTTAGACCCTGCAGTGTAAGCAAGATTGAATGAATGATAATCTGATTGCTCAATGATTCTAGGTGAAATCAAAAGTCCGTTAAATGTGCAGAAAGATAATCTGGGCAGTTCGATCGAAGTGATGATCGATCATTGGTTGATCGATCAGGTTATCGATAAACGGAGTTAAGGTTCTTTGAATCAGTTGAAAAAGATTATCGATTAGATGATGGAACATTGATTTATCGATCAAGTGATTGATAAAATGCAACAGAAAAACTTATGCTGATATGTAAACCAGAGTCCCTTTGAATATAAATCTTTTAGCAAAATAATCATGTTGATTATGCAAAATAACATTAGTTTGGAAGTAACTAGATAGGTGAATATGAGAAGTATTATAGCTAACTGAAATTAAACTGACAGTGTTCCATGATCGATTAGTTGATCGAATATTTGTTGATCGATCACTTTATCAATAATTCAAGTGTTACAAAACTAAAACTTTACTGCATGTTGATCGAACATATTATCGATAAAATTATGATCGATAATGTTATTGATAAAAGTCATGTCAAAAAAATATTCAGTGAAGACCAAGGACATCTGGAATTATCGAATAGGTGATCGATCAATGAATGTTCGATCAGCTTATCGATAAACAGTGAAGTAAAGATTTTATTCTGAAGTTGTTTATCGATCATGTTATCTGAAAAGATATTATGTAGAAAGGTTAGATTATCGATAATGTTATCGATAATTTAGTTGAAGAAAAAACCAAGTATGAGTAGCTAGAACTAAAATTATCGATCATGTGATCGATAACTTGGTGATCGATAATGTTATCTATCAACAGTCTATAATGAGTACCTGCATTCAAAGAGTTAGAGCACCATGTTCGATCATATTATTGATAAACAAATGATCGATAATGTGATCGATAAATAATGACAGAATCAATGTACAGAACAGGTAGAGTGTCTTACCATTTATCATGTAACACCCTGAGTTTTATCGGGTTTTTAATAACTTCTTTTGGTTGATTTTGAGGATAGATTAGCAATTTAATCTTGATCTTGGTGTTTGGGTTGGATTTGAGGTATGTTGGAGGAATAGGTGAACGTACCCCTTTCAGGGTATGTTCGCCGCGGCGCGCGCACCAGGAGTTCCAGGTAGGCTTTGTGTTTCGGGCAGGTTTGGCCGTGGCGAAGTTATAGGGACACCGCAGCGAAGTTGTTCAGGTGAGCGAGGCTTCCCTTTCGGGAAGGTTTCGCCACAGCGAAGGTAAGGGCATGTCGCGGTAAAGATTTTTCGGGGCAAGCGACAGTTTCCTCTCGGGAAGCTTTCGCCACGGCGAATTCGGGTTTTCAGGCGAGTAATCCCTCCCGAGATTAGTTCACCGCAGCGAAGATATGGGTTCGCCGCGGCGAAAGGTCGCAAATCTATATAGTCGCAGGAGGGGTTCAGTGTGTGAAAATTAGAAAATCTGAAGGAGGAGAGAGGAGCTCTGCTAGGGTTTTGAATTTCTGGCTTGGAGGGGGCATTTCTAAGGATCCATTACCTCAAGTAAGTGATTTTAACCTCTAATCTACTTTCTCTCTTGGAATTTCTGAGGATTTTTGGTGGAACCCTAGGATTTTCTAGGTTGTGATGGAATTGAGGTTTTTGACCGATTGTTTTGAGTTTAATTGATTGCTTTGGGTTAGTCTAAGTATTTAATCGGTGTAGTTTTCTTGGATTTAAAGAATCTTGAGTTTTTGAAGTAGGGTTTATGGAAATAGGTGATTTGGGATTGAGGATGACAATGTAGAGGTTGATTCTGAGTTTTGTGAATTGGGTTATGTTAAGGAGGGTTAAATTGGATGTTTAATCGGTTTAGATTGTTGTTAGAACTTCAATTGTTCAAAATAGATGTTTGGGTGTAGAATTCCTATAGTGGGTCCTTGAGGTTATGAATTTTAATTGATGTTTGGAAAGGAATTAAGGTTTTAATGGATTGGTATGACCATTGAGTGTTGCCTTGATAGTTATACCCTTTGAGTTGGGTAGAGTTTTGATGGGAGATAGGAATTTTATGTCCCCAAGTGTTGTTTTGGCCACATTATTAGTTTGAAAGCTAATATATGATGGTTGTGTGTTTGTGTGCTTGTGTAAACCGGTTGTGAGTCTTGTTGGTGCGCGGGGCCACATTGTTGGTTTGTTATTCCTTGCTCAGGCGAGAGGTAACCACTTTCCAATCCTTAGTACTTGCTTCTGTGGTATTGTGAGTAGATTTATGTTTTGTGCTCTAAGTAACAATTATATTCAAATTGTATGTTGTATATGTAAAAAGGAAAACCGTCTTGTGGGGTTTTGATTGATGATGAATGAATCTTGAAATTGTGAAGGATATGCCACTGAATAAAGTTACTTATGAAATGTTCAATTACTATTTGATTATGGTTGAGCATGATGCATGAAGTGGGAATTGGTGAGAGTTTTTGATAGTTACTACCACGTGGCAAGGCCTCCATTAATGCATGATGGTTGGCTCAGTACGTCCCCCATAGTGAGGGATAGGCCTTTTGGCTCCCTACATCCCCTAGAGTGAGGGATAGGCCTTTTTGGGCTCCTTACGTCCCCCATAGTGAGGGATAGGCCGGGTTCGGCTTCTGAAAATCCCCCAAAGTGAGGGATATGGTTGATAGAAATGCATCATTGCACTTGCATAACTTGTTGTGGCTATCTTGTTATCATATTACTTGTGAACTGCCCTACTTGACACCTCACGAGCATCTATTTAGTAGTACCTAGAATTGGAAAGGTTGGTTGCTGGGACTTTGTCTCACCCCGTGGTTTACAATGTTTTCAGGTGAAGTTTTTAGGCGTGCGCCTTCGGGAAGAGACGCAGAGGCTTGAGCTTGGTTAGCTTTAGGCCTCTAGCCTTTGTTTATGTATGATCAGTTGTATATTGCCACAGTTAGGGTCCTTTGAAATACTTTGATTACCCGGCCTTATTGTAAATTGGAGAATATGTTATCTCCTCATTTTAGTTGGCCGGAGGCCATTTCTATTGTTTTATGAAACTTTGTTACATGGTTGAAAACTAATTGGATGGGCTGATTTTGATGTATGTTGTTACCCGAGCTGGAGGCTCGGAGGCCCAGTGGATATGAATGAATGAATGATTTCAGTTGCATGCAACGGACTTTGAGTTGGAACCGAGTTTACATGTTAATTCAAAATTTTGCAAATTTCTTTTTACTATGGTAGTTCATTTTAACAGATTTCCTTTTCTACCATAGTAGTGATTTTGTGATGAGTTATAATGTTTTGAGGTTAAGGGTTTTACATATCCAGGTTGTTATCGATCATGTGATCGATAAATACACTTCAGATTTACTTCTTTTTATCCGTTACTTGTTTGATTACTTTACATTATCGATCAAGTGTTCGATAATTAACTGTAAACTTGTATAACTTCTATGTTAGCGATAATCGATCATTTTATCGATCAATGGATTATCGAACAGCTTATCGATCAAAACATCTAATATTTTACTAATTTGCACTGAAGATTTATCTGACAGCTTATCGATAAACACTTGATCGATCAGATGATCGATCAA
Source organism: Neltuma alba (assembly GCF_004799145.2). Taxonomy (NCBI): domain Eukaryota; kingdom Viridiplantae; phylum Streptophyta; class Magnoliopsida; order Fabales; family Fabaceae; genus Neltuma; species Neltuma alba. The sequence goes on along the minus strand of NW_021635638.1, from coordinate 296,341 downwards.
CACACTTAACTGTTTTAATCTAACTTTGTTATCATCAAAACCATAATCCTAACAAAACCAATTATGTAATCTCATATAATTCTCAAAGAATATTATCCTTATTTTTTCTTAATTTTATGAGGTCTGAAATTATTTTTTACCAATTTTCCTTAATATGTCAAATTTTCATAATTAACTTGGAAAATAATTATTATTATTTTACACCAAAATTCTTCTATTTATCCTTATCATTTTTTGCCCTTAAATGTTTAGAAATATTCTGATTCCTAATTACCTTATTACTGGATGTGACAGCCATGACCTAGGTGCGAATATCAAGTGCTTAGGCACTGGTCCTTACCACTTGGATTAGCGCCTCAACATTGATTTGAGCAGCTGGGCAATGAAGCATACTCAAGTTTTCTTCTACCATCTTATACGTCATTCTAATATTTCCATACTACCAAACATCTGTAACCTTAAAGATAAAAGAATAACTAGTTTAATTACCCATATTCAAGCTTAAAATGTCTCTAAACCTTAGGATTAAAAACCTAGAATGTCGCAGTTGGTGATAGCTATAAAATCAGAAGCACAGTTTTGTCATTTTCAAAAGATACCCAAAGGTTTTGATGCTATTCATCATGATGATATTAAATTCCTAAATTCTTTGTTCCCTGATTGTTTTGCAGCAGTACAAGGAGCTTTTGTTAGCAAGTTATTTGCTAAAAAATTAAGAATATGAGATCAAAAAATATATATAATTATTGAAAAATATTGGACAATTAATTTGCAAATCAATTTAGTTTGAACCAATTTAGATTGATATCCTTATGGTTCTTTTTATCATGTTATACTTTCACTTGTTTTTAATTAGATCTTGCATTTATTTTTCTTTTTATTTGATTTTTATAGTTTAACCTGATTTTTAGTCAAGTCCCTAAATTCTTTTGAATTTTTTATTAATCTAATTTAAAATAATTATATGAATAATATTGAAATATAAAATATTAATAATAAAAAATAATGATGATAAAAAAAATAACTAATATAATTAATTACATAAACATGCTAATATGTTTGATTCAAAAATCTAAATAAATATTAAAATAAAATTATTCTAATAATATCTTATCATAGAATATTATTGTTTATAGGATAATATTAGATAATATTATATTTTATATTTATTGAAGTATATTATTATACTTTATAGAATAAAGAAAGAAATTTAAAGACATGATTAAAAATCAGGTGAAACTATAAGGATTTGCTAACTCAACATATTTGGTCAACTAATAGTCAAATTTAATCCGAATAATGGATGGAATGAAATTGCTATGATTTGAAAAATTTTAAGGTGAAATTGAATCCAAAAGAACTTTTCAATATCCAATGCTTCTTGGTGAAAACTTTTTAGGGTAAATTTGCACTTTAACTCTTTTTATTATTAATTTTTATATTAAAAACATATTTTTTTTATAGATATTAAAAATGTATCAAATATTTGAAATTTTACCCTTATTAATTACTAATGAGCAACTGTGAGAAACAGAATGACACAAAAGAGATGAAAGGAGATAGGATACACATGGTAACACTCTACAAGTATTGTATTCTTCATTGACAATTAGAATGAACAGTATTGGTCCAATAAATAGGCATTAGAGCCCAATACAAGTGTGCCATGTAGAGATACAGTAAAGTCCTAGAACAATACATATTTGGACTATTTGGGCTTGAGTGTATATTGGGCTTCAATACTTCCCCGCGAGTGGAGCTAGGCTAGAAGCATAGTGAGACTCGAACGGTGCTGATGAAAACTGGAAGGAGATAAAGGCTTGGTGAGTATATAAGCAACTTGGTCCTTGGAGGAGATATGAAAGACACGAAGTAATCCAACAACAAGTCTTTCACGGACAAAGTGATAGTCTAGTGCTATGTGTTTTGCTCTTGAATGGAAAACAGGATTTGCAGTTAAGTAGGTAGCACCAAGATTATCACAGTAAAGCAGGGGAGGTTCAGGTAGGGAGATATGTAATTCATAAAGTAGATTTTATAGCCAGATCAGTTCACTGGTAGCAGTAGCAATTGCTTTATACTCAGCTTTGGTGCTTGATCGTGCAACAGTGGGTTGTTTCTTAGAGCTCCAAGCAATAAGGTTAGGACCAAGATAGATAGCAAAGGCACCCGGGGACCATGAGTCATCAAAATTACCACCCCAGTCAGCATCAGTGAAGGCAGAGATAGTTAATGAGGAAGAGGGTCAAAGATGAAGTGCATAATGGGAGGTGCCATGTAGATATCTTAAAATTCTTTTAACAGCCGTCCAGTGATGATCTTTGGGATTGTGCATGAATTGGCAAACTCAATTGATAGCAAAGGTGGTATCAGGTCTGGTGAAGCTAAGATATTGAAGGCTGCCGACTATGCTCCTGTAAAAATGAGGATCAAAGTAGTCATGATCACTATGGGTAGAGAGCCTTGTGTAGGAGGACATAGGGGTGGTAACGAGACGAGCACAAGACATTTTGGCTTTGGAGAGAAGATCTAAGATATATCTCCGTTGAGAAAGAAGAAGACGAGAGGCGGAAGGAAGAACTTCAACACCAAGAAAGTAATGAATGGGGCCGAGATTTTTGACAGGGAAAAAGACACTGAGAGCAGAGATTAAGGATTGAACAGCTTCAGAGGAGGAACCAGTGACAATAATGTCATCAACATAAACCAAGACATAAATAGTGCATTGAGAATTACGGCAGATAAAAAGAGAGGAGTCAGACTTAGATGCAGAAAAACCCAATTCAAGTAATTTAGAGCTTAAACGAGCAAACTAAACTCAGGGAGCTTGTTTGAGACCATAGATAGCACGATTAAGTTTACAAACATGATAAGGATAATAACGAAACCAAGGGGTTGGTGCATGTAAACATCAGCATCCAAAAAACCATGAAAAAAAAGCATTTTAAATGTCATTCTGGTTAATAGTCTAGCCTTTTAAAATAGCAATAGATAAGATAAGGCGGACAATAACAGGCTTCACCACAGGAGAAAAGGTGTCCAAAAAATCTATACCCAGTTGTTGATGAAAGCCTTTGGCCACAAGGCGAGCTTTGCATTTGTCCAGGTAACTGTGGACCAGAAATTTGTTTGCGAAAAACCCACTTGCAACCTACAATGTTCATGGAGGTTGAGAAGGGAACAAGAGACCATGTTCAGTTAGATTTGAGCACATCGAACTCGGCCTGGAGTGCTTGAGTCCATTGAAGTGATTTGAGAGCTTGAGTGATGGAGGTGGGTACGACGGGTGGAGAAGACGAGGTTAACGAGGCAATGTGGGCACGTGGTCAGGCAGAAGAGACAAATTTGGGTAGGAGAGGTTTAGGCTTGAAGATGTTAGCCTTGGAATGCGTGATCATAGGATGAGAAGGGGGAGGAGGAAGCAGCGCCAGTGTAGGTGTGGTGGAGGCCGAGGAAGTGTCAAAGGAAGAAGACGATAAGGGTGAAGGAGTAGCGTGAAGTGGCGGGTAAGGAGAAGGTTTGGGGAGAGAGCCAAGGGTTAGGAGAGAGATATGGGCCTAGGTTCAAGGAAATGGACTAGTGAAGTAGAGGAGGCAGATTAGTAGTGGTAGGAAGGATGGGCTCAATTTGTGGGCCTTGGTTGGAAAAAGGATATAGATATTCATCAAATATAACGTCCCTGGACATATAGGTTTAGTCTGTGGGAATATGAAGACAAAGATAACTGAGATGGTTGGGAGCATAGCCAATAAAGACGCACAAAAGAGATCTGGGAGCAAGTTTGTGGGGCATATAAGGCCGTAAATTGCGCCAACAACCAGTGCCAAAAAATTTTAGCAAGTTATAGTCCGGTTTGGCTTTAAATAGCAATTCAAAAGGACTTTTTCCATTGAGCACTTTATTGTATCTCTATGTGGCACACTTGTATTGGGTGCTAATGAGGAATACAATACTTGTCGAGTGTTACTATGTGTATCCTGTCTCCTTTCATCTCTTTTGTGTCGTTCTGTTTCTCACATTTGCTCATTATGGTATCAGAGCTATAGCCCCAGTTGCTTAAAATGTCTTAGTCTCCTTCTCCAATCGTCTCTTCCACCACCATACCACCACACACACCATCGTCCTCTCTCACCACCATGTCTACACCACCTTCCCATCTTCCCTACTATGTCACCACTAAGCTTACCGAAGAAAACTACCTCATCTGGAAAGCTCAAATCATACCCTATCTTTATGGACAGTAGCTATTTAGGCTTGAGTGCATATTGGGCTTCAATAATTACCTCTCGCACATAGGGTTTCAAAAGCAAATTATGCAATTAACATGAAAGGAAACAAAAGTAGAGTTGAAAAAATTTTGTTCCATTAATTTTGAGGTTATGTCTAGCCTTATAACTCTAAATTTCAAGGACTATTAATTTGGGGCCTATGCCATATATGCACAGTAGCAAAATGTTACACGGAAGAAGATATCCAATAGCACTAGTAATTAACAACTAAAACCAAGCTTGTTAACTAAGCAAGTTTTATACGTCATTTATTTTATGACCGCAATAGTAAAAAAAAACATATGCATCAATGTCATTCACACTTAGTTCAATGCAAAAGCATATATGCATTATTATCATTCACAATGTTTTAAAAAACATAAAATATATCCATCACTTCATCACAAGCACATCATAGCATTATAAGAGGATTACTAAGTATAAGAGTGATGATTTTCAGTGAGCTTCAACCACAGTAGTACTCATCTTATTAACTGAATTAACTCCTTTACTAATTGATGGATTTGAATCATAATACTTATTTTTCTTGAAAAGAAATGCCGGTTGCTTTGGAGGGGGAAGAGTCGAGTCATTATCCAACATGAAAACAACTTCTGACATGGTAGGCCTATCTGTTGCATATTCTTGCTCACATAGAAGCCCAATCTGGATGCATTTGAGAACTTCATGTTCAGGGCATGTTTCGCCTAGTAATGATGGATCAACAATTTCCATAGCTCGACTTTCTCTCCAAAGATTCCAAATCTGAAATGATTGAATTCATTAAGTAGACTATTAGAAAGGAACAAACTTGACTCAAGTTGTTCATTATTTGTACTTATATGTCCAACAAAAGTACAAGTAATGTCATCATAATGACCATTATTCTTCCTGCTAGTAACAATTTCCAAAAGTAAAACTCCAAAACTGCATGCATCTGATTTTATTGAAAAAATTCCTTCCATTGCATATTCAGATGACATATAACCACCGCAACAGATTAATAAAATTTGTTAATCATCATTTCAACTAGAGATGCTTCATTTTATAGCGTTGAATTGTTTTGTTTGCATTTCTAGCATATTATGTCATATGAATATATTGACTTTGAATTTGAATGGTGTCACATCCTGAGAAATTTTACCTGGACATAGGAAGTTAAAAATTGGAATAAGGTCTAATATAGAAACTAGATGGGGAGACAAAATAACTTTTGAGGTAAAACCCTGATGAGGTCTGGGCTGGTATTTTCGTAATTATCAGTTTAGGAAAGGCAAAATGGGAAATTTGGAGAATAATTTTAGAAAATTCCCGAAAAATGGTAAAAGTATAAGTTAGAGGTTTTAGAAACTTGGTTGAGGCCCAAAAGGTGGAATTATTGTGAAAATAAATTGTTACGGAATTTCCCGCAAATGGAGGTTTTTGGGAAAATACTGGGAAATCGGAGGAAAATAATTATTTTAATTAGTTAAAGGCCTCAATAATTCTAAAAAAATATGAAAAAAATCATCTAAATATTTATTTGAATTTATAAAATTGGTTTTAGGCCTTGAAAGTCCAGGAATTAATTTTAGGGAATTTATTTTCCTACAGTAACACCAATAGAGGCCTAATCGGAGAAAATTTAAAATAAATACCTAGAGGAGGCAAAAAATTATGAAAATTTTCAGACCATGTTCTCATATTAAAAAGTGAATTATCATGAAGAGAAATAAATTTTTGGAGGTCTATAAAAGTTATGAAATGTTACTAGTGAATAGTAACTGATAAAGTTTCGGAATGGTTTGGGATTTTGATTTGGATTGTGGGCTATCTTTTTGGACCAGCCTAAACAATTTGTGAGGCCCATATTAGGCCCAATTCAAGCCCAATTTCGTGCTTCTTCTAGAAAGCTCTATTTTTAATTAAATAAAATGCAAAATTAAGGGATAATTGTTGGAATAATCTAGAGCTTGGACATATGGATAGATCTGAAGCTATGAGGCATTTGATGGCTGCCAAATCACCTTATTTCAGCCATTTTGGATGTCCAAAAATCAGAGGGGAAAGGCAGCTTGGTTTTTCTATAAATATCCCTTCCTAAAATACAAGAAAATGTTGGAAAAATTGGAAAAAAGAGGGGAGGTGCTGCCATTTTCATTTTTGACCAAGGGAGATTGAATTTGTGGAGGTTTTGGATAAGGAATCATTCAAGTTACATCAAAAAAGCATCAAGGTATGCTTAAACCCTCTTATCATTAAATTTCAAGCTAGTTTAGTTAGATTTTTGGCTTGAAATTCCAAGGCTAGATGCTACCCCATTTCAACGATCGTGGAAGGTTTATGGAAGGATAGAAAACCTTAAATATCAAGTGGAATAAGCTTGTTCAAGTTGTATATGGAATGGTTTTTGAAAGAAAATATACCTAGGGTTCTATATGTTCATTTTAGCCAATGGGGTGTTCTTGCTGGAGGAGTTTGTTTTGCATTAATTTGATGATTCTAATGGGTTTAAAATATGTTTTTTGTGTAGGGATATACTAAAGGGAAGTGTGTAAAATCATTAGAATCAAAAATGAAAATTTTGGAAGCTTAAAACCCCCTATTCGGGCAAGAGTAATTCATGAGGAAGAAGTTTGATTTTCAAAAATATGATTCCATATTTGAATTCCTCATGAAAAATTGTGTAGGAATGAGTCATGATGTTCTTGATTCTTAAGGAGGAATTATTTTGTTAAAAATGCAAGAAAAATGGGGAAAATGTTAAGTTAAAGAGAAAGTGTTATGTTTAAGTGGTTTGGCTATTAATGTTGCCTATTTTAATGCTTGATTTAATAGGCTTTGTGAGAAGGAATCGATGAGGATCATTATCCCTTAAGGAGACCAAATTAATCAAGTGATAAAAGGTAGCATTGAATTATAATTTGATTGTTTATCTTGTTTGTTTATTGTGATTATGTTGATTACTTGAGTTGAAGAATTTATACGGTGATAATGGTTGACTTTATGACATTTGTTTGTGCTTTGGCCAAATGCATAGAAATATGTCCATGTGAAATTGTTGATGTTCCTCTTTTGGTATCATGCCATATATGATTTTATGTGACTTGAGGATATTTGAAGTTTTATAACGTGTCACATTATACTTGCTTGATTTACTTGACGATTGTAATTCATTGCTTCTGAGATTTCAATGAAATCTAACTCCCCTCAATGTATAAATAGTAATAGGAATCTCAGATGTTGTCACTGAGAGCAAGAAGAAAGAAAAGGGATTCACTTGGAAGAGGAGGAAGTATATTGTTGTTGAAATAATACTATGTAATTATATGCATTGTTATGTGCATGTATGAAATTATATCGAATTGTTGTATCAGTGATAAGGGTGCTTTACATGTGAATAATTGGTTAAGGAATCATGATTAAACATGTGTCATATCATTAGAAAAGCTAGATGAAAGGAAAAGAAAAAGAAAAGGCAAGAATGGTATAGAAAAAGGATAAAGGTTGACTTTTTAGGAGCAAAGTTTGAGGTTGACTTTTTAGGAGCAAAGTTTGACCAAGTAATTTTGAGTAATGGGATGAATTTCGATTTGAAACATGGCATGCCTATAGATCTCATTTTTATCTCTAAAACAAGTGGTAATTTATTAAATTTGAAGTTTTCTATAGAAAGTACCCTTCCAAAGTTGGGCATAAATCCTGAAAAATTAAAAAATGACCAAATGAATAGTGCCACTTTGAGTGAAATCTGGGACTGATGCATGAGATCTAGATACCAATGACTATTTTTCCTTTAAAGAGCATGTCAAGAGCTTTTCATAGAACTTGGAATCACTCCGTTTCAATTTTTCTACAATTAGTTGTGAATTTTTAAAGCTGGCTCAAATTGCTGTGAATAGTGTACAGAAATCCGAAAATGGAAATTTTAAAGTTGAAATTCTTTTACCCTTCAACCTTGTATGATGACTTTAAATGGTTCCAATGGATATTAATAAGGTAATAAAGGAGGTGTGATAAATAGGCTGGAATAAATCACAAACCTATCTAGCTTATGTTGAAATGTTATTTGAGTAAAAAAATGGATTTGTCTAGCATCAAAATTTACATTATTTAGATATAGATATTGCATATATGTAGAAAATCATTGCCAACGAAATACTAGTGTAACTTTACTAGTATTTTTCGAACTTGTGGAAACTAGGAATGTGTACGTGTAATGCAATGCTAGATAACTGAAGTGATATAAGCTATCGAGTACTTACTAAGTTCTAACAACACGGTTTGTGATTGCTTCAGTTTGGTTTCCACCAAATATTCTTGCCATACCAAAATCTGCAATTTTTGGGTTCATTACAAGATCCAACAAGACATTGCTAGCCTTTAAGTCTTTATGAATTATTCTTAATATTGAATCTTGAAAAGGGTATAAAATTCCTCTTGCAACTCCACAAATGATGTCAAATCTTTTCCTCCAATCTAACTTTGGCTTGTTTGCTTGATCTAAATAAAAGTGGTAAACTATATATTAAAAGTGAAGAATGGTGCAAGATCAATTCTCTCTTTTTCCAAAATTGAAAAATTTGACAACAAATTTTGTATATATAGAAAAATTAAATGATAAGGAGGCATGCCAAAGATGAAAGAGTCCAAGCTTTTGTTTGGCAAATATTCATATACCACCATCTTTTCTTCTCCATCTACGTAACAAGCTAAGATCCTTACAAGATTTCTATGTTGAAGCTTTGCAATTAAAGTAACCTCATTCCTGAATTCTTCAATGCCTTGTCCAGAATACCTTGATAGCCTCTTAACTGCTATTTCCATTCCATCTTCAAGTAGACCCTGATGTCAAGAGCCATAATTTAATTCATGAATGTATGCATTTCATCTTTGTTGTATGAAACCATGACTATAAATTATAAGCTAATGGCAATGAAAACAATGTTAATCCAATTTATGAAATTTCAGACTATTTATACATAGAACATCTACCTTGTATACTAAACCAAAGCCACCTTTTCCAAGCATATTAGCATCTGCGAAATTGTTTGTTGCCTCAACGATGTGCTTTTGGTCAAACAGAGTTAAATTGGAGTCGTCTTCTCCTTCAAAAAAAAAAAATTCTTTGTGCATTCTTTTTGCTGTGTGAAATAAAAATTGAACAAAAAACAACGCTAGAGATGAGTTGTAATACAGCCAATTAATCACTACTGCAGATTGAAAAGACAAACCTTCTAGTCGGTATAGATTGTCCTAACTCAACAACTTCATTTGTGGGGCAAAAAGATAGAAATAAAACTCACCTTGATTCCTGTTCTTTATTACAAACTAACATAAGGAAGAGATCAACAGGAACGTTATCAAGCAAAAAGAAATGACGATGAGGGTCACCATCCCCTTCTTGCCAAGAGAACCATAATGCTTTTTTTCATATCTAGCTGCAAACAATAGGTCACCAAAGAGGAATTTAAGTTCAAGCAAATAATATAAGCTTAAAATGTTTTTTTTTCCCCGCATGAATTATCATGATACTTATGAGAGCTTATAGTGTTAAATTGTTGGCGGCAAGGTCAGTCAATTTTGTGTCTCCCCAGAACATACAACGACGTTACATGAGAACCTGTGAGATATAGAAGTCATCCTAACTATGTGATATATATATATATATATATCTCTCTGTGTGTGTATTATCTGAGAGAAGTTAAATGAATATGCTCTCGCCAGTGTGGGAAAATGATACTTCTTACAATAGAGCACGCTGTGTATAGATTTAAAGATCCATCTATCCATAGGCTTTGATAAAAACGCTTCTTTATTTTGAATTTGTGCCCAAAACGTTCAGCTTCAGGCTTGAAGCCTCAAATGTGCATTCCTCTAATACTTTCCTCTAATGCTCTCTATTGTCTATTATGATATCCTAATTTTGCAAATATTTTATTTTGAATTTTTCTTTTAATGATTCAATTTTACATAAAATTAGTGACATACTGATATCTTGAATAAAAAAAATAGTGCCATTTTAAAATTTTTATGATTTTTCAAAAACATTTTTTTGATTTTGAGGCACATTAAGGGTTGGGAGGCTGGGACATCACGAAAGATGGCAAGGGGAGACACATTAAAGGCCCCAAACCTTCCGCTTCAGACTATTTATCTTCCCAATTTGTGCCTCATATATAAGTTTTCTCAATTTGATCACTTGCAGATACAATCATTATCAATAATGATATTTGGCTAATATATCATCAATATAAATAATAATCAGTCTGCATGTCATAAAATGTTATAAAATGACAAAAATAAATTTTACAATTCAAGTAAATAAAATACTAGTCTCATTAACTAATCTCTTAAATTTAAAAAATAATTAATATTAATTAAATGAAGAAAAATTTTAGAGAAAAGGGCATGTTTCAAAAAGAAATAAATTATTTAATTTTTTAATTTGTAAATAGTTTTTATTAAAATTAAATAATATGATCACAAATAAACATATTACATTCATGGTACTAAAAGTTCTTTTCAAAAGTAAAGAATGTACCCAATTCATTTGCATCCACACGCACATACAAATCTTGGCCCACATTTTCCAATTTCGAATGTTATGATGTCTTCCATATCAGCATGCCATGTCAAACATCCACTTTCTTTGACCTCATCCGCATTCGTATACGCTACACACGAACAATCCCTCAGGTACTTTTCCTCACAACTTTTCAAGTTCATACCCTCGCTCTTATCCACAGGTGCCTTTGATGTATCTGGCACCTTCACATGTGCCACTTTTACAAACCCCTCCCCGCTACGACACGTGGACACATTCTTCTTTCTCACACACCCACTTGACCCATTTCTCATATTCCACTCAAATGGGTTCATGGGTTCGAATCCGGGCAAGCATACACACTCAAACTTGTTCATATTATATGGGTTACACTTAGTATTCAACCCACACCGACGATAGTGGTCACAGTCCTCTGTCAGACCATACCAAACTTGGAGCCAATTATTCTCCTAGCTCGCCAAATAGTTCGTGTCTCATGACCAGTGTTGTCTAGCACACATAAAAGCTGAATCTGGATGCTTTTCAGAACTTCATGTTCAGGGCATGTTTCATCTAGTAATGATGGATCAACAATCTCCATAGCTCGACTTTCTTTCCAAAGATTCCAAATCTGAAATGATTGAATTCATTATTAAGTAAGTAGACTATTAGAAAAGAACAAACTTAATTCAAGTTGTTCATTATTTGTACTTACATGTCCAACCAAAGTAGAAGTAATGTCATCATAATGACCACTATTCTTCCTGCTAGTAACAATCTCCAAAAGTAAAACTCCAAAACTGTACACATCTGATTTTATTGAAAAAATGCCTTCCATTGCATATTCAAGTGACATATAACTACTGTGAAAGGTTAATGAAAATTTTCAATCATCATTTCAACTAGAGATACTTAATTTTGTAGCGTTGAATTGTTTTGTTGTTATATCTAGCATATTATGTCATATGAATATATTGACTTTGAATTTGAATGGGCTGGAATAAATCACAAACCTATCTAGCTCGTGTTTAAATGTTATTTGACTAAGAAAAATGGATTCGTCTAGCATCAAAATTTACATTATTTAGATATAGATATTGAATATATGTAGAAAATCATTCACAACGAAATATTACTTCAAAATGTAGCTTTTACTAGTATTCTTCGAAGTTGCGGAAACTAGAATGTGTACGTGTAATGCAATGCTAGTGAACTGAAGTGATATAAACTATTGAGTACTTACTAAGTTCCAACAACACGGTTTGTGTTTGCTTCAGTTTGGCCTCCACCAAATATTCTTGCCATACCAAAATCTGCAATCTTTGGGTTCATTGCAAGATCTAACAAGACACTGATAGCCTTTAAGTCTCTATGAATTATTCTTATTCTTGAATATTGATGAAGGTATAAAATTCCTCTTGCAACTCCACAAATGATGTCAAATCTTTTCCTCCAATCTAAGTGTAGTTTGTTTGCTTGATCTAAATAAAAATGGTAAACTATATATTAAAAGTGAAGAATGGTGCAAGATCAGTTCTGTCTTTTTTCCAAAATTGAAAATTTTGACAATAACTTTTATATATATGGAAAAATTAAATGATAAAGGAGACATACCAAAGATGAAAGAGTCCAAGCTTTTGTTTGGCAAATATTCATATACCACCATCTTTTCTTCTCCATCTACGCAACAACCTAAGATCCTCACAAGATTTCTATGTTGAAGCTTTGCAATTAAAGTAACCTCATTCCTGAATTCTTCAATGCCTTGTCCAGAATACTTTGATAGCCTCTTAACTGCTATTTCCATTCCATCTTCAAGTAGACCCTGATGTCAAGAGCCATAATTTAATTCATGAAGCTATGCATTTTATCTTTGTTGTATGAAACCATTACTATAAATAATAAGCTAATGGCATTGAAAACAATGTTAATGCAATTTATGAAATTTCAGACTATTTATACATAGAACATCTACCTTTATATACTGAACCAAAGCCACCTTTTCCAAGCACATTAGCATCTGCGAAATTGTTTGTTGCCTCAACTATGTCCTTTAGGGCAAACAGAGTTAAATTGGAATTGTCTTCTCCATCAAAAAAATATTCTTCGGGCATTCTTTTTGCTGAGTGTAATAAAAATTGAAAAAAAAACGTAAGAGATGAGTTGTAATATAGCCAATTAAGCACTACTGTAGATTGAAAAGACAAACCTTCTAGTAAGTTTATGTGCAGTGTATAGATTGTATTAACTCAAGAAATTCATTTGTGGGGAAAAAGATAGAAATAAAGCTCACCTTGATTCCTTTTCTTTCATACAAGCCAACATAAGAAAGAGATCACCGGGAACGTTATCAAGCAAAAAGAAATGACTATGAGGGTCACCATCCCCTTCTTGCCAAGAGAACCATAATGCTTCCTTTCATATCTAGCTGAAAACAATAGTTCACCAAAGAGGAATTTGAGTTCAAACAAATCATATTAGCTTTAAATGCTTTTTTTTTTCCGCATGAATTATCATGATACTCCTGAGAGCTTATAGTGTTAAATTGTTGGCGGTAAGGTCAGTCAACTTTGTGTGTCTCCAAAACATACAACGAGGTTACATGAGAACCTGTGAGATAAGTCATCCTAACTATGTGATGCGTGTGTGTGTGTTATCTGAGAGAAGTTAAATGAATATGCTCTCACTAGTGTGGGAAAATGATGCTTCTTATAATAGGGCACCCAGTATGTAGATTTAAAGATCCATCTATCCATAGGTTTGGATAAAGACGCTTTATTTTGAATTCGTGCCTAAAACGTTCAGCTTCAGGCTTGACCTCAAATGTGCATTCCTCTAATACTCTATTATCTATTATGATATCCTAATTTTGCAAATATTTTATTTAATTTTTCTTTTGATGATTCAATTTTACATAAAATTAGTGACATACTGATATCTTGAATTAAAAAAGAAATAGTGCAATTTTAAAATTTTTATGATTTTTCAAAAAACAATTTAAATTTTGAGGCACATTAAGGGTCGGGAGGCTGCGACATCACAACAGATACCAGGGGGAGACACATTAAAGGCCACAAACCTTCCGCTTCAGACTATTTATCTTCCCAATTTGTGCTTCACATATAAGTTTTCTCAATTTGATCAGTTGCAGATATAATCTATCAATAATGATAATAGGCTAAAATATCATCAATATAAATAATAATCAGTCTGCATGTCATAAAATGTTATAAAATGACCAAAATAAATTTTGCAATTAAAGTAAATAAAATACTATTCTCATTAACTAATCTCTTAAAATTAAAAAATAATTAATAGTAATTAAATGAAGAAAAATTTTAGAGAAAAGGTCATGTTTCAAAAAGAAATAAATTTTTTAATTTTTTAATTTCGTAAATGGTTTTTATTAAAATTAAATAATATGATCTCAAATAAACATATTACATTCATATTACTAAAAGTTTTTTTGTCACTATTAAAGTAGTTATATTTAATTTTGTACTGTTAATAACAAAAACCAAAAAGAAGTGAAAGTAAAGAACGTACCCAATTCGTTTGCATCCACACGCACATACAAATATTGGCCCACATTTTCGAATGTTCTGATGTCTACCATATCAGCATGCCACGTCAAACACCCACTTTCTTTGACCTCATCCGCATTCGTGTACGCTGCACACGAACAATCCCTCAGGTACTTTTCCTCACAACTTTTCAAGTTCATACCCTCGCTCTTATCCACACGTGCCTTTGATGTACTGGCACCTTCACATGTGCCACTTTCACAAAACCTTCCCCGCTACGACACGTGGACACATTCTTCTTCCTCGCACACCCACTTGACCCATTTCTCATATTCCACTCATATGGGTTCATGGGTTCGAAGCCGGGCAAGCGCACACACTCAAACTTGTTCATATTATATGGGTCACACTTACTATTCGACCCGCACCAACGATAGTGGTCACAGTCCTCTGTCGGACCATACCAAACTTGGAGCCAATTATTCTCCTTAGCTCGCCAAATGGTTCGTGTCACATGGCCAGTGTTGTCTAGCACCGTTATTAAGAATACTGAAGGGCCCATGACTCGGGTCACAGCGCTAACATCATTGGCATTGTCAATATAAGTGACGTTGAAGATGAAGTTGGGCGTCATTTGTGGTATTCCACTAAATCTCTGACCCGTCCAAGACCAGCCTCGCCAAAATGGAGCTCCATTTTTAAGCGAGAACACTTGAGGATAACCTGTTGGGTCGATTATGTGAGTCGCGTCCCCCATTGCTGGGTCGTCTGGGGATTTCCACGATGTCATGGACCAATTAAAACCAGTTCTCAGGTCCACCCCAATTTTCATGAACGGAATCGTGTGTCACCAGGGTAGTCAAAACTCTGCCATATTGGCCTCCCTTTATTCCTGATTAAAACCAAGTTTCCAGTGTCCTGAAGCTCGGCAAAGGTGTGATCACTAAAAGATGAGAAAGAAACATTGGAAGACCAAATGGGGGTATTCCTATATAAATCAGTATCATTGTAAACGAGAACGATGTTTCCATGGACATCAATCGGCAAAACTCCAGAAGTGTTATTGAGAGGAGTCTGTCTATTAGCAACCCACACAACAACTGGTTTAGAGGATCTTGCAAACCATATTCCAACGTAGCGCTTTCTTGAATTGTTGCTAGGGGTGAAAAAATCGAGGGCATAGATTCCTCCATCTGAGAGCAAAGCATCGCCGTCTTTGAGGGGCCGGCTTGGAGTTATTCTATGAAGGGAATGACAAGAAGAATGAAGCACCAATAGAAGAAACAATGGAACATTTATCAGAACTAGGGCTTTCGCAGAATAAGGCTCATGGTGGTAACGGAGCAAGGGATAAAGCTGGGGCTAAATTTGTCAAGTCGGTTATACTGTAGCTGAGTTAAAAGGACACAGATGTTTATAAGACCTCTTAACATGTTAGATACGCATCTGGTACTTAATATAAAAGCTATTTAACTAATTTGATTAGATTAAGGAAGTTAGGTAAGTTAATTATAAGAAATATGACATGTTTTTTTTTAAACATCATAATCATCTATCTTAATATCCTCCTTCATTCTTCTACTTAATTATGATTGACGGAGTATCCATAGAGATAATTTAGAAAAAACTGATAAATATGATAAATAGGTATTATATTTAGGAGTATATTGGTTAGGTGAGTCGTCCAAAAGGTATAGGACTGTTTGCATTAAGTTCCTTTTGTTTGTGCAGTGTAGTCCTACTGAACAACGTTAGTTTGCGGGTCCAGATTGTTGAAGAGTCACGAAGGGCATGTAATTTAGACTACTTTGCGTGGGTAGTAAGGCTTTGAGGTCCCCCTCCCCCAAGTAAATGAAAATTATACGACTTTCTTAGCAATGCAGGAATTAGACCTATTTTACGTGTCTTTAGAGAAACCAGGACTAAAAAAAAAAAAAAAAATTCTAACATGATGCTTGACCAATTTGCAGAGAGACTTTTACAATTTAATGCGATGGCTGTCATGGGAAAAATGAGGACTGCGTTTCCTTGCTCAGTGGGAGATGAACACCAATGGCTCATCTCCCAGTGTGTACCATTTCATTAAGCAAAGAGTATAACCTATATATTCCCAAACCACATCACTTCTGTTGTGCTCTTAGGGAAAAAAATTTTCCGTGCTAGCCGTCACAAGAGAAAGAGAATTAACACACTTGGTGCCATTGAAAATTGGAGAAAAGTTGAATTTCAGTGCAGAAAAAATTTCAAATTGAAGAAGGTATCGAATTTCAAACCTTTACGAGAAGAAGGCATCAAAGGATTCTTATCTTGATTTCTTTTTGCATTCTCTAACAATCTTATTGATATATATATTTTCATATATATTAAAATGGAGTCAAATGCAGGTTGTTATTGTTGTTGTTATATATAACTGCAATTTAAAGTGGGTTTAGATGGTTTTGTTTTCTCAACGAGATTAAAGAATAGAAGCAAAGAATACATCCAGAGTAAAATTGTAGCAACGTAGTATTATTTGGGAGGTTTCTAAGTTATCAGTACAATTTGGGCTGAAATAATATTCACCTAGGAGCACAGCAGAAGCGACTTGGTTTTTTTTTTTTTTTTTAACCAAAGAAGCGACTTGGTTTGGAAATATATACGTTATGCTCTTTGCTTAATGAAATGATGCACATTGGGAGATGAGTCATCAGTGCTCATCTCCCGCCGAGCAAGGAAACGGGTCCCGGAAAGTGATGGTATCATTGAGATAGAGACACATCCGAAAATTTCGGTATGGCACTGTGAAGACTTTCTCGTATTGATGTGGCCAAAGCTAAAAGTCGTTGGTCTTCATTCTTCCCCATGAGACTTTTGGCATTGTTGTTGAGGTCTGAATAAAATTCCAGAAAAATATCTTTGCACTGTTTGAGAAAAATATCTAGAGCTAGGCGAACATATATATATATATCCATTATTTTACTATACACACATGTACAAAGAGTAAGAAATAACATCAGTCACCTGGAATTTAATTATAATTTTTGGAACTTAATTGATATAATTTTTTTAAGATACTTATTTATAGTTTCTTTCTTTTTTTTTTTGGGTAATTGTCCAACTAACTAACGTTAAAAATAATTTATATTTAATAGTAGCAATATTGCATCCTTTTTAATATTTAGAGTTAAAATGGTAGACATAAAACTATGAATATGGGAAAGAGTTTAAATGCTCATCTTAAAGCACTCAGAGCTTATCTCTTTAGGACTATCGAAATGAGATCTAAAAAATCCAGATTTAATTTCTTTATTTATTTTTAAATAATTATTTTGATGGGTATAGATTCTAAAATAAAAATGATCTCTTAACTATCATTTTTTTAAAAAATAATTTGTGCTATATAAAAATAATTAATTAAAAAGATTAAATCTAAACTATTTAAATCTCTGGAGGGTTTAAATGAGATGAGTTTTACTGATTCCATGAATGTTCACCTAGACGCCTTAGATATTTTTCTCAAACAGTGCAAAGATCTCTCCTAATAGTTCAATTCAAATACTAACGACTTTTACTTTTGGCAAGATGAAGACCAAAAGAGTTGAACAATTCCATACCTCTATTTTCGCATGCGCGTCTCCGTTACGATCACGTCCATCATTTTTTCCCTTTATGAGAGAGCTGGTAGGTAAGCTTCGAGTTAAGGTGCAAATATGCTTATAAATCTTTACTAAATATGCATCTAGCGTAATAAATAAACCTTGAGTGTAAAAATACATATAAAAATTTCATGATGTTGACTGTTTGATTGACTGAAGATGATGATATAGATGCTAATGTGGTTTAGAGGGTTTGAATAAAAAAGAGTGAAGGTGCAAGTATGTCTATAAGATTTTTTTCAAATGTGCGCTTGATGCCACAAACAAATTTCTTGTGCAACAATACCTATAATCAATCCAAAAGAACTATAAAATACTATAGTCACTTAATTTATCAAATTTGACCTTATGAATCAAACTTTTAACAAAATAAGACAAAGTTACTTCACTAGTAAAAAAAAAAAAATTCCCCATTAATAATTAATATATAATATAAAAAACCAAAAAAACCAATAATCTTCAAAAGATTTCAATATGTATACGAAATTGTTAATATTTGATGGTTATTTTTCCTCTAAACCATCAAATAAAGACGCGTCAAATATTCTATGTATAGCATATATAATGGTTCAAAACAGTCAAATATTCACTATAAATATTTGACGGTTCTTTGTTAATAAACATCAAATATTTTGATGGTTTTTTTTAAATAATTGTCAAATAAAGTCACTTTATTTGACAGTTCTTTGTTAATAACCATCAAATAAGATATTTATTTTAATTTTATATAATTATTTTCGTATATTCTTTTCTATTAATATTGATTATGATATAGTAGTGTAATATAATTGTTAAATAATAATAAGACAATATTATTAAATAAAAAATTACATTCATAGAATTCACAATCCAATGCATTATCCATGAACATCATACAATTTGAAAGAAATTAATCATTTGATTACTCCTTATGCAAAAGAACATTGTCTTATAAATCTTTTGAATACTAAAAGAAATTCTATAAATAAAAAATTCAAAAAAATTGGTTTTTGATCATGTACCATATTCCAAGTTCCACTCTTTGCATGTACATTCATAGCGGCAATATTCACTATGAAAGTAGTGAATGATACCCCTTTTGTTGCCTCAAACTCCCTAAAAGAAGTAAACATCAAGATAAATATTAATTGTACTAAGAAGACTGCGAGGGAAAACAAAGTGATTAGGAGAAAAAAAGATCTCATTTTATTTAGGAAAAATGACAAATAAAGACTCCCGAATTATCAAAATTATGCAGAGGTCACCTAAAAAAGCAAAATCACCACAAAGGACCCAGTCCCATATTGTAAATATAAAATCTTGGTGAAATGTCTGAAATACCTCTCAGCCAAGTTGTAATTTGGTCTACTAAAATTGTCATTGGCTAAAGTAAACTTGTTGTCTCCTATAGTCAACTTGTCATTTGACATACTTTCAACCAAGTTGTGATTTGGTTTACTGAAGTTGTCATTCACTAAAGTGAACTTTTTATTTTCTATAGTCAACTTGTCATCTAGCTTAAGGGCATTTCAGACATTTCACCAAGATTTCATATTTACAATATAGGATTGGGTTCCGCATGGTAATTTTGCTTATTTAGGTGACCTTTGTGTAATATTGGTAATTTGGGGGGTCATCATTTGTGATTTTCCCTTTTATTTACGACGCATTGAGGTATTCAAAGATAGACTACACAATTACATATATAAAGGCTAACTACAAAAACTAAACTGACCAACTAGACAGCTCACAACTATAATTTAAGTATTTAACTAATGAGATAAGCTAACGCTTATCCAATGTTCATTTAAGTAAATATTAACTGTAGAAATCAGGCATTAAAAAAATGCTTATTTACCATCTTGAGTGTCTGAGAATGTGAAGTGATTTCTTCACGAGAACAAGAACTCACTTATCTAATCGTGTGCATCTATCTATATATGTATGTTTCCGCTGATCTTCTATCCTTTAAGCTTGCATTACCAAGATAAATACCGATGAAATATCGTACAGAAGAGTGGCATTGCCGGGATATTGCAGTCACCTATACAATCATCTATTCAAGAGGGGCATATTGCTGTCACCTATACAACCATGCACCTGTTCAAGAGGGGGAGAGATGCTGATGTCTTGGGGATATAATGGCAAGAGCAAAAGGACAAAACGAAAAGGAAGTAAGGGGTAAAGAATAGAGGGCAAACGGAGACACCAATAAAGACAATCAATAAATTTCTGGTTAACAGACAGGAGCCAATCAAGGAAGTTCCATCTAGACAGCCGCGTAGCATTGAGAAGCACCGGTACTATAGCTGATGCTTTCATCCACAAAAGATCCAACACTAATGGCATTTTCCACAAAAGTTCTGATATTTGAACTAAATTTTCCAAATGGATAAAGGAAAAATAAGCCAGCATGGAAAACAAACATCAACCTCGTAATGTGTTTAAAAACTAACGTTATTCAGCTCAATCAACCCATGCATGTAATTGTAAACCCACATTACTAAGGACAGAAATTTACTAAGGGTTGATGTTTGCTTTGTCTTACTATCCAAGGGTCATAGATCAGGAGGTATAGAAATCCTCAATTTACTAAGGGCAGAAATTAAGGGTAATTGAACAGGTACCTAACGCAAAAAGAAGTGACCAAGGGTAAGTAACAAAAATTACCAGATGCATGGAGTGAGTTACAAAAAGAAATAGAAATGTAATGTTACTATATCAAATGCCAACTCACCACATGCATTTCACCTTTCTCCCCAGGACGGGGCGGACAAGGTTTTGGCCGTGAACTATTCTCAGTTGAACCAGGCAAGCAATGAAGTAAAGTATCGACTGTATAACCACCACCAGAAGGTCTCTTAACAGCATTGACCATAACCCCCCAGCCCCAGTCAGTTCCTCTTTCTCTTGACCTGTTATCATCAAGTTACTGAGCACACTACTAGAGAATGATAAGAAAGAGATATAGATCATCCCAGGCGAAAAATTTGTCTTGAAAATGGACTGAAATTTGCAGGATGAGTAAATAGACAAGTATGCTAAATGAGTTCTCTTCGCATGTACACATGTAAGGCATTAATTATTGGAAATCAATGTTGTAGAAATCATGGTTGACAATTCAAATAATCCAATTTACAATGATCAACAGCAGTGACAACACATTTCAGAAGTTGGCGCCAAAAACCACCATTAATGCAGTGGAGAATCAAATTTACAAGTCTTGTAGAGATCATTTTTTTTAAAATATATTTTGGGAAGGTGAGCAGCTAATATTCAGTCTCAAAATAATTTAGTCTTTCGATTTATCAATATTATAATATATCTCATTCAACAATTCATTCTGAATTTACCCAACAAATAGACTTCATAGTGAATAAAAATTACAGATCTGGTATATGAAATCTAGAATCTAAATAAGAAAACATCCAAAGTCGAAATCTCGTAGTAGAAAATGATAAATATAAGAAGAATTAGAAGTAGGTGTAAAAAATTTATCTGCATAATTCCTTTTGTCATAATAGCAAATAGAGAGGAGTGACGGGGAGAGATGAACCTCATCTGGTATATGAAATCCAAAATCTAAATAAGAAAACATCCAAAGTTGAAATCTCGTAATAGAAAATGATAAATATAAGAAGAATTAGAAGTAAGTGTAAAAAATTTATCTGCATAATTCCTTTTGTCATAATAGCCAATAGAGAGGAGTGACGGGGAGAGATGAACCTCATCTTTCCGTAACTGAGGAGACGGCTTGGAGTGAATCATTGGCGAGAATGAAGACCAAAACGCCGATGAGAGGGAGGAGGAGTCTAGCGTAGATGCACGAGAAGACTACTAGGGCTTGGAGAGGTGAAGGAAATAATATAAATAGAGAAAAGAAATTTACCGGGTCAGTTTCAAGCTCTCTCAGTATCTTAACTACTAGAGTCTTAATAAGAATGGCGCAGTAGATGTAGATAGGAGAAGAGAACACCAGAAAACTTAATAGTTGGGACGAAAAGAATGGGTGGAGGTGTCATACCTTACTATTATATCCATTTAGGTTTCATTTAAAACTACTTTAGACCACATTGGATGGTCTTGGGCTCAATTTCACTTTCAAAATGCTAAATTTCAGATTTTTACTGTTTATCGGATAAAGATTCAGTTTTTCTGGCCTAATTTCAAAAATTCATAACTTATTCCAAAAAAATCCAATTGGAGTGGTTCAAAATTTTATTTAAATCTATTTAAGTCCTCTTTCAAGGAAAAATAATCTCATGATCCAATTCCTTATGAAAAAGCATCAGGTTTTTGTGAAATGCAACACTGTCCATTTGCCAAAAACCCTTTTTCCCAGATTCTGACCTTTAACTTTGAAAAATCATTAAAATTCGTATACTTGGCCATTTTTAATGTATTAGCTATCAAATTAAAGCTCAGGATGTTATATATAATCATGCCAAATTTCGTGATTAAACGTGTTTGGGAGCATAGTCAAAAAGTCGTGTAAACAGGGCAATGTCAGTGTGCTTACAATACTATTAGCTTAATATATACATAACCAAAAAGGGTCCACGAATTTTATGGCAAAACACCGTACTTTAGCCTCCAATCTGCAGCTTGCTCATAGTAGTTTTAGGCCCTAAAATGTTGGATTATATTTGGGGGATGAGATTTTAAGAAATCCCAGTAGCAAGATCAATCAACCAAACATTAACATGTATCATTATAAAGCATTTCAACATTAGCTATCATAGGAGAACTGTAAAACCTTTTACCACAAAACATTATAAACTCATTATCAAGTCACTACTATGGTAGAAAAGGAAAGAGGTTACAACGAACTACCATAATAGAAATAGATTGCGTAATTTTAGAGATTAACATTTAAACTTGGTTCCATCTCAAACCCAGTTGCATGCAACTAAAATCAGTCAATAATATACACTGGGCCTCCAAGCCTTCGGCCCGGGTAACAAAAGACATCAACGTCAGCCCATATAATTGGTTTTCCAACAAAGTAGATTAAAGTTTCATAACATTAGTAATGGCCTCCGGCCAACCAAAATAAGGGGTAAGATTCCCTCCAGTTTACAATAGGATCAACAATCAAAATAGTTCAAAAGGACCCTAAATGTGGCAATATACAACTAGCCATATATAAACAAAGGCTAGAGGCCTAAAGCTAACCAAGCTCAAGCCTTTGCGTCTCTTCTCGAAGGCGCACGCCTAGAACCTTAACCTGAAAGTATTGTAAACCACGGGGTGAGACAAATGTCCCAGTAACCAACCTTTCCAATTCAAGGTACTACTAAATAGGTGCTTGTGAGGTGTCAAGTGGGGCATTTCATAAGTAATATTATAAATGATAGCCACAACAAATCATGCAAGTGTAAAGATGCAATCCCATCAACCATATCCCTCACTTTGGGGGATTTTCAAGAGCTGAAGCCGGCCTATCCCTCACTATGGGGGACGTAAGGAGTCTAAAGGCCTATCCCTCACTCTGGAGGACGTAGGGAGCTAAAAGGCCTATCTCTCACTATGGGGAACGTAAAGAGCCAACCATCATGCATTAATGGAGGTCTTACCACGTGGCAGTAACAATCAAAACTCTCACCAATTCCCAATTCATGCATCATGCTTAAACCGTAATCAAGAGTAAATGATCGTTTCACAAATCACTTCTTTCAGTGGCATATTTTTCACAAATTCAAGATTCACTCATCATCAATCAAGACCCCACAAGATGATTTTCCTTTTTAATATACAACATACACTTTGAACACATTTGTTATCCGGAGCACAAAACATAAATCCACTCACAATACCACAAAAGCATGTACAAAGGATTGGAAAGTGGTTACCTCTCGCCTAAGCAAGGAATAACAATCAACAATACGGTCCGTGCACCAACAAGGCTCACAACCGATCTACACAAGCACATAAACACACAACCATCATGTATTAGCTTTCAAACTAATAATGTGGCCAAAACAATACTTGGGGACACAAAATTCCTAGTTCCAACCAAAACTCTACCCAACTCAAAGGGTATAACCATCAAAACAACACTCCAAAGTCATAAAAGTCCATTAAAACATCAAATCCCCTTTTTAAGCATCAATTAGAGTTCAAACCTCAAGGACCCACTATAGGAATTCTACACCCAAACATCCCATTTGAACAATTGAAGTCTTAACAACAATCTAAACTAATTAAACATCCAATTTAACCCCCTTGACATAACCTAATTCACAAAACTCAAAATCAACCTCTACATTATCATCCTCAATCACAAAACTCCCTTTTTCATAAACCCTAACTTCAAAAACTCTAAGTTCTTCAAATCCAAGGAAATTACACCGATTAAAAACTTAGACTAATCCAAAGCAATCAATTAAACTCAAAACAATCTGTCAAAAACCTCAATTCTATCACAACCTAGAAAATTCTAGGGTTCCACCATAAATCCTCAAAAATTCCAAGAAAGAAAGTAGATTAGAGGTTAAAATCATTTACTTGAGGTAATGGATCCTTAGAAATGCTCCCTCCAAGCCAAAATATCGAAACCCTAGCAGAGCCTCTCTCTTTACCTCAGATTTTTCTAATTTTCGCACAACTGAACCCCTCCCGTGACTATATAGATTCAGACTCCTTCGTCGTGGCGAACTAATCCCGAGAGGGATTACTCACCTGAAAACCCGACTTCGCCGTGGTGAACTCCAATCTTTGCCACGACGAAAGCTTCTTGAGAGGAAACTCTCGCTCGCCTAGAAAATCTTCGCTGCGGCATGCCCTCACCTTCGCCACGATGGAACCTTCCCAAAAGGATACTCTCCCCCGGAACTCCCGGTTCGCATTCTTCCAACATACCTCAATTCCAACCCAAACACCAAGATCAATATTTAAATCACTAATCTATCCTCAAAATCAACTAAAAGAGGTTATTAAAACCCGATAAAACTCAGGATGTTACAAGAACTAATCTTTTATAAATAGGTAACCTCAACATGCAAGGCCATGGCAACAAATGCAAGGAGCAACCATATCACAACATCATAGTTCAACCATATAATAGCAAGCATACATGCCATAAATAACAATGCAAAGTTAACATTAATGGCTAATTAGATCCCACTACCTTAATCCAATGCTTTTTGTTTTTCTTGTTGTTCCTTCATACTTCCACAAGTGCCAAACCCTAACATGGCAATCCACAAAAAGGGTAGCAAGAATCATCAACCATTCCTTGTAAAATCAATTGCATAACTCAAGTAACTCCTAAGCCCCTTAAAGCTTTCATCTTTGTTCTTGAATTTTTAGAGTTAGTTTCCATAAATCCTAAAAATTCCCTCTTGACTCATCCCTACATGATTTTTGATGTAGATTCCAAATATCTACTTGGATTTAACAAAATAAATTGCCCCCCTTCAGTTTCAGCTTGACTAAACCCTTAGGGTTTAAAACTCAAAAATTGCAACTTTGCTTCTATGGCTTCCAACACTTGTTCTTTAGGTTTACCCTACACTATTCTTCATTTTGAACACAATGGAAGCCTCAAAACTTTGAAAAACATATCCTAGGGTTTAGATCTTGCTTTGGCCGAAAATAACACTCAAAGAAATAACCATAAAAAATGCTTCAAAACCAACTATAATCACTTGCAAACACTAGGATCTAACTTGTGTTGTTGTGTCTTAGCAAATGTGATGAACAAAACTCCCTTCCCCTTTTATTATTCAGTTCAGCCAACCATTAAAGAGAGAGGGAACAGATTTTTCAATCATAAAAGAGAAGGAAAACAAGACAA
Source organism: Neltuma alba (assembly GCF_004799145.2). Lineage (NCBI taxonomy): Eukaryota > Viridiplantae > Streptophyta > Magnoliopsida > Fabales > Fabaceae > Neltuma > Neltuma alba. The sequence continues at coordinate 270,611 of NW_021635638.1, read as the reverse complement.
GAACACATCTAGAACTAAGAACTCACCTTGAATCCTTGATTGAATGACCAAAGTTGATGCCTTTCTCTTGGTTTTCCTTTAAACTCTCTTTTTCCCTCTCTTCATGCCTTGCACAAAATATGGATCAGATTTAGGGGGAGGAAAAGCTCATTCAATGCACTAAAATATCCTACCAACCATCATTAATGAGGAGCCAAGTGTCAAGTGCCTAATTAGTCTTAAACCTCTCTCTTAATTAACTTAAATCATAATGTAATTAAATTCCAAAGTCAAGATCCTCTCCATTGGTGGCTTGACACTTGGAAAACTTTAATTACCATCCATTAAAGGCTTGACACATGGCTAAGTATGAACCATTTGAATTGCAAGACTCTAATTTTGTTTTATCGGTGCACTTTTACTCTGGGTTTAACTTTTTTTCTATAATTACAGTGCTCTGGCCCCTGTAATTATTTTCTATCAAATCCATAAATTATTCTCCTCATTTTTATCTTTCCAAATTGCCCTATTTGTCTCAAATTTAATTTTCCAATAATTAAATTAAAAAAGGAAAACTAATTTCCTTCTCTTTATTGATTTTTCCACTTTTCAAAAGAATTGGAAAAAATCCTAGATACTTGAGGGTCTTCTTTTAATTCCATAATCTCTTATAATTCCTTGGGATATCATAGAAATTTTTTTGAGATTTTATTCTTCTTAAAAATATTTATTTGGAATTTTCCAAATAAAGACCTTAAACTAGCTTAAATTACCCTTAAATTCCTTGTAATTTCTCTAAGGGCAAATTGGTTATAAAACCAATTTTATAATCCCATATAATTCCCAAAGAATATTTTCTTTATTTTTTCTTAATTTTATGAGACTTGGAATTATTTTTCCATAATTATTCTTGACTAATTTTCCTTAATTAGTCAAACTTTTCATAATTGTCCTGGAAAATTATAATAATTATTTTCTAGCAAAATTCTTCTATTTCTCCTTGTCATTTTTGGCCTTTAAATATTTAGGGATATTCTTATTCCTAGTTGCTATATTACTGGATGTGACAGGAGGCACCTCTTATTTATAGGATCTGGCCCTTATTTGAGGAAGGTGTAATCTTCCTCATTTATTACAGGATAATATTCTGATTTTACAATTGACAATTAATGTCTGATTGATTTCTCTCCAATCAATCAAGTACATAATGCTTGATTGAATATTCCATAATCAATCATTAATTGCTTCTGATTTATGATTAATTTTCTTGATCTGAGGGATTCTCTTCTCTTAGATCAAGTAGTCTGGCCCATCAAGAGCGGACTTGGGCCTAATGTCTAACAAGAGGAATGCAAATGAAGAATGGAGAGGAATAAAGAGAAGACAAAGGCGGAATGGTGACTTGCAACTGAGTGAAAGTAAATCCTGGGAAAGAAACAAAAGAAGCTAAAGTTGAGAAAGAACACTGATGGCAGTGGCAAGGAGACCCATCAAGAAATGACGAGATCTGATGGCAAGAAAGGTTGAGTGAAAAGGAAACGAAGGAAAAGGGAATGGGGGCAAGAGTGATGATAGAGAGGGTTCAAGAAAACGTATCCGGGAAACAAGAGGAGAAAGATCTTGAAAATTGATTAATTAATCAAGTGTTATTAGACAAACTTAGAATAAAAAGATTATTTGACAGTTTTCTTATATAACTGTCAAATGGTTTATTCTTCTAAAATATCTGACGGTTAGTAAAGTAACTATCAAGTAATAGTTTATCTCATCGCCATCCCATAATATTTGACTGTCATTTATTTAACCATCAAGCAAAATTTGTAGTAGTGTCTTTTTTGAAATTATACTATTCTTTAAGTCCAGCTGATTCAAATTATTGCAATGTTTGTACTCCTCCGATCCTAAATATAAGACCCTTATACACTTTAGTATAAGGGTCTTACATTTAGGATCGAAGGAGTATTTGTTCCACACAAAAAAAAAATTTGTGACTTCCTGTGGAAAGAGATTTTGCCAACAAAAAAGCTTTCAATGCTACCCAACATGCCTTCTTCTTCCAAATTGTTTTCTAAATCCTTCAGTTTTTTTATATAGAAGTGTTTTTTTTCTTGGAGCTGCCATTTTCATAAGTAAACTAGTTTGTTTATTGCTATAGTTGGATGTAAAAGACATCTATTGGTCAAAATGAATTACTCTTTAATTACATTAAACATATATCTATCTTCTCTCTTTGGTTTTTTAAATTATACTATTCTACTCATTTTCATAAAGAATTTGTATATGTAAAAATAACAGTCTTTTTTTGGATCATACTGAATTTACACATGGAATAAAATATACAAAAAAGTTTAAGAACCCAACCCTCATCTTTATCCTGCTTACTTCATGTTTAAGAGATACATTATTTTTTTTTTATCTTAATTTCTTTTTTTTATTTTTTATCTAATGTAAACTGTTGAATATCATAATCATTTTTACAAACCTTTTTCCAAAGATGTATGTATTTTATGAAAAATAAAAAATTAGTGCCAAAACAAATTAATGATTCGGAATAAAAAATGACAAAAAAATTCTTATCTTTTTAAATTAGATAGATTGTTTTTTAATAATTCATATCAAAATAAATTAATACTTTTTAGTTTTGGTGCAATAATTTATCTCACTCTTTGGATATAAATTATTGTATAATAATAAGTTAAAATTTTTAACTTCTTAATATTATTAATTTTTTAATATTCTATTCTATTAATAAAAAAGCAAATTTTTCACTAGTAAATTGGTCATGCAATTTCATCAAGGAAAAGGCAAGTGGAAGCTCTCTACAAAACTTATTCCTTCATTTCATCTATTTAAGTCTCTCTTTCTAAGAAGAATAGTGCTACTCAATTACTCCTATCGGCCTCCTCTAATTACTTGCTAATGAAGACTAGAGTGGAGCTGAGAAAGTAGCACTATTCTTCGTAGAATGAGAGAGACTAAGAGAGATGGAATGAAAGAGTGACTATGGAGAGCTTCATCTTGCCTTCTTCTCTTTGAGGGAGAGTGAAACGCAATTGTTTGTAAGGAGAGGGGAGTTACACTTGAAGAAAGAAGGTTGAAATGCTCACTTAGCATCTATGCCACCTTATTTAGTCAAAATTTTGAATCATAGGTATTTTTGGAATGATCATAGGTCTTTCTACACTCAAAGTTTCTTTGTGGTCTTAAGCATACATTTGGAAAAAGTTCATCAGTATATTTGCACCTTTATTGCCTTTTTAACATACCATCTAAGCTACATTAGCATCCATATTATCATCTTCGATCAAATAAATGGTCAACATTACAATGGTTAACTGTAATGGGATTTTTACAAATTTTTGAAATCTTGATGTGTATTTTTACAAGTAGATAAAGAAGAGATGGAAGTTATAGCTAGGAAATAAATAAAAGAAACCCTCTAATTTAGGCATGATAATGAATATGTCATTCAATATAAGGTGGAAAGTGAAAAAACCTCATTCTTGGATGTTATGGAAATTTACATAATTATAATATTTACAACACTCTCTTGGATATCTATAGACAAATGACGTGTCGGATTAAAACCTTACTAGAAAAAACTAAATGGGATAACAACATGGTGTAGGGGAAAGGATAAACAATATATATTAAAACTGTCTTATTACAAACCATACCAGGAAAATCTTGTGGGACAAAATCTTGGTTAAGAAAAAGTGTACAGCATAATCTTTACTCACCTTATGAAAAATATCATTTTTACCCCCTTGATGACAACATCACTTTCATCATTTCATCTTAATGAAATATACTATTTTCTCAAATGCAATCACCATCAATGATTTTTCAAGAAGCAGATCTCCTTTTTTATATGCACAATATATGATGCATCGTCCTTAAAGATTGGAGATTATTCTTATTATTACTACTTTACATTTTTGCACTATAAGTTAATTTTGATATGAGTATTATACCTTTTCAAAATAATTGTGATACGAGAAATTTGTTTTTATCTATACCTCAGCGACCTGACATCATTGTCTTCAATGAAACTTGAAGTTCCAATCAATATTCTTATATATTCCTTGATGACCTAATGTCATTGATTTTGATGGAAGCTCAGGTTCTAATTGATATTTGTAGGTTGCGGTTATTGAGATTGAGATAGACTTGTCTATATAAATTTGATTCTCTATCTCCTTGAAATTAAATGGTTAGAAGCTACATAACTCTTATTTTTATTTTCTTGAGATTAAATGGTCATAAGCCATATAATCTTGATTTTTTGTTATGGCTAGAAGCCACATAATTTTGATTTTCTATCTTATGACCACAAGTCATATATATACACACACATATATTCAATTCTCTATTTTATTAAGTGGCCTAAATCCTTATGTGTTTGATTTTTTATCTTATTAAATAACTAGGACTCATATAGATATGAATTTCTATCTTATGGCTAGAAGCCACATATATTGGATTTTTATTTATCTTATTAAATAGTTAGAAGCCATATAACTTTGACTTTCTATCCCATAGTCAAAAGCCACATGTCTTTGATTTTCTATCTTGAGATTGAATGGCTAGAAGACATATAAATTTGACTTTCTATCTTATGGTGAGAAGGCACATATCTTTGATTTTCTATTTTGAAATTAAATGGCTAGAGGCCATATATCTTTAATTTCTTTTATCTTATTAAAAGGCTAGAAGCCGTATAATTTTGATTTTGAGAAGGATCATTGACGATGTCTCTGTCGTTAAAGCACTTAATTAAACTAGGTCCAATTGCAAACATAATATAGTGGCAACCTAGGTCATTCTTCCAAAAAGCAATTCATGGGTTTTCTTTAGATATAAATTTAGGTGGTGAAAAATACGATGGAATGAACATAACTAAAATGCAAAATACTAAATCTAAATGCAATATGTCAATGCCCTAAATAGGGTGTGTTTGGATGAAACCAAACCGTGGTTTGGAAAAGTGATTCTGGAGAATAGATTCTGGAAAAAATAGATTCTGTGAAGAATAGATTTTGTAAAAAAGTGATTCTGAGAAGTGAGAGTGTTTGGATAGTTGTTATCAGAAGCACTTTTTATATATACAAATTACTAAAAAAAAGACATAAGTTAATATGATAATTACAGAAAAAATAGATTTTATGATATATTTTAATTTGAAGAAATAAAATTGTTAATAATATGTTTTTTACCAACATAATTAATAATACATAAGATAATATAATTAATAAATAATTAATGTCTATATATATTTATAAAATATAAGATTAAATATATTTATAAAAAAATATGTTTATAAAAAAAATAACAAGATACATATCATATAGGCCCTCACACTCTCCCTTTTTTCTCCAAAAGCAAAAAAATTTTGCTTTTTCCAAAACCATGGTTTTGGAGTCAAAACCATGGTTTTGACCCAAAACCATGGTTTTGACCCAAAACCATGGTTTTGGTTTTTGGAGAGGCTGTTTGGGTAGCATTTTCCCCAAACCATGGTTTGGGTCCCCAAACCATGGTTTGGGGTGCTATCCAAACAGAGCCTAAATAAATATAAATACAATTTTTGGGGAGAATTTTTTTACAAGGAAAAATTAAAATGCTAAAAGGAAAATTAAGCAGAAAAAGCACAGAAAATTAACAAAGCAAAAATGTAAGGTTTTCTTCAGGTACAGTAGAGGGAACAATTTAGGATTCACAAAGTCAACTTTCATAACTCAAATTAATTAATTAATTAGACCAAAGAGAAGTGACAAGAAAGTGAAATTAATAAGTTTAATACCTACTTGAAACAAGAAAAACCCTCAAGAGAACTCATAACTGGATAAGGCCAATTAATTAAACCATTAAAACTAAAACAATTTATTCAAATTAATTCTGAAAATTATGTTTAAAATTATCTAATTAAACAATTAGAGAATTTACCAACTTAATTAAACAATCAAGAGGCAAAAGAACCCAAATTTGCAATTCAAACCACATTGATAATTAAATCCATAATGAAAACCTAATTATAAATTCAATTAACAATGCAAAGGTCCACAAACATAAAATCCAGTGAATATCTCATCACAAATATAATCCAATCAATACAATCCGAGAATAAAAATGACAGCCTAGAACTAAATTGTCTCATGGAATATATAACTCAAAACTATTTAAAACTAAATAATCTCTAGATCTTGAATTCCAAAGATAAATGGAACATTACTCTTTTGTGGTCTTCAAGTGCTAGCTAAAGGGTTAAACTTCTTTCTTGCTCCTCCCAAGTTGCCTCCCAAATAAGCTCAAGTTGCCATCAAATCACTTCCTGTAACATCCAGACTTTTAGGCCTAGAAGTTCCAAAAATAGCCTAAATTAAATAGGTTACCAGACCCCTGTGAGCAGAAGTCCCAAAGACAAGAAAGGAAGTTAAAGCAGTTTCAGGGACTAAACTGTAAAGTAAAAGTTTTCAGGGGCTCGAGTATAATTAAGGTTAGAGGCTCCAGTAAAGTCTCGAAGGCCCATAAAGAGAAAAGAGGCTAGATACAGGCCAATGGGTAAGTTAGAAACCTCAAAGAGATGGTTCTATGAGGTTAGGCTTAAGCAGGGATAAAAGCGTAAATTCAAAAAGTTATGACCAGCAAGGGCAAAAATGGAAGAGTGTACAGAAAATTCCAAGAAAATCCCAGAAAATGGGAAATAATATTCTAAGACTCTTCTATGAAGAGAAAAGATGAAAATACCCCCTTAAATGGAATTTATGAGGTTGTGACCGGTAAAAAGTATACCGTTTGAGATAATTATTTGAAATAGCAAGAGACCTCAAAAGTGTATACAAAAATGAGGTTAAATGGTTGAACGGTTGTACTAAACCAAAAGGCCAGTAGAGTGGCTTTAAGAAATTAAAGAGCCGGTTTTGCCGATAAAAGGGTATTTTAGTAAATGAATTTTATGCAAGGCTTAAAGGAAGTGTTATGGGCTAAGAAAATTCATAGATACTCTCTAGAATTAAAGAGAATTTATGGATCTGACAGAAAATAATTACAGAGGCCAGAGCACTGTAATTAGAGAAAAGAAGTTAAACCCGGAGTAAAAGTGCACCAATAAAGTATTAATCAGAGTCTTGCACTTTACTTAGGCCACAAGTCGCCACTTGTCAAGCCTTTAATGGATGGTAATTAAAGCTTTCCAAGTGTCAAGCTACCAATTGATAGGATCTTCACTTTGGAATTTAATTACATTATGATTTAAGTTAATTAAGAGAGAGGATTAAGATTAAGTAGGCTAATGACACTTGGCATAACATTAATGATGGTTGGTGGGATATTTTGTACACATTAATGAGCTTCTTCTCCCCCTAATTGCTGATGGAATTTTGTCCAAGTGAGAGGAAGAGGGAAAAGAGAGGGTTTTGAAGGAGAACCAAGGAAAAGCTATCAACTTTGGTCATCAATCAAGGATTTAAGGTGAGATCTTGGTTCTAGATGTGTTCTTGTCTTGTTTTCCTTTTCTTTTAAGGTTGAAAAATCTGTCTTCTCTCCCTTTTGATGGCTGGTCGAAATGGTTGATGAGTGGGGAAGGGAGTTTGGTTGTTAGATCTTGCTAGAACACCTCAAAGTATGGTGGATCCAAGTGGATCTATGTGAAAATTGGAAGAATTACGTGCTGATTTGATGACTTTTTCAAATTAGTTACTGTTTATATCTGGTTCTGAAATTTGACATGCTTAAAGTACACTCTGTGAGCTTTAAATCCATGGATAGAACACTTCATTTGGATATGTGTACGATTTATGGTGATTTTCAAAGTTAGGGTTTGAAATCTGGAAACAGTGTTAAGCTTTTGGAAGGGTGTCGAGTTCCGTATAATTCTGGTACTGTTCAGCATAGAATTGGTTCCTGAAACTATTTTTCATTTAAATTTAACTTAATAATATTTCAGTGAGACTTGGAAGCACTCAATTTGGATTTTTATAGATTTAATTATGAATTTTCAAAGTTGAGCAAAAATTCTGGAGATTCTGCGTGAACAGTACCCGCAAACCAAAATTTTCAGATTTGATCTTCTTGAATCTAAGGCCATCTAAAGTGGTCCTGATTGACAAGAAATGGATCATAAGGATGGAAAATGATGAGATTTATGTTAGAAAAGCTAGAAAGAAAACCCTAAGACTAAGAGAAAGGGTTGAGGTTCAAGAGAGCTAGCTTTGAACTTTATGTAATCTAGTGGTCCTAATAGATTGTATGATCATTATGACTATGTTTAGGACCTTTGGAAGATCCAAGAGGATGTTTGATGATGTTGACCGAAAGCTAACATGGTTGGAAAGTCAAGGGAGTCAAAGGAAAAGTAAGAGGAAGGCTTGAGGTGCAAAGTAGTGAACTTACCTATTGTCATTGCTTGATGTGGTATGCTTGTGTGTTGCCGTGTACATGTTATTGAATGTTATTGTGACATGTTTTAGCTACTGTAATTGCTATTCATGATGAGTAGATTATGTCTCCATGGCCATGCATCAAGAAGTTAGCTTTGAGCATGCTAATATGTCACTAATTAACAAGAGAATAAACAAGTTGCGTGTAGTGCATGAGCATCCATTTAGCATGATTAATATGGTATTGTTTGCTACTGAGATTCCCTCGAATCTCACCCCCTCCCTAACCAACCATTTAGGTCAATCAATGGTGGGCACTAGTGGCATGAGAAGCAAGGAGAAGAAGTGGAGAGTTATTGATGCTAATGATTGATATTATTGTTCAATGTATAATTCTCCTATGTTATGACTTATGTTATGAATACCATCAATTCAATGTATGTGCTTAGGATGTTTATGGCATGAATGAAAGTATATGAGCATGAATGGGAAAAAGTAAGCCCATGTTAGGTATGCCAAAGAAATAAAAAGAATTAAAGTAAAGAGATATTAAGGGATAAAACGTAGGTCCTGAAGCAATTAATTTCAAGCTTCAGTTCGACCTATCACATGAATGAGTTAAGCTACGGAATTTGGTACACTTATAATGCATATCCCAAGCTTTAAAATGAGTGGTAAATCACATCATTTGGATGTGTATACAATGAGATATGAATTTTCGAAGTTAAGGTGCAGAATCTGGAAAGTCCAGATTTTAGCAAATGAATAGAAATTTTAATCCAATAAACTGTATGTTTTCAGTGAGGATGAGTTCAGTTGAATATTTTTCCCTTAAAGAGCATTGAAATAGCTTTCTGTAGAATTTTGGAACACCTCCATACGATTTTTCTAGAATTAGTTATGATTTTCAAAGTTGGACCTGTAATCTGAAAACTGGACAGTGAACAGTAATTTTCCGAAAATTAATGTCCAAATTGAAATTTTTAAGCTTAAGACCATCCAAAGTGGTCTGGAATGGTTCTAAATGAATGCTAAGGTATTATATAAGTAAGGTGTGACACTTCCTACTCCAAAGTTGTTAGAAGCCATGGCTGTGAATTGATGGAAGGTGATGGTTACATGTTGATAGGAATTGAATCCTTGACCGGGGGAGAGATTAATGTTGTAACATCCCAAAATTTTGGGCTCTAAAGTATAGAAAATAGTCTAAGACAGAAAAGCTATTAGATTTCTTCTAGCAAGAGTCCTAAAGATTTCCCAAAGGGACAGAAGGATTCCTACAGACTAAATCACAAAGTGAAAGTTTTTTGTAAAATGTCCTTCCTTTAACCCCTCAGAGTATGCGTTTGGAAGCATTACGATTCAAGCAATTCATGAAACAAGCCCATAGATTAAAAATTTCAACATAATTACCCAGGTTACTATTCATTGTTTAAGTTCCAGATTACAGGTCCAACTTTGGGAGGGCATAACTCTTAGCACATATATCTGTCTTAAGTGATCTACCACTTGTTTTAAAGGTCAGGATGTGTACTTTAATCATACCAAGTTTCATGAGTAGAGTTAGTCATTTTCCATACTTATTTTATTGCTCAATTTGGGATAGCTTTTCCCCTAACTTACACTAATAGTTCATAATTAAGACTTCCCATACATAATACCATTCCATTCATACACTAACCATTCCCATATATTATCATAGCTAATTACACAAGCTAACATCATTATTTATCATCACATACCATTAATGGCACATTTACAATATACATTGGTATATTCAGTGTACAACGTAATACAACAAATTTTCCTAAATCTTTTCTTCTTTCCTTGCTTCCACTTCATGTATCCTTCACTTAATCATATCACTTATTATGGTTGGTTAAAGGAGGTTGAGATGCAGGAGAATCTCAGTAGCAAACAATAACCACCCCAAACATAAATGGAAAGCTTGACATTTATAACATGCTTGCAACTTAACATCTTTATAACATAATGACATGTTTGGAAATCATCATGCATTTATCATAAAACACATCGGCCTATGGCATATTCCAAACACATTCACAATCACAACACATGATTTCATAAAATCATATAGCATATAAACATGTCATGCACACAAGTAAATACCAAGCACATAAGAGTAAGGTCAAGTTTGCTACTTTGTGTCTTTAAACTTTCTCTTTACTTCCTCTTGCTCCATTTTGCTACCAACCACTAAGGTTGCTTACTTAACCTTTGCCATTCATCTTCCTCAATGCCTCATGACCCTAAATGCATCAACACGTCACTTCTATTCATTCGTTAGAGTCATGGTAATCAACAACATTAATACTTTGTTTTCTTTGAGTTATATTAACTTCTAACTTTTGAGCTTAATTTCCAACCTTTCTAAAATTAATTCCACATGCTATTCCCACATAATTTTGTATTTAGAATCTATTTTCAAGTTCAAAATAATCAAAATTAAACTCCTCCCTACTCAACTTGATCTCGTCGGACATAGGGTCTTAGGGCTCAACATTCTACTTTCAATTCTAATGCTTCCAAACTTATTTTTTCACCTCTACCCCACACAATTTTTCATTTTAAACACACTAAAAGCATTAAAATAATCAAAATCCAATCCTAGCCCCAAGAACCAACCCTAGCTGAAATATTACGCAAGTTACATAGTCCTGAAATTTAACCAATTTTAGTATAAAACCACTTGATTTGCGTTCCTTTCAAGGCTTTGAACATTATTCTAATATCAATTTCATCTTTCCCTATTCTTAAGAATTTCATGCAGCATGCCCTTTAGAGTTTCAAGCTCCCAAAAATCATTAAAATCCATAACCAAGCTCAAGAACAAGGGTAGTGAAAACTACATCAAAAACCATGAACATACCTTGTTTTAGAGCTTGGTCTTACATATGACCACTTGGCCTTTCTTTCTCCCTCTTCTTTCTCTCTCTAGAAACCATTTTGCTAGAGCTTTCCCAATGTTTCCATGAGCTTGGATGAAATGAGGGGTGGGGAGGGGGTATTTATAGAAAACAAGACTGAATTCGGGCCATTGATCTTAAAAATATGTAACTTGATCTGGGCCATCCATTTTTCTTTTAATCTTATGATGATAAGTGTTCCATAACATCATGTATCAAGCCACATGTTTCCAATCCAACCATACACATGTCTTGTGTCCGGCCGTACATATGTCTTGCATCTAACTGTACACTTGTCATCCATTTTTCCCCATCTGACCATATACTTGTCTCTTTCATTTTCCTTCATCATTAAGGCATTAAAATAAGGAGGAAATTAATATAAAAATTCTTGCAAAATACCACCCTTAGGCATTCCCCTACCTATCTTGTCATTTTGCACCGTATATGGTATTTTTTCGAGTCCTGACTTTCTTGGGACCACTGGGACATGTTATGGCACCATTTTCTATCCTCAAATAAATCCACATGACATTATGTAACATGCCCAAAGAGAGACTGATGCTCTTCTCTTGTTCTTCCATTGAAATAATTAAATAATTAATAATATCTATTTCGGAGTGAATTTAACCGAATTCTTTCTACCGATCTACGACTCCAAGAATCTGTCTCTAGGTACCAATATTATTTATTCATTATACAGAATTCTTCTAATTTTTCTTAAGTCAAAAGTCAACCTCTAGACATTTGACTTTGATTTTTCTCGGATAATATGTAAATAGGCTTTAAATTCCATTAAACCCAACCTCTTCACTTTCTGGGGACAGAATTATTTTTAAAACCTGTGATAATTCCTCAAGTATCTTCTGCCATTTTCTTCCAATTATATGAGGCCTCCTTGTACTTTAAATAATTTATTTTCAATAATATTGAAAAATTGTCAAAACCTTGGGAATTTCACAAATTCCTTCCAAGGGCATTTTTGTCATTTTTTGCCGCATATAGGCCTCTTAACCTTGTTCCTATTTTTATGAAGTGTTCAGGTCTTAACCTACCATTTCCTATTTTTTGGGATTTTTTAGGGATTTTTTGGCATAATTTCCATTTTTGCCCTTACTAGCCTAAAACTTTGCAAAATTACCATTTTGCCGCTGGTTTGGCTTAACCTTAAAATTCACCCCACTGAGGCCTCCAACATAACCTTTGGCCTACATTTATCTCTGTTTCTTATTCCTGGGCCTCAAGACTACTTCTGAGTCTCTAACTTCTTTTCTCAATCCCAAAAAATTTTTCCTTTGTGATTTAATCCCTGAGAATCCCTCTATCCCTCTAGGGAACCTCTAGGACCTCTGCTAAAGGGATATGGTAGTCTACCTATTTCAGGCTAATTTCGGCACTTCTAGGTCAAAAATTTAGGATGTGACATTTTAGGTCTTGTAAAAAAATAATTTATGCCCAAACATGTAATTTAGGGCAAAAACATAATTTTGTAAAGTTTTGGGTCAAAAAGAGTAAAAATAGAAATTATGCCCAAACATGTAAAAAAATCCCAAAAATTGAGAAATAGCATGTTAAGTCTTGTACATAAAAAAATTACGAAAATACCCTTGGATTGACTTTAAATGAATTTTAAAGATTTTTACTCATTTTGAGGTATACAGTCAGATTTAATTATTTGAGTCATAAAGAGGCCTCAGAAAGGTAAGTATAAATAGGGATTCATGAGTTAAAAAACTAGAAAAAAAATTATAAAATTAGTCTCATCCCTAAAAGCCCAAAATTTTCTCTATATGCTTCTAAGGTGGTGCCATGTGTGTACAATTTTCACTGGTCAGAATTGTCCAAATCCAATGAGTTACCCGATTGGTATAATTTTTTGGGGTAATTTAGGAGATGACTTAAGAAATATTTTTAGACAATTCCCTTCCAATTTTTAGGATGTTTTCAACACCAATATTAAGTAGGAGTAAGGTTGGAATTTTAATATTTATGCAAGGGTATAATTGAAAAAGATTAAATTACAATATTACAATTGTTTATTTAAAGCACTTGTTAAATATGCAAGAGACACATAGAATGACGATGCAAACATGATATAAGCAAGATGATATGAGTATGATGTCATGAGGACACATGTCATCACAAGAAAAAGAGCCAAAATGAATGGCCAAGATCAAGCCCCACACACACAAGAACAAGGGTTAGGACTTGAGCAAAATTTCTATAAATACCCCTCCCTTCCCATTTTCTTAACATTTCAACCAAGCTAAGAGAAAAAAAGGGGGAGAGACTGAAACTTGGAGAGGAAGAAGGAGAAGAGAAAGAACAAAGAAAACCAAGCGAGATCAAGCTCCAAGAGAAGGTATGTTCATGGTTTTTGATATAGTTTCTATTACCCTCATTGTTGTTGAGCTTGGTTATAGGCTTTGTTGGATTTTGGAAGCTTGAAACCTTTGGGTATGGTGCTGCACAAAATTGATTGAGTGAAAACAAGATGAAATTGTATTAGAATAATGTTTAAAGGCTTAAAAGGAATAAGAATCAAGTGGCTTTGTGATGAGTTTGCAAGAAATCCAATTTTTTCTAACTTGTGTAATTTTCAACTAGACCTAGGGTTCTTGATAGGGTTGAATTTTGATGATTTTGATGCTTCCAATGAGTTTAGAATTAAAAATTGTGTGAGATAAATGTGAGAAAGTAAGTTTGAAAGCATTAAAATTGAAAATAAAATTTTTGCCCTAAAACCCTAGTGTTCGGCTAGGTTAAGTTGAAGATGAAAGACTTGGATTTTATTTAATTTGAGTTTGGAAATGAATTCTACATGCAAAATTATGGGAGAATAGCACATGGTATTAAATTTAGAAAGATAGGAAACTACGCTCAAAAGTCAAAAGTTAATGTGAAGTTAAAGAGGATTAAGTATTAATATGTTGATTTGGATTGTGATTGAGAATGCCTTCTTGAATGCTTGGTAGGCATTAGGCATTGGTAAAAAGAGAGCTCCAAGAGCAAGAGAGGGAGGCAAGAGTTAAAGCTTGAAAGAAGTAGCAAAAACCTATAAGTTAATGTTAACTTGCCTTGTGTGTTATTTGCTATTTGTATTATGCCATGAGGTGGTTGAACTAGATGTGTTGTGATATGTGAAACTCTTTGCATTTGATGTCTTGGTGATATGTATGGTTGAGTTGTGAAATGGAATGGTATAATAGCATGCTCTCTTGTCATATGGCATAAAGGTGAAATAATAGATGTGCATAGTGAATATAATGATGCACGAGATGTACATTAATATAGAGCATGACATGCATTGTATTGTTAACATTTTGTTGTGGTTTATTACTACTGAGATTTACCCCAAAATCTCACCCCTTCCATGTTTAAATCATACCATCTAGGGGTTGATTTATTAAGAAGCAAAGGGAGTAAATGGAGTTGGCGTTTGGACCCCCTTGATAATGAATTATGCTCTTGAGATCTATTTTGTATAATTTACAAAGGTTATGTATGAATGATCTAATAGCTATGTAGCGGTGCAAAACATAGCTAAGTGGTGTTTATATGCCATTATGTTTGATTATGATTATGTGATCTGAGAAAGGTAAGAATTCATAAGAAATGGCATGACAAGGGATAAATGACCAAATAAGGGTCTAAATTGTACATCACGTGAATCTGGACAAATAGTAGAGTGTGATCACAAAATTTAGCAAACTATTAGAGCTCATTTTAAGCTTTAAAATGAATGATAATTTGTTAAAAAGTTATGCCTTTGCAAAGTTAGACATAAATTCTAAAAAATTAGAAAATGACAAAATAAACAGTACCTCTTTGACTTAAAATGAGTATTTTTCCTATGTAGACAATTAATAGAGCTTCAAATAAAACTTGAAACTACTCCATTTTGATTTTTCTACAATTAATTATGATTTTGCAAAGTTGGCCAAAATTTTAAGGATTGATATGAGTAGTAACCCGAGAACAAAATTCTTGAAAACTTGATTTTCTAATCTTGTGGCCAACAAATATGGTTCCAAATGCTTTTGCTTGATGCACTACTGGGTATAAAAGTAAGATATTACAAATGTGAGAGAAAATAATTGTTAAATCCAAGAAGGGATGTGTGACATGTGATGAGGAAAGTATGACATGAGCCTCTTATCATTGTGTGGCAACTAGGGTTATTTAATAGGAGAAGAGGGAATTTTTCGGATGCAAAACTTAAGCCCATTAACAATTAATTGATCCACTTGAATTTGGTCATTGGATTATGCTTGAATTTCAAGAAATAATTTTGCAATATTGAATTTTCTCTTTTGCTCTTCCTTGACCTACAAGAATTTATGTGCATTTATTAATGTAAAGTATATCCACATATCAAAAATAAGACAAGAAATTACAAAACTTTCTAAAAATTAACTTCCCAAAAATATGAAAATTGTTTTCAAAGAAATGGGAAATTAAAATAGAAAGTACAAAATATCATATTTTCAATCCAAAATCCCAATTTTTATAAAAAAAATTCTAAAATTAATCAATTAATCTAATAATGCATGAGAAATCCATTTAAGCCCAAAATATCATTTAATTCCTAGCTTGATGTGGGATAAAATATATAAAAATTAAGCTTTATCAATCATTATATGGTTTGTTTATAAAGAAAAATTATGGTAATTTGACTTTTTGAAAACAATATATAATGTTAGTTGATGGGATCATTGTTCATTACATGAAGTAATTAGCTAGTAGCTATGTTAATTCCTTATAACTCCAAATTGTTGAGAGGGAACATGGCCTTGCAATGGAATTCATGTTTGTTATATGACGTACAAGAACTTACATTTTATTAATTTAAAATTTATATTTTATTCTATCTTATTCTTGTATGCCTTTTATATTTAATTTGATATTTACTAATATTATAATTTTATATTATTAAATGGTTAGTAGCCATCATGCTCATGTTACTTTTCTTTTTGAATTAAAAGGGAAGACACTAACGACCTAACATTACAAGTGGGATCTATTACATCCTAACTTTTACATCTAGAAGTATCAAGATTAGCCTGAAATAGATAGACTATGAGACCTTTCTTGGTAGAGGTCCCAGAGGTTTCCTGAAAGGACAGAAGGATTCCTACACTACATAAAAATAGTAAATTAGCAGCAGTCCATTTCTACCAGTTAAAAAAAATCGCTACAAAAGTAGACATTCCTAACGGTTATAACACAAACCACTAGAAATCCAAAGCGCTTTGACCAGAAAGTAAGTGGGACCCACAATTTTCTAGCGGTTTTATACCAATCACTAGAAAGTGACGGCTATAACTGCTGCAGCCATTTAGCATGAAGTTGGCGCCATATTTCCAGTATTTAATTTCTAGCGATTTTGTTGCTGGAACTGCTAGAGAATGCAAATTGTCGTTGCA
Source organism: Neltuma alba (assembly GCF_004799145.2). NCBI lineage: Eukaryota > Viridiplantae > Streptophyta > Magnoliopsida > Fabales > Fabaceae > Neltuma > Neltuma alba. The sequence continues at coordinate 253,901 of NW_021635638.1, read as the reverse complement.
TTCTCTAGCGGTTACATAACCACTAGAAATTTAAATGAATTTTCTAGCGATTTTCACTCTAACAGCTAGAAATTTTTTATTTTCTCAAGTAGGCCTAACACGTGGCTGCATGCAAGTGGATGCGGAGTTTGAGCTAGTCACCCTAGTAGAAGAACCAGTTTACTTGGCTGGTCTAAACCATTTCTTGGATTTTGCTTTCACCAATGCCGCCGTAAATGGTAAGATTCAGTGTCTATGTCCTAAATGTAATTTCAAGAAGTGGCATTTAAGAGATATTGTTAGAGAGCATTTGATATTTAAGCCCTTCTTGTGAGAGTATGTATTTTGGCAACTATATAAGGAACGACCAGATGTGATTGCTAAGTCAGTTCCAGTAGTTTCACAGATGGGGGTTCGAGCGGAAGAATCTGATACTGTGAACGATGCTGTGTGTGATGCTTTTGACGTTGATGAAAGTAAGGATCCCAACCCGAATACTCCTGACCTAGTGGTGACTGGCTAGGCCACAAGTGAGGCGAGTCTCTGCTTTTTGAGGGTGGGGGTTCGAATCCTCACTTGTTAAAAAGGGTACCGGGGAGGGCTTTACTTGTCGCCCGGCCCGAATCCGGACTAGTCGATCGCTCGGGTACAACTGGCCCAAAGAGGCTGGGGCCCAGAAAAGGCGCGGTTGGATACCGAATGGTTTATACCAAAAAAAAAAAGTAAGGATCCCAATGAAGATGAAGTAGAGGGGCCTCAACCAGAGTTTCTTAGAAACGAAACTGCCTGGGAATTTTTCAACCTTATGAAAGAGGCTGATAAGCCTCTTTATTCTGGGTGCACAAAGTATTCTAAGTTGTTATTCTTGGTGAAGCTTTATCATATCAAATGCTTGTGTGGTATGAGTGACAAGGCAATGTCCATGCTATTGGAATTGCTGGGAGATGCTTTTCCTCAAGTTGAATTCCCTCCATCTTTTTATAAGGCAAAGAAGATTATTAACAAGCTTGGCTTGAATTACAAGAAGATAGATGCATGCCTAAATGATTGTATATTATACTAGGGAGATGATGCAAGCAAGAAGATTTTTACGAGATGTAACATATCTCGCTATAAGTCTGTACGGAAGGGGAAAAAGCAGAAGAAGAAACCAACCAAAATTCTCAAGTACAATTCATTATAATGTGTTATTTGTTCTGTCTCTAAATATTTGATATTTGAAATTCTCAATATAATTCATTATAATGTGTTACTTGTTCTATCTCTAAATATTTGATATTTGAAATTCTTAATACATTATTTTGTTAGATACTTTCCTTTGAAATCGCGGTTGCAAAGAATGTATATGTCATCAAAATAGCTGAGCACATAAGGTGGCATACGATTGAGAAAAATCCAAAAGGCAGGTTAAGACACCCACGAGATTCGGAGGCATGAAAAACGTTTGATGTGAAATTTCCAGACTTCGCCAGTGATCCTAGAAATGTATGTCTTGTGTTGGCAATCGATGGTTTTAATCCCCTCATAAATATGAGCACAAGCTATAGTATATGGCTGGTGGTGTTAATTCCATACAATCTCCCACCTTGGATGTGCATAAAATAAAGCTCATTTTTTCTTTCCATTATCATTCCTGGCAAGAAGGCACCAGGAAATGATATAGACAGGTACCTGCAACTGTTGATACATGAATTGATCGACCTGTGGATGAATAGTGTTGAGACATATGACTTATATGACAAGTAACTATTCAATCTCCAAACAGCCTTGATATGGACAATAAGTGATTTCCTTGGTTTGGGAACTTTGTCCAGCTGGAACGTACATACTAGGTTGGCTTGTCCTAAGTGCAATTTTGACATCATATCATGTCGCCTTCCACACAATCGCAAGTGGTGCTTCATAGGATATTGACGGTTCCTCGATTCCAAGTATAGATTTAGATTGCAACGGATTCGCTTTAATAAAAAACAAGAAAAGAGAGATCCTCTTGTTATATTGTTTGGTGTGGATATTTTGCAGCAGTTACAAGATGTTGATGTTGAGTTTGGCAAGAATGTAGATCTCGAACAACTGGGATGATGGTCTCGTGGGACATCTGATGTGCAACCTATGCAATGGCAGAAGAGAAGCATATTTTTCATTCTTCCTTATTGGGAATCTAATTTGCTATGACATAGTTTGGATGTTATGCACGTTGAAAAAAATGTGCGCGATAATGTGCTATATATGTTGCTCAACGAAGCTAGAAAGTCCAAAGACCATCTCACAGCTAAGAAAGATTTACGAGCCTGGGAAATTTGTGAAGAGGCTTGGCCTAATGAAAATAACAAGTTTCAACTAGCTAAATTCACCTTTATGAAGCAGAACAATGATATCTTCTTTTCGATGCTGAAGAACATAAAAGTGTCTGATGGATATTCTAGCAACATCTCAAGGTGTATCAATTTGCATGCTTAAAAATTTATTAGGTTAAAAGTCATGACTCCCATGTTCTTATGCAATAGTTACTTTCATTGGCTTTGAGAAACACACTTCCTTCTTATGTATCAGTGGTTTTGATGGAATTGTGTTCATTATTCAAGAAGTTGTGTGCGAAGGTCTTGATATCGGTAGAGTTCAATCAATTGCAAAATAAAATAATTCTTACATTTTGTCACTTGGAGATGATATTTCCTCTATTATTCTTCATTGTCATGGTTCACTTGACTGTCCACCTTGTTCGAGAAGCAAAGGTTGCTGGCCTAGTTCAATATCGATAGATGTCCCCTTAGAGAGATACTAGATTATCTTTTGATAAATTGCAGCAAAGTTGAACCCTTCATGCAGTAAACATTATATAAGTTCACTAACTTTGACACTTTATATTTGTTTCTTACTGACTCTTCTAACAAATTATACTTTATTGTAGTGAGTTTAGAAATTACCTCAGGCGGCAGTTATGAGGGTGTGCGCGTTCCACTAACATTGATAAAAAAATTCCATAGAGAGTTTCCCAATTGGTTTACACGTTGAATACATAATGACAACACCCCATACACAGATTAATTGAAATCTCTTTCCCTTAGTCGGTTAGACCATGAATGAAGGTTTACCGCATATAATGTCAACGGGTTCAAGTTCTGTATGGTTGGACGTGATCAGGGATTACTCACACAAAACTTTGGAATTTGCAGGACATTCAGGATGAGATGTTATGCTAGCAGCAGTGACGACAATATGCACTTTGGAGGCGTCACTTACTATGGAAAGCTAATTGACATCGTTGAGTTAAGTTACCAACTTTTCACCGTAACTCTATTCAAGTGCTCTTGGGCAAATACGACAACTTCACGGGGACTCACTATGTTACACCTTACTTCTAGTACAGTTTAGAATTCACTCTGAGGTATTTTAGACCACTTTTGAGGTCTTGGGCTCAAAAATATCCAAAAAAATGCTGATTTTCGGATTTTTACTCTTCATGTGGTAAAAATCCAGTTTTTTGGTCCAACTTCAAAAAATCATAACTTAATCAAGAAACATTGAAATAGAGTGGATCAAAATTCTATAGAAAGATCTTTGAATGCTCTTTTAAGAAAAAATAATCTTGTGAACCAATTTTGTTTGGAAAAGTGTCAAGTTTTTGTGAAAATCACCTCTGTCCTTTTAGTAAAAACTCTTTTTCTAGATTCTAGACTTTAATTTTGAAAAATCATTAAAAATCATATAGTTGGCCATTTTTAACATCCTTCCCATTGATTTGAAGCTCATGACATGAACTTTAAGCATACCAAATTTCGCAAAGAAATTCATTAGGGAACTTAATAAAAACGTGGCTCCAAATTGGCTTCCTGCTTAGGGATTCTAGCACCAACCATACATACTTATACATAACCAAATATAATTGTTTCCTCATGATTCATCGCCATATTTATCCTTGGATTTGTAGCCTCCTTTTTTATTATTTAGTCCCTAAAATGTTGGTTACATATGGGGGATGAGATTTTAATAAAATCTCAGTAGCAAGATCAATAAGCTAAAACATCAACATGCATCAATTACAAGTATTCCAACCTTTTGCTATTAATAGGGAACTACTTTACCTCATACATGTAGCATTCTAACATGCAATAGCCAAGGCACTTAAGGCAAAGATTATAGCTACACAATCATCATTATCATCATTATTTAGCTCAACCACATAATAACACATGAAATTACATAGCAATCAATCCAACACTCAACATTAAAGTTAATTAAGTCTTATTACCTTAATCCAATGCTCTTTGATTCTTTAACCTTCTTCCTCTTCTCCACAATTAAAAAACCCTAATCATGATAAATCACAAAAAGGGCAACAAAGTTACCAACCATTTCACATAAAAAGTTCACAACATAGTTCAAGTAACTCTTAACCCCTTAAAGCCTCTATCTGTGTTCTTTGAATTTTTAGAGTTTGTTTCCTTGACCCTAAAAATTCTCTCTTGACTCATTCCTACATGATTTTTTATGTAGATTCCAAATATCTACTTGGATTTAACAAAAGAAAATTCCTTCTTCCAGTTTCAGCTTGATCGAACCAAAAGAGTTTATTATCCAAAAATTACAACTTTGATTCTATAGCTTCCAACATTTGTTCTTTAGGTTTATCCTACATCATTTTTCATTTTGAACATCATGGAAGCATCAAAAATTTGAAAAATCATCCTAGGATATAGTTATTGTGTTGGCCGAACAGTCCCTCTTGCAACATCTCAAAGGAATCTCTTCACAAACAATACATAACTGCTTGAAATCACTTGGAATAACCATGCTTTTAATTGTTCTAGCTAGTTTGAACAATAAAACTTCCTCCCCTACACAATAACAATTTTGGCAAGCTCCAAATAAAGAGAAAAAATCAGAAATTTCAACCATACAAAGCATGAAAACAAGACAAGGAACAACTTGAAACCAACAACTAAACTTAAATCTCACTTAGATGACCAAAGTTGCTCCTTTTCTCTTGATTTCTCTTTCAAGCTCTCTCTTTTCCCTCACCTTTCTCACTTGGCTGAAATATAATCTGAAAATAGGGGGAGGATTGCTTATTTAATGTGTACAAAATATCTCTCCTACCAACATTAATGAGATGTCAAATGTCAAAAGTCTACTCTTTCTTGAAATTTCCCTCTTAATCATTTAATTCCAATTGTAATTAATTTTCAAAAGTCAAAATCTCCTCCACTTGAGGCTTGACATTTGAAAAGTTTAATTACTCTCTAATAGGGGCTTGACAAGTGGCAACTTGTGGGCCAAATAAAGTACAAGACTCTAGTCTTCATTTTATCAGTGTACTTTTACTCCAAGTTTTTTTTTTTCTATAATTACAGTACTCTAACCTCTGTAATTATTTTTTGTCAGATCCATAAATTATTCTCCTCATTTTTCTCTTCCCAAGATGCCCTCTTTGTCTCAAAATCAATTTCTCAATAATTAAATAAAAAGGAAAACTAATTTTCTCCTCTTTAGTGATTTTTCCGCTTTTCTGAATAATTAGGAAAAATCTTGGATATTTAAGGGTCTCCTTTTTAATTCCATAATTTCTTGGGACATCATAAGAATTTTTTTGGGATTTTATTCTCCTTCCAAATACTTATTTGGAATTTTCCAAATAAAAGGCCTTAAACTAGCTTAAATCACCCTTAAATTCCTTTGAAACTTTTTCAAGGGTAATTTGGTCATTAAACTAATTATAAAACCTCATATAATTCTCAAGCAACATTGTCCTTATTTTTTCTTAATTTTCTGAGACTTAGAAACATTTTTCCATAATTATTCTTGTCCCATTTTCCCTAATTAGTCAAACTTTTCATAATTGACTTAGAAAATCATAATAATTATTTTCCACTATAAATCCTCTATTTCTCCTTATCTTTTTTGACCCTTGAATATTTAGGAATATCCTTATTCCTATTTGTCATATTATTGGATGTGACACACTACTGACCACTTGGACATCATCTCTGTTAATTTCTCTAGACTCATTCATACCAGGGAATCTGAGGCACACTAGATTTAGTATGTTGAGCATGAGAAACATAAAGATTGGGATATAGTCGTTTATTTCAAGCCACAAGATATTAATGATATGGGTGATGGTGGTATCATTTACGATAGCGAATCCTTCCAATCCACGAATTTTGAAAATTTCTTTCCTCAAGGAGACGATAATTTGGCCATTATCAGGTATATGTCTTTTCTTAAATTATTTAAATAATTTACTACTAATTTAATTAATGATTTTTTCTAAATATATTATGATTCTAACAATAATTTTTTTGATATCTCCCTTCAAGCAAGGTGATGATCAATAATAGCAATTTTAATAATTTTTATCATTTATATAATTTGTTTTTTCATAAATAAATATGTATAGAGTAAAATTGGTTCACTTTTTTAAAAATTAAAAAAAATGCAATTTGTAGCGATTATAAAACTGCTAGAAATGACAAACCGCTACAAAATGCATAAAACCGCTACAAATTGTAAGAAATTGTTAGAAACATCTCGTTGATATCTATAAATACTATATCACCTCCTCATTCATTTATCCCATCTCCTTTTCCTTCCTCTCCTCTTCTTCTTTATAATTCTCTCTTTTCTTCTTGCTCTCTCATATGGTATTTTTTCCCTCTTTATATAGTAAGATGAGACTCATTTTATATATTTTAATTTTCTTTATTTATCTTCCTTTATAGTTTACTGACACATTTATTTATTTTTTTCTTTCAGATTTTTTTTCTCACATTTATCATATCCTCCTTAACTAATTCAATCACTTTTTTACATAAGAGTTAAGGTTCAATATTATAAACTATCCCATCTCCAATTTAATTATCTTATTAAATTCAATTCAATTCAATTCATTTGACACAATCATAATTTAATTACTTATTATTGATCACAAAATTTAAATATATAACATGTAATACATTGGTAAATATACATATCAACAAAAATTCTCTAATATAATCGATTTAATGGTTTTTTAATTTATAAAATTATATTTTTTAATAATCAAATATTTGAATTTTATTTTTTGGGTCTAGAATGAACCAAAATTATATTTTTTGAACCGCTAGAAATTTAAAAAAAAGAGGAAAAAATTTAGCAAAATTAAAATTTTGTTCCACCTTGTGCCAAATTTATAGCGGTTTATAACTGCTAGAAATTTTTGGCGCTAATTTGAAAATTTCGATTCCCGACAAAATGTTATTTCATACAAACATTTCTAGCGGTTACAAATCGCTAGAAATTTTTAGTGCTAATATGAAAATTTCATTTCCAGGAAAAAATGTAATTTTGTCCAAAAGTTTCTAGCGGTTTATGTGACAGCTAGAAATATTTTTACATTTTCTAGTAGTTTTTAACAGCTACAAAGTTCATCACATTAACCGATGCCTCCTTCTTTTTTCTAGTGGTTATGTGAACCGCTAGAAAACTATTTCTTACACTTGATTTTCTAGCGGTTTGTCTAAACGCTACAAATATTGTTTGTTGTGGTTAAAACCGCTAAAAACGTCATAATTTAATCGCTAGAAAGTACATTTTTTTTGTAGTGCTAGGGACTAAATCGCAAAGAGAAAGTTCTCCGAGACTAAGAGAAAAGGAAGATAGAGGCTTTAGTGAGGTCTTGAGACCCAGGAATAAGAAATGGAGATGAATATAGGCCGAAAGTCATGTTAGAGGCCTCAACAAGGTGAATTATGGAGTTAAGCCGAAACAGGGGCAAAATCATAATTTTGTAAAGTTTCGAGCTGTAAGGGTAAAAATGAAAATTATGCCTGAAAATTTCAGAAAATTCTCAGAAAATGAGACAATATATGCTAAGGCCTATATGTGAAGTCTGGGGGTTAGTATAAGGAGTTGAGGTAATTAAGGGCCAAAAGTTGTGCTAGGAACCTTAGTTGGAGGATTCATGAGGCTAAACCCAAGCAAGGACTTAAAATACAAATTTTGCAAAGTTTTTGGTCAAAAAGGGCAGTGATGGAAAGTAGGTTTGAATACCTAAGAAAAATTCTAGAAAAATAGAAACGAGATCTAAAGGGCCGTATGAGGCTGAAAATGATGAAAATACCCCTAAAAGGAATTTGTGGAATTCTTATGGTTTTGGCTAATTTTGAATATTAGTAAAAATTGAATTATTCAAAATAGGGGGAGGCCTCAAATAATTGGACAAAAATAGAAAAAAAAAATACTTGAGGACTTATCACAAGTTTTAAAAATAATTCTGTCCCTAGAAAATAAAGAGGTTGGCTTTAATAGAATTTAAAGCCTATTTATACACTATTTGAGGAAAGTCAAAGTAAACTATCTAGAGATTCTCTTTTGACTTAAGAAAAATTAGATAAATTCCCTGTGATGAATGTACAGTATTGATACTTAGAGACAATTTCTTAGAGTCAGAGTGTAACATCCAGACTTTTGGGCCTAGAAGTTCCAAAAATAGCCTAAATTAAATAGGTTACCAGACCCCTGTGAGCAGAAGTCTCAAAGATGAGAAAGGAAGTTAAAGTAGTTTCAGGGACTAAACTGCAAAGTAAAAGTTTTCAGGGGCTTGAGTATAATTAAGGTTAGAGGCTCCAGTAAAGTCTCGAAAGCCCATAAAGAGAAAAGAGGCTAGATACAGGCCAAGGGGTAAGTTAGAAACCTTAAAGAGATGGTTCTATGAGGTTAGGCTTAAGCAGGGGTAAAAGCGTAAATTCAAAAAGTTATGACCAGCAAGGGCAAAAATGGAAGAGTATACAGAAAATTCCAAGAAAATCCCAGAAAATGGAAAATAATATTATAAGACTCTTCTATGAAGAGAAAAGATGAAAATACCCCTGAGATAGCTTCAATGAAATTTATGAGGTTATGACGAGTAAAAAGTACACTGTTTGAGGTAATTATTTAAAATAGCAAGAGGCCTAAAAAATGTACGTAAAAATGAGGATTAATTGGTTGAAAGGTTATACTAATTTATAAAATTAGTCCCGCAACCAAATGGCTAGTGGAATGGCTTTAATAAATTAAAGAGCAGATTATACCGATAAAAAGGTATTTTAGTAAATGATTTTTATACAAGGCTTAAAGGAAGTGTTATGGCCTAAGAAAATTCATAGATACTCTCTAGAATTAAAGGGAATTTATGGATATGATAGAAAATAATTACAGAGGCCAGAGCACTGTAATTATAGAAAAGAAGTTAAACCCGGAGTAAAAGTGCACCGATAAAGTGTTAATCAGAGTCTTGCACTTTACTTGGGCCATAAGTCGCCACTTGTCAAGCCTTTAATGGATGGTAATTAAAGCTTTCCAAGTGTCAAGCTACCAATGGAGAGGATCTTGACTTTGGAATGTAATTATATTATGAATTAAGTTAATTAAGAGAGAGGTTTCAAGAAGGCTTAGGCATTTGACACTTGGACTTTCATTAAATGTGGTAGATAAGATATTTTGAGAGCACTAAGGAGCTCATCTCTCCCCTAAATCAGATGGGAATTTCGTCCAAGGCAAAGAGGAGAGGAAAAGAGAGGGTTTTGGAAGGAGAACCAAGGAAAGCTATCAACTTTGGTCATCAATCAAGGATTCAAGGTGAGATTTTGGTTTTAGATGTGTTCTTGTCTTGTTTTCCTTCTCTTTTAAGGTTGAAAAATATGTCTTCTCTCCCTTTTGATGGCTGGTGGAAATGGTTGATGAGTGGGGAAGGGAGTTTGGTTGTTAGATCTTGCTAGAACACCTCAAAGTATGGTAGATCCAAGTGGATCTATGTGAAAATTGGAAGAATTATGTGCTGATTTGATACCTATTTCGAATTAGTTACTGTTCATATCTGATTCTGAAATTTGGCATGCTTAAAGTACACTTTGTGAGCTTTAAATCCATGGGTAGAACACTTCATTTGGATATGTGTACGATTTATGGTGATTTTTCAAAGTTAGGGTTTGAAATCTGGAAACAGTGTTGAACTTTTGGAAGAGTTTCAAGTTCTGTACAATTCCGGTACTGTTCGGTATAGAATTGGTTCCTAAAACTATTTTTCCTTTAAATTTAACTTAAGGATATTTTAGTGAGACTTGGAATCACTCAATTTGGATTTTTCTAGATTTAATTATGAATTTTCAAAGTTGAGTAAAAATTCTGGAGTTTCTGCGTGAACAGTACCCGCGAACCAAAATTTCCAGATTTGGTATTCTTGAATCTAAGGCCATCTAAAGTGGTCCTAATTGATAAGAAATGGATCTTAAGGATGGAAAATGATGAGATTTATATTAGAAAAGTTAGAAAGAAAACCCTAAGACTAAGAGAAAGGGTTGAGGTTAAAGAAAGCTAGTCTTGAACTTTATGTAATCTAATGGTCCTAATAGATTGTGTGATCATTATGGTTATGTTTAGGACCTTTGGAACATCCAAGAGGATGTCTAGTGATGTTGACCGAATGCCCACATGGTTGGAAAGTCAAGGGAGTCAAAGGAAAAGTAAGAGGAAGGCTTGAGGTGTAAGGTAGTGAACTTACCTATAGTCATTACTTGATGTGGTATGCTTGTGTGTTGCCGTGTACATGTTATTGAATGTTATTGTGACATGTTTTAGCTGCTATAATTTCTATTCATGATGAATAGATTATGTCTCCATGGCTATGCATCAAGAAGTTAGCTTTGAGCATACTAGTATGTCACTAATTAACAAGAGAATAAACAAGTTGCGTGTAGTGCATGAGCATCCATTTAGTATAATTAATATGGTATTGTTTGCTACTGAGATTCTCCCAAATCTCACCCCCTCCCTAACCAACCATTTAGGTCAATCAATGGTGGGCACTAATGGTATGAGAAGCAAGGAGAAGAAGTGGAGAGTTATTGAGCTAATGATTGATATTATTATTCAATGTATAATTCTCCTATGTTATGACTTATTTTGTGAATGCCATGTATTTAATTATAAAGTTTATGGTGTGTATAGGAATGTATGAGCATGAATGGGAAAAAGTAAGCCCATGTTAGGTATGCCAAAGAAATAAAAAGAATTAAAGTCAAGAGATGTTAAGGGATAAAACGTAGGTCATGAAATAGTTAGTTTCAAGCTTCAGTTTGACCTATCATATGAATGAGTTAAGCTACGAAATTTGGTATACTTATAGTGAACATCCCAATCTTTAAAATGAGTGGTAAATCACCTCATTTGGATGTGTATACGAAGAGATATAAATTTTCAAAGTTAAGGCACATAATCTGGAAAGTCCAGATTTTACCAAACGAATAGTAATCTTAATCCAATAAACTATACGTTTTCAATGAGGATGAGTTCAGTTGAATATTTTTTCCCTTAAAGAGTATTGAAATAGCTTTCCGTATAATTTTGGAGCACCTCCATACAATTTTTCTAAAATTAGTTTTGATTTTTCAAAGTTGGACCTGTAATCTGAAAACTGGATAGTGAACAGTAATTTTTCAAAAATTAACGTCCAAATTGAAATTTTTAAGTGTAAGACCATCCAACATGGTCTGGAATGGTTCTAAATGAATGCTAAGGTACTATATAAGTAAGGTGTGACACGTAGACTGGTAAAAAGAATTTGGTTAAGTTTACTTCAAAATAAATATTATTAATTGTTTTAATAGAAGAGCAAGGAAAGAGTATCACTTCCTCTTTAGACATGTTATATAATGCTATGTGGACTTATTTGGGGTGAGAAAATGGTGCCAGAACATGTTCGAGTGGTCCTAGATAAGTTAAGACTCGAAAAGTACCTGATAGGATATAGAATGGCAAGATAGGTTGAGGAATGCCAAGAGGCTAATTTTGCATGAATTTCTTACTAATTTAATGCCAAAATGATGAAGGGACATGGAAGAGACAAGTGTACAATTAGATAAAAGATATATGTATGGTTGGATGCAAGACATGTGTACAGTCAGGTGCAAGACATGTGCATGGTTTGATTAAAAGCATGTGGCTTGATGATGTTAACATGATGTAAGCATGATATCAAGATGACACATGTCATCACAAGACAGAGAGGCAAAATGGAAAGCCAAGATTAAGCCACCTATTTACAAGATCAAGAGCCAAGATTCAATCTTGTTTTCTATATATACCCTCCCCTCTCCTCATTTTCGTCCAAGACTCATGAAATCATGAGAAAACTCTTACAAGTTGAATTCTAAAGAGAAAAAGAAGAAAGGAAGAGAAAGGCCAAGTGATTCTAAGCAAGATCAAGCTCCAAAACTACATATGTAAATGGTTTTTGATGTAGTTTTCACTACCCTTGTTGTTGAGCTTGGTTATGGATTTTAATGGTTTTTGGGAGCTTGAAACCCTTGGGGGTTATGCTGTATAAAATTGTTAAGTGTAGGGGAAGATAGAATTGATGTTGGAATAATATTTAAAGGCTTGAAAGGAGCAAGAACCAAGTAGTTTTATGTTGAAATTGGTTGAAGTTCATGATTGTGTAACTTGGGGAAACATTTTGGCCAAGCTGAGTTCTATACCTTAGGATTGGATTTTAATTATTTTGATGCTTCCAATGAGTTTATAATGAAAAATTGTGTGGGGTAAAGGTGAGAAAATAAGTTTGGAAGCATTAGAATTGAAAATGAAATTTTTGGACCCTACGTGCATAGTATTCGGCCAAGTCAAGAAATGAGGGAAGGAGTTGGATTTAGATAAATCCAAAAATTTGGATTTCTCATGAAAAATTGAGTGGGAAACAACTAAGAGAATGAATTTAGGAATCAAGATTAAGAAAGTGATATTTAAGGCTAAAGAGGAACAAGTTTAAGAGTTAAGATGGTTAATGATTTTTTTCATGGTCTTAATGGATTGGATATTATTGTGTATTATGAATTTAGGACCATGAGATACCAAGAAAGAGGAATGACAAGATTGTTCAAGCAACCTTGGATGGTTGGAAAGTAAAAGAAGCAAGAAGAAAGCTTAAGGATAACAAGTAGTGAACTTACCTTTCTTGTGTGCTTGATGTGTATTCTTATGTATTGATATGCATTATGTTGCTTGTTGATAATATAAGATGCTAATGCTAGTACGATACTCTATTTTATTGATGTTTTTCATGGCCATGCATTTTAATGTGAAACATTGAGCATGAGAATATGTTAAAAGCAAATATGAGTTAGACTAAGCAAGCATGTCATACATTTGTATCCATTTTGCATGCATAAATAGTAATATTTGCTACTGATATTCTCTTGAATCTCACTCTTCCTTAACTAACCATAATAAGTGATAATGATTAAGCAAAAGATGCATGACGTGGAAGCAAGGATAGATGAAAAGAATTGAAGAAATTCATTATATTAAATTGTATAATTTGTATATTAATGTATGATATAAACATGTCATTAATGTTATATGATAATAAATAATGATGATGACATGTATAATTGACTATGATAATTTGTGGGAATAGTTTATGGATTGATGCAATGAGATTATGCATGGAAAGAATTAATCATAAATTGTTAATGCAAATTAGGAAGATAAAGCATCTCTAAAGGAGCCACGAAATATTGACATAGTGGAAGTGACACAAATGATTGATTCTGCCTATGAAATTTGGCATGATTAAAGTACACATCTTGAGCTTTAAAACAAGAGGTAGATCACTTGAAATGAATGTGTGTGCTAAGATTTATGCTTACTCAAAATTAGGGCAAAGAAACTAAAAAGTATAGTTTTGACCAAACAAACAGTAAAACTTCATGAATAAACTATACAAATTGACAAGGGTTAGTCCAATTTTATTTTATTTTTCCTATAGAGAGCTGAAAGAGCTTCAAATAGAATTTTAAACTACTTCAATGTGATTATTTTTAATAATTAGTTCTGATTTTTTAAATTGGACTGAAAAATCTAGAATTTTACCAATAAACAGTAACTCGAGAATTAACTTGCAAATTTTCAATCTACAGGCTTGTTCATGAATTTCTTAAACTATAACACTTCCAAATACATACTCTAAGGGGGTTAAAGGAAGGATGCTTTAAGATCAAACCTGTGACCTCCCACTTACAAAGGGAGCTTACATAACACTATACTCCAAGGCCTTTAGGTCATACTCATGTTATTGAATGTTATGAAATAATAACTTGTGACACTTTAATAACTTGATTATAAATATCAAAGGTCCAAAGGCTTATGGTTCAATATAGAATGATACAAATGATCATTCAAAAATATATTTATTATATAAAGTTTTGAAGAATAATAACTTACAAAAATTAAAGCCTTAAAGACTCATGTTGTGACTATATAGTTTGAGTTTTAGTCCTTATGGTTCTCTTCAAATTTTCATTGAATTTGTAAATTCATGAAATAGGTTTTGAAATGTTAAATATATATATATATATATATATAAACTAAGGGCAATATTTTTCCAATAATGAAATATTGAGAAAATATATATGTTGTGAAAAATTTTGAATACTTCATATGTTGAGAAAGTATAAAAGGAAGTAAAGTATACCATATAGAAAAATAACAATATATATTAGTTCTTGAAGATTTATGTATGATATTTTTTGAAGAACTATATACAACCAAGAAAAAAATTGATATAGTTTCAAAAGAATTAGTAGCAAAAATTGACATAATTCTTTAAAAAAAAAATAGTAACAAAATTGATGTAGTTCTTGAATAGCTAATGTAATTCTCCCCCTTTCTGTGTGGGCAAAAAAGAAATGATAATAAAAATTATGACCCATTGATATACACACACACACAAAACCTTCGTTCATTAAAGGGTCTTAAAGTGGCAATTTAATTGAATTAACACCAATGGTTATATGTGAATTGCAAAGTACTTGGATTTTCAAGTCAAAGATATGTTACTAATTTATTATATGCTATTCACTCTTTGATATATAGAAATAAGAAGAAAAGTATATTTACATGACTCACACTAAGGGAGAGATTGTTAGAATACAAGCATGGATCATGTGAATGGAATTTGTTATCATTGGTACTTATGACATTCCTTATATCTCATATTCCTTTTGAAAAAGGCTCTAAAAGAGTTAGTGGTGCTTGCCCCTCTGAGAGTGCATAAGTTTCTACCATTAGGTGAAAAATAAAAAATAAGGCTCTAGAAGAGTCATATCATCATTTATTATTCTGAAGATAAAATCTATGATTGATAACATATTCCTTGTGAATTATTAAAGTGAAAAATGAATAACATATCATGATAACTAGAAGTTTACTGATAATTAAGAATAATATTTTAATAAACTAGAAGTTTATATTTGTATGCCTTGGCATAACTGGTTAGATTATCTCGGATCATATGATGCAAAATATCATGGAGAATATGCCATGAATTAAGTATTGTTTCTCTATTTAGTGCCTCCCCTTATTTGATGGTTTTTGAATAACCGTTAAGTATTTGGTATCAAATATTTATAAATTTGCAATAGTGTTTTCTTACTCAAGGGGAAGTAAGAGCCTAGAAGGCTAATTTCGTACTTTGGGGGAAAGAGCTAAAAGGTCAATCCCTCACTATGGGGACATAAAAGAATCCTCATGGCCTATCCCTTATTTTAGGGGGATAAAAGTGATAAACTTCTATTTTGCAGTGTTATTTTATATCTTTTTAAAGATTTTATCAACTAAAATGAGATTAGTTTGCATTTATTATTACTACTTTCAATTAATGAATGACTTTATTAAAATAGAGCAAAACGAGGTAATTTTGTTATATTTTTATCTTTACACTTAAATAATTAAACTTGGGGCTTTATGGTATTATCTCATTATTTTGTAGGTCATTATGGAGGAATTAATTTTAGGTTATTATATCATATTGGAAAGGAATTAAAAGAAGCTAAAAAAAAATAATAAACACAACCAAGGAAAGCTAAACAAACCATTTTTTGGGGGGAATGAATTTTAGGGCATTTGATTGGATGAATGGGAGGATTCAATCATGCAAGAGGAGAGCTAAAATTTATCCCTTTTAGCATGCGTTTAGAAGTGTTATGGTTCAAGCTGACTAAGTAAGCCTGCATATTGAAAATTTGAAATTTGATTCTCAGGTTACTATTCACTAGTAAATTCCAGATTTCTGATCCAATATTGCGAATTCATAACTAATTATACAAAAATCATATTGGGATGATCTAAGTCTCTATTTAAAAATCTTTCAGTTCTCTATAGGAAACAAATATAAATTTGGACTTAAATCTTCTTAATTTATACAGTTAATTCACTAAAATTTACTGCTCATTTGGTCAAATAGTAAATTTCCAGAATCTCTACACTAACTTTGAGCAATCATATCTCTTAGCACACACATTCATTTTAAGAGATTTACCACTTGTCTTAAAGGATGTTTACTAGTTTTTCACCAAATTTCATGAGCAGATTTATCCATTTACTTCTTGTTCACTCTGTCTTAATCTTGCTACTCATTAAGAGTGATTTATCTACTTTACTTGAAAACAACAATTCATATTCATTTCTTTCATACATATAATCATTCTAACATTGCATAAATCATACTCATGTATCACCATGCTCAAATTTACATGCCTTCATCATCATTTAACATTACATAACATTGATAACCATATTCATTTATATATTAATATAAAGATTACATTAAATACATAAGTACAATTATCACTTTCTTCTCTTCTTTCTTTGTTCTTCTTCATGCATTCCTCTTCCTTTGCATATCATACCTATTATGGTTGGTTAAATGAGGTTGAGATTAAGAAAAATCTTAGTAGCAAACAATAACCATTTAAACATATATGACAAGCTGGATATTCATAACATGGTTGCAACCTGACATCTTTATAACATAATGACATGTTTGAAAAGCATCATGTATTTATCATAAAACACATAGACCTGTAGCATACTTTAAACATATTCACATTCACAAATACATCAGTTCATAACATCACATAAACATACAAGTATGCCATACATGCAAGCAAATACTAAGCATATAAGGGTAGGGTAAAGTTTTTTATCTTTAGCCTTTCACATTCAATCTTTCCTCTTACTCCCCTATGCTTCCAATCATAAAGGTTGCTTGATCAACCTTTCCATTCATCGTCCTTGACATCACATGGCGCTAACCACATTAGCACATCATTATCATTCATTTATTAGAGCTATAGAATTAATTACATTTATACTTTCCTCTTTTGTATACTCTAACATCTTACTTTTGAGCTTTGATTTCAATCTTTATAAAATTAATTTTACACGCTATTACCACATAATTTTGCATGATAGTCTATTTCTAAGCTCAAATTCAACAAAATCCAACTCCTTCCCCTTCAATTCAACTTGGCCGAATGCATAGGGTTAGGGTTTAAAATTGCATTTTCAATTTCAATGCTTCTAAATTTGCTTTCTTATATTTACCTGGTGCAATTTTTAATTCTAAATGCAACCCTAGCATCATCCCCATGTTTGGCTGAAATTCTCATGAATAAAGGGAAGTTAGATTCTTTCCAATTTTATCACTAAGCCACTTGATTCTTCTTCCTTTCTATCTATTAAACATGATTCCATCATCAATCATCTTTTTCATGACTTAATCAATATTGGACAGCATAAATACTTAGGGTTTTATGCTTATAAATCTCAACAAAAAGCATAACCAAATTTTGCAAGACACAAAACATCATAAACTATATTGAAAATCATGATCTTATCTTCTCTTGAAACTTAGATTTTTTTAGGACTTGAAGCTTGTCTCCTCCTCCTTTTTTGCTTTAAAATTTCATGCTCCCCTTGCTCTTCCTCTCTTGGCCATCCAAACATTGAAGGGGGAGGGAGAAAGGAGTATTCATAAGGCTCTAGTTACCATTTATCTTGGGTCAATTCAAATTACTTTTACTATTTTACTATGACACATGTCACTTGATAAAACCATGTATTCCTTGATCTTGCCAAATGTCCAATTAAGATGCCATGTGTTGCTCTTCTAATTTTTCCTATGTGCTCTAATCAAATTGAAAAGTAGTTTGAAATCTAAGGTAACTTCTTTCCAATTTTGTCCTTAACAAAATTGTATAATTCCAACCTTATTCTCATCATCAAATTAACATTAAAATAGGGAGGAAGATAGGGAGAAATTTCGTTGATGGGAAAAAGTTGCATTATTAGGATTATTTTATCCCTTTTTCATGCAATTCTTGATTTTTCTCATCTTTTGATTCCATAGAACCATTCTAAGCACATTTCACATGCTTAGACATGATTTCTTAATCAAGTATCCACATGTATAATATTCTTGATGATTATTACAAAAATCCACAATAATTCTCAATAATCCATAAATATTCATGAATAAATACAACATTCTTTCAAGAGGCATTAAACTCGATTGTCTCCCAAGATAATCTCCTGGCTTGATCCAACCCCTATTTGATGAATAATTGAACATAGAGGAATAAGATTTCATCAGAAATCTCAATAGTACTAAATCACAATTATTATGCTAATCATGCTATCTAAAAATGTGACATGTTATCATAAAACTAAGGTTATCATGCAACATTTCATGTGCTTATCAATTGTCATGGAAAGAGAGCCATAAATCAACTATTATGCCATTCCACATTACATATTGCCAAGGCATATTTGACATAGAATTTCACACATAAACATATTGCTTGCTCAATCACATCATGGCAACATAAAACAAATAACACATATAGATTTAAACAAGCAAGAAAGCAATCAAATTATGAATTCAATGCTACCTCTTTCTTAGGTATACAATTCAGCCTCTTTAGGTATTTGATGCTTCTTTTGGTTTTCTTGCACAATGTCTATCAATCCAAGCATAAATACATTCCATATTACTAATAATCCAAGCATAAATACCATTGCTTAACAATAAACTCATATAAACCCATGTTTCTTTGATTTTTAACATTATTATTTTCTCTTTGTTTCAACCAATCTCTTGGGCCATTCTTACACAATTTTTCATGTAAAATTCAAATAATCAAATCAGATTTAACAAAATCACATTCCTTCCCCTTTAACTTGCTTTGGCCGAATAGTAGGGTTTAGGAGTCCAAAATTTTTATTTTTGATTCCAATGATTTTAGATACTTTTTCTTGTATTTTTTTGCACAAAAATACCTTTTAAACTCATTGAAATCATCAAATCACATTAAAACAATCTCTAATCTTAAGAACACATAGTGGCCGAATAGTATGGTTAAAACCCTAACTTTGATTTTCTTCCAAAATTCAATCCAAACATCAATCAAACATATCACTCCAAGCTCATATTCATGGTTTCTATCCTTTCATAATGCTTCCTCATAGTGACAAAAAATTGGCAGCATGGTAGCTTAGGTTTTGTCATGAAATTTCAACCAAAACAACCATTAAATCTAACCAAAATCAAGCTTAGACATACTTTAATGGATCCTTGCTTAAAGCTTGATGATTTTCTCTTGCTTTGGAAGGTTTTAGGTGCTCTTTAAGGTTGAGTTTTCAGTTGAACAAAATTTCTCTTCTTTTTCCTAATTTTGGCCATTTCACTCTTTTAGGGGAGTATTATAAACCCCAATGGCCTCGTTTTCTGCCATCTAAAGGGACATGTGTTCCTGTTCACAACCCTTAATTTTCAGGTCATGCCAAATGTCCCTTTGTCTTTGATTTTTCTTATATGTTTTGGGCTTAAATTGGGTTTAAACTCTCTTGGCAAGAGGGACCATGGGCTACACAAATTTTATGGACTTTCTTGGCCCAAAATGAGCTAAAAAATGATTAAAGAGAAAGAGGAAATGTGGCCCAATCACAAATTAGCAATTTTCAACTAAAACTCATAATATTGGTTACTATTTTCAAAAATAGTTTTGGCCCTTCAAAAATTTATTTTTCCCCATCAAAAATTCTCTTTTAATATGAAAAGGTCTCATGAATGTTTCTGAAATTTATTTCCACCTTTAACTTTATGTATTGAATTTTCTCTAAAATCATGTCTTACCAATAAAGTTTCATCATAAAATATCAAAAAATAATTTCCTTCACATCTTGAGACCCAAGATAATTTGAAATTCATAATAATATTCTAAATAATTTTTTCATATTTTTTCAAATTTATTGAGGCCTTGGGGTAACTCAAGTAATTAATTATGACAAAAAATCCTTATTAGGTCATAAAATACTGATAAATCTTGAAAATTCTGTAATAAATTATTTTTACCCCTTTTTCACCTTTGTGACCTTATATACTATTCTAAATCCTCAAATCTCCAATTTTTTTTTCTATTTTTGGGGAATTTTTTAATTTTTCTGATACCCCCTTACAGTTTGTCCAACCTATACCGGATGTTATGAAAATATTAGTCCTGACCCTATTTGGATTTTATGTCATGTATGGCTATGTTAGCTAATCTACTTTTTTTATTGGCCCTTGACTAAATTTTTCATTACCATTATTAAGGTTAAATTTTATAGGATGTGACAGGCTGATAGCAATGGTACAAGGAGCTTTGTTTAGCAAGTTATTTGCTAAAAAAATTAAGAATATGAGATTAAAAAAATAATTATTGAAAATCTTGGACCATTAATAGGCAACTAAGGCAAGTCATTATAGTTTCAACTAATTTAGATCTTATAGTTCTTTTTATCAGGTTCTTATACTTTCAATTTTTTTAATTAGATCTTGCATTTATTTTCCTTTTTATTTGATTTTTATAGTTTAACCTGATTTTTATTAAAGTCCCTACATATTTTTAAATTTATTTATTAATTTAATTTAAAATAATTATATATAATATTGAAATATAAATTATTAATAATACATTTAAAATTAATGATAATAAATATAACTAATATAATTAACTATATAAGTTTAATTCAAAATTCTAAATAAATATTAAAATAAAATTACTCTTGTAATATCTTATTATAGAATATTATTGTTTATCGGATAATATTATATAATATTATATTTTATATTTATCAAAGAATATTATTATAATTTATAGAATGAATAAAGAAATTTAGAGACATGATTAAAGATCAAGTGAAACTATGAGGACTTGCTAACTCAGTGTATCTAGCCAACCAATAGTCAAATTTAATCTGGATAATGGCTGGGATGAAATTGCTACGATTTGAAAACTTCTAAGGTGAAATTGAATCCAAAAAATCTTTCTGATATCTAGCGCTTTTTAGCAAAAAATTTTTAGGATAAATTTACACCTTAACTCTTATTATTATTATTTTTATATTGAGAATGTGTCTTTTCTATAGATATTAAAAATGTATTAAATATTTGAAAATTTACCCTTATTAATTGCCTCTCGCGCATTGAATTTTCAAATCAAATTGTGTAATTAACACGAAAAATTTTGTTCAATTAATTTTGAGGTTATGTCTAGCTTTATAACCCTAAATTTCAAGGACAATTAATTTCGGGGTATGCCGTATATGTATGGCAACAAAATGTTACGCGGAAGAAGATATCCAATACTGATGGTAATTAACAACTAAAACCAAGCTTGATAACGAAGCAAGTTTTAAACATCATTTATTTTGTAACCGCAATAGGGGGAAAAAAAATCTATGCATCATTGCGATTCACACTTGACTTCAATGCAAAAACATATATGCATTATTATCATTCACAATGTCTTAAAAATAGTAAAATATATCCATCACTTCATCACAAGTATATCATAGCATTATAAGAGCATTACCAATTGTAAGAGAGTGATGATTTTCAGCGAGCTTCAATCACAGTAGTACTCATCTCATTAACTGAATTAACTCCTTCACTGATTGACGGATTTGAATCATCACAATTAGTTTTCTTGAAAAGAAATGCTGGTTGCTTTGGATGAGGAAGAGTTGAGTCATTATCCAACATGAAAACAACTTCTGACATGGTAGGTCTATCTGTTGGATATTCTTGCACACATAAAAGCCCAACATGAATGCATTTGAGAACTTCATGTTCAAGGCATGGATCACCTATTAACGATGGATCAATAATCTCCATAGCTCTGCTTTCTCTCCAAAGATTCCAAATCTGAAATGATTGAATTCATTAAGCAAGCGGACTATTAGAAAAGAGCAAACTTAACTCAAGTTGTTCATTATCTGTATTTACATGTCCAACCAAAGTAGAAGTAATGTCATCATAATGACCACTATTCTTTCTGCTAGTAACAATCTCCAAAAGTAAAACTCCAAAACTGTACGCATCTGATTTTATTGAAAAATTCCTTCCATTGCATATTCGGTGACATATAACCACTGCAAAATATTAATGAAATTTGTCAATAATCATTCTGACTAGAGATACTTAGTTTTATAGCACTGAATTGTTTTTTTAATTATTTCTAGCATATTTTGTCATATGAATATATTGACTTTGAATTTGAATGGGCTGGAATGAATCACAAACCTATCTAGCTCGTGTTTGAAATGATATTTGACTAAGAAAAATGGATTTTCTAGCATTGAAATTTACATTATTTATATACAGATATTGAATTGTAGAAAATCATTCCCAACGAAGTACTACTTCAAAGTGTAGCTTTTAGTGTTACTAGTATTTTTCGAACTTGTGGAAACTAGGCATATGTACGTGTAATGCAGTGCTAGGGAACTGAAGTAATATGAGCTATAGAGTACTTACTAAGTTCCAACAACACGGTTTGTGTTTGCTTCAGTTTGGTCACCACCAAATATTCTTGCCATACCAAAATCTGCAATTTTAGGATTCATTGCAAGATCTAACAAGACATTGCTAGCTTTTAGGTCTCTGTGAATTATTCTTAATCTTGAGTCTTGATGAAGGTATAAAATTCCTCTTGCAACTCCACAAATGATGTAAAATCTTTTCCTCCAATCTAATTGTAATTTTTTTGCTTGATCTAGATAAAAGAGATAAACTATTAGAAGTAAAGAATATCGCTTGATCAATTCTCTCATTTTCAACAATTGTAAATTTTGACAAAATCTTATATATGTAGACAAATTAAATGAGAAGAAGACACACCAAATATGAAGGAGTCCAAGCTTTTGTTTGGCAAATATTCATATATCAACATCTTCTCTTCCCCATCTATGCAACAACCTAAGATCCTTACAAGATTTCTATGTTGGAGCTTTGCAATTAAAGTAACCTCATTCCTGAATTCTTCGATGCCTTGTCCAGAATACTTTGATAACCTCTTAACTGCTATTTCCATTCCATCTTTAAGTAGACCCTGATGTCAAAATCCATAATTTAATTCATGAATGTATGCATTTTATCTTTGTTGTATGAAACCACTACTATAAATAATAAGCTAATGGCATTGAAAACAATGTTACTCCAATTTATGAAATTTCAGACTATTTATACATAGAACATCTACCTTATATACTGAACCAAAGCCACCTTTTCCAAGCATATTAGCATCTGCGAAATTGCTTGTTGCCTCAATTATGTCCTTTAGGTCAAACAGAGTTAAATTGGAATTGTCTTCTCCGTCAAAAAAATATTCTCCGTGCATTCTTTTTGCTGTGTGAAATAAAAAGTGAAAAAATAGATGTAAGAGATGAGTTGTAATACAGCCAATTAATCACCACTGTAGATTAAAAAGACAAATCTTCAAGTAAGTGTAGTGCCGTGTATAGATTTTATCAACGCAACAACTTCATTTTGTGGGCGAAATGATGGAAATAAAGCTCACCTTGATTCCTGTTCTTTATTACAAACCAACATAAGAAAGAGATGACCAGGAATGTTATCAAGCAAATAGAAATAACTATGAGGGTCATCATCCCCTTCTTGCCAAGAGAACCATAATGCTTCCTTTCATATCTAGCTGCAAACAATAATACACCAAAGAGGAATTTAAGTTCAAACAACTAATATAAGCTTAAAAATGCCCACCCCCCAAGGAATTATCATGATACTTTTGAGAGAGATTAAATGAATATACTTTTACTAGTGTGGGAAAATGATACTTCTTACAATAGATCATCTCAGTATGTAGATTTAAAGATCCATCTATACATAGTTTGGATAAAGACGCGTCTTTATTTTGAATTTGTGCCTAAAACATTCAGCTTCGGGCTTGAGGCCTCAAATATGCATTCCTCTGATATCTTTATTGTCTATTATGATGCTAATTTTGCAAATATTTTCTTTTGATGATTCAATTTTACATAAAATTAGTGCATACTGATATCTTGAGTAAAAAAATAGTGCAATTTTAAAATTTTTATTATTTTTCAAAGAAAATATACCCTAAAATTTTGAGGCACATTAAAGGTCGGGAGGCTGGGACACCACAACAGATATTAGAGGGAGACACATTAAAGGCCCCAGATGTTCTACTTCCGACTATTTATCTTCCCAATTTGTCCCTCACATATAATTTTCTCTCAATTTGATCCCTTGCAAATATAATCATTATCAATGATGATTTTTGGCTAATATATCATCAATATAAATAATAATCAGCTGCATGTTATAAAATGGTATACAATGACCAAAATAAATTTTATAATTAAAATAAATAAAATACTATTCTCATTAAACAATCTCTTAAAATTAAAAAAATTAATTAATATTAATTAAATGAAGAAAAATTTTAGAGAACAGGGCATATTTCAAAAGAAATAAATTATTTTATGAATTTTGTGGTTTTATCAGAATTTAATAATATGATCACAAATACACAAATTACATCTATATTACTTAAAAGTTCTTTTTGGCTTTAAATTTTGTACTTTTAATAAGAAAAACGTAAAAGAAGTGAAGGTGAAGAATTTACCCAATTCATTTGCATCCACACGCACATACAAATCTTGGCCCACATTTTCGAATGTTCTGATGTCTTCCATATCAGCATGCCATGTCAAACACCCACTTTCTTTGACCTCATCCGCATTCGTATACGCCACACACGAACAATCCCTCAGGCACTTTTCCTCACAACTTTTCAATTTCATACTCTCGCTCTTATCCACACGTGCCTTTGATGTATCTGGCACCTTCACATGTGCCACTTTCACAAACCCCTCCCCGCTACGACACGTGGACACATTCTTCTTCCTCACGCACCCACTTGACCCATTTCTCATATTCCACTCATATGGGTTCATGGGTTCGAATCCGGGCAAGCACACACACTCAAACTTGTTCATATTATATGGGTCACACTTACTATTCGACCCACACCGACGATAGTGGTCACAGTCCTCTGTCGGACCATACCAAACTTGGAGCCAATTATTCTCCTTAGCTCGCCAAATAGTTCGTGTCTCATGGCCAGTGTTGTCTAGCACCATTATTAAGAATACTGAAGGGTCCATGACTTGGGTCACAGTGCTAACTTCACTGGCATTGTTAATATAAGTGACGTTGAAGATGAAGTTGGGCGTCATTTGTGGTATTCCACTAAATCTCTGACCCGTCCAAGACCCGCCTCGCCAAAATGGAGCTCCATTTTTAAGCAAGAACAGTTGAGGATAACCTGTTGGGTCGATCATGTGAGTCACGTCCCCCATTTCTGGGTCGTCTGGGGATTTCCATGATGTCATGGACCAATTAAAACCAGTTCTCAGGTCCACCCCAATTTTCATGAACGGAAGCATCGTGTCGCCAGGGTAGTCAAAGCTCTGCCATATTGGCCTGCCTTTATTTCTGATTAAAACCAAGTTTCCAGTGTCCTGAAGCTCGGCAAAGGTGTGACTAAAAGATGAGAAAGAAACACTGGAAGACCAAATGGGGGCATTTCTATTTAGATTAGTATCATTGTAAATGAGAACGATGTTCCCATGGACATCAATGGACAAAACTCCAAAAGTATTATTGAGAGGAGTCTGTCTATTAGCAACCCACACAACAACTGGTTTAGAGGATCTTGCAAACCATATTCCAACATAGCGCTTTCTTGAATTGTTGCTAGGAGTGAAAAAACCGAGGGCAAAGGTTCCTCCATTTGAGAGCAAAACATCGCCGTCTTTGAGGGGCTGGCTTGGGGTTATTCTATGAAGAGAATGGCAAGAAGAATGAAGCACCAATAGAAGAAACAATGGAACATTTATCAGAATTAGGGCTTTCGCAGAATAAGGCTTCATGGTGGTAACGGGGCAAGGGATAAAGCTGGGGCTAAATTTCTCCAGTCGGTTATACTGCAGCGGAGCTAAAAGGGCACAGATATTTATAGTACCTCTTAACATGTCAGATATACTGGTTAGGCGAGTCGTCCAAAAGGTATAGGACTCGCTTACAATAAAGTCTTGCTTTTCTGCAGCGTTGCTCTGTCAAAGAAGTAATCAAGACATCCTAGATTGAAAATTATATGATATTTCTGTTCAAAAAATTATCATTACTTTGCGTGTACGCGTGTGTATACTAGGGCTTCGGGTTTTCTCTTTTCTGAATAAATTAAAATGATACGACTTAAGGTGATGGCTGTCATATGGGTCCCTAGGGCAACAATATTAATGGTGATTGTGAAGTGTGATGGGGACACAATGAGAAACTAAGGGTGTGTTTGGATGAAACCAAACCGTGGTTTGTAAAAGTGATTCTGGAGAATCGATTTTGGGAAGAATAGATTCTAGAAAGAATAGATTTTATGAAAAAATGATTTTGAGAAGTGAGAGTGTTTGGATAGTTGTTATCAGTAGCACTTTTTATATATACAAATTACTAAAAAAAAAGAAATAAGTTAATATGATAATTACAGAAAAATAGATTTTATGATATATTTTAATTTAGAGGAATAAAATTGTTAATAATATATTTTTTATTAACATAATTAATAACACATAAGATAATATAATTAATAAATAATTAATATATATTTATAAAATATAAGATTAAATATGTTTATAAAAAAATATGTTTATAAAAAAAATAACAAGATACATATCCTATAGGCTCTCACACTCTCCCTTTTTTCTTCAAAAGCAAAAAATTTTTGCTTCAAAACCATGGTTTTGGTTTTTGAGGGGGTGTTTGGATAGCATTTTGTGCAAACCATGGTTTGAGCTTCCAAACCATGGTTTGCAAGTGCATCCAAACGGTGCCTAAATGGTGATTGTGAAGTGCGATAGGGACACACAACGAGAAACTAAGCTATGGGACCTGTTCAAGGTCTTTGGTCTTGATCTTGCCAAAAGAAAAAGTCATTGGTCTTTCTTCCTCTCGCGAGACTATGTTTAAGGTTCCCATGAAATTTCAGAAAAGATCTTTGCACTGTTTGAGAAAAATATCCTTCCAGACCAGCAAATACTGCTTTAGACTGGGTCATGTCTTTCTTTTCTTTTTCCATCCAGACCAGTAAATTTCTTAAGTCAGTTATAAATAGCTCAAAAAAGGGACAGATATATTTGTAATAATACTCTTTAACTGACTTACATTTAAGTCTTCCTTCAGTGTGTGCAATGTTGTTCTGTTGAAGACCATTCATTTGCGAGTCCAGATTACTAATCTGTCTTTGGGAGGGCATGCTAAGACAGTCCAGATTGAAAATTATATAATATTTCTATTTCCTGTAAAGTCTTTGGGTTGTTTTTGTTTTTTCCTTCTCCCCAGTAAAATGATCTTTTTAGGCTTTCACGAGCTAGACCTATTTTCTGTGTATTTAGACCGATGCACATGTAGCGAGACTGTATAATTAAAGATTATGGTGGTCATGGCTCCCTCCAACGCACAACAATAATACTAATGGAGAAATAATGGATGTGGTTGTGTGAAGTGAACGTGGAACTGTTTAAGAAAAGTCTTTTGGGCTTTAATGGTTTCTTCCTCACAAGACTATGTAGTTAAGGCAGGTCTGAATAAAATTTCAGAAAAGATATCTTTGCACAGCTTGAGAAAGATATCTTTCTAGGGAGGTGAACATCCATAGTTCCATGTTGTTACAAGTCTTGGATGAGTTTTCTTGAAAAAGTGAGGAGCCTCACGAGTGTAGTATGGTGTATAAATTTAAGTTCTCTTCTAATAAGCTTCTTTTTTTTTGGGGGGGGGGGGGATTAAACTCTCTTTGAACTTGTGTTCATAATATATTAATGAACGAGTTTTTTTTTTTTTGGGGGGGGTGGTTTCGGGGACCGCCAACACATAATATTTTCATTCAATATAATAGAATCATATCATGACCACAAATAGACATGTAACGTTAAAAACAAAACTAAGCTAACAACTTATAAAGCGTAGGTGGACCAGAATTACTAACAACATAATGACTGCGAACACAAGAAGACAGTTACCGATGAATATATAGCTTTGAATAATAAGAAATGTGATCATTTTCCCTTGAGAATCCGCAAAATAGGCCTATTAATTAAGGAACCGCCATATGCTTCCAACTTAGGTGGGTGTGCATTCATTTGTCTACAAGACTTCAATGCTCGTAAATCCTGCCTCCTAATAATCCACATCGACCTTCTTCATCTTGACTTGTCCACTATTTTACCGCACACACAAACATGTCTTAATAATTAATATTTCTCTAAACCGATATGCTTCTTAGTTCTTATTTATAAGTCACTTATATCCCAAGCTCACAAGTCAAGAAATGTATTAAATTGATAATTTTTTCACATGTGCCATATTAAAGAAAAGGTGTTAAAGCTATATTTTATATTTTCTCTCACCTATTTACTTTAGTTTTCTCCATGCATTTATTAAGTCAATAAGAGTAAAATTGGGAAAAAAAAACTAATTACACTACCAAAAAAAAAAGTGATTAGCAACAGAATCGAATTAGCAATGAAAAATTCCTCTGTCGCTAATTGGATTATTGACAAAAAAATTTTGTTGCTAATTTTTCTATCATTACTCCATTACTAATTTATGATGAAAAATGCGATGGAATTAGCTGCCACCTTATCACCGGTGATGACTACCTGCCACTTCCATATGTTGCTATCACTTCAACTTAGCCGCCATATATCACTACCTCACCTCCACATGTTGCCATCTCACATGCCACCTCACCACCACGTGTCACCACCACATAGTTTCTCCTACAAGTTACTTCTCCACGACTCAAACTAGAGACCTTATGTGTGCATGCGCATTGCAATGAACTTGCTAACTTTTTATACAAAATTAAATAAATAAATATATATAATATTATTTTACTCAAACAATTATCTATACACATATATATTATTATTAAAAAGTAAAAATAAATTATATGAAAATTTTAATTTTAATGATTTTTATGACAAAATAATTTTTAAATATTCGTGTTACTATTTATTTTATAATATTTTATTTCTTTAAAAAATTATTTTTAATATAATATTAATTTCTAATGAGACTGATTTTGAATTTTAAATTTTGAATAATTTTTTCATAAATATATTTTTAAATTTAGTTTTTTTTAATTAATACTGATTAGATATATAATTTAATTATATATGTATTATATTGCATTATATTATAGTATCTATTTGTGTTTTATATATTTGATGAAAACTAAATTATTCTATATAAAAAAATGAAATGATTTGAATAGATTATAATAAACATTCTTCTCTTACTTATGCGTGTGTCTTACATAATTTTTTTAAAAAAACTTTTGTATATACAATTTGTTTGTGTTTTGAAGACCAAAATTAATCTATATCATGAGTTATTAATTATATTATGATCAAATTTCATTGTTTAATAATTCAAACTCAAAATTTACTTCAACGTACATTAGTTTGATCTATAATCATAAATTGATATGTTTATATAAATTCATTGTTTAGTTTTGAATTTCTATCATATATTACATCTTTCAATATATTGTATATATAATAGAATTGTTTCTTTCTTACATTAATTTGTATAAGAAAGTTATTAATATTCTTATAATATTTGTTTAATTATTATTAATAATCAAGAGGAATTGATTTTAATAAAGCATAAAACAAGCTTTTATAAGAAATTGTCTTCTTGTTTCAATATGTACGTAATAATGAGATGAATGATACTAATACATTCATTAATGCTAACTCCAAAAATATATTAATTTATTTTACAGTTGAAAATATATTTAAATCATTACATTCTTAATTATTTTATTATATAAATTTTTGATAGATTAGTGACCAATTGTGACAGATTTTTTTACGGATAATCAGTCGCTAAGTTTAGTGATCGAATTTTAGTTGGTAATCCATCAAAGATTAGCAATGGACTAATTTTTAGTTGCTAATTTTGTTAGTAATAAACTGCTTTTTGTAGTGTTAACTGCCCTATAAGTGACATAAATAGGAATAGAGTGGTATAAGCATAGTTTTTAATTATTATTTTCCTTGAAATAATGCAAATGCCCCCTCAAAATGCACATTAATTACTCCCTTTAATATAAATGTAGCAGTTAGATAATTAATTTACAGATATTATAAAAAAATTAGTCATTTATTAAAAAAATGTGTTGATTTTCTTAAAATACGATTTTAATCATTTGCATTAGATATTACTCTTTTGACAAAAAACTCTCTTAGCATGTGTAATCAATAGGGTGATTTTAGATAAAAAAATATATTTAGGAAACAAAATGAGTTGAGATTTTATATTTAAAACTAAAACAAATTTTTCTACTAACTTTTATATTCTGTACTAACACAAAAAGGTCCATTTTCGTGTTCTGGTGGCCTTTTTCATCTGTTTAAAGGGAGACGTGGACAAAGAAGTTGTAGATGCAGCTATATACTCACTTGTTGCAAAAAGATGAATATTGTGCGTCTACATTCATCTATTCACCGGACCAAACGAATATGCCCCACCATATTCAATTTGTCAAGTCTGGTGAACAGATGAATCAATTATTATTTTTTTAAAAATAAAATTTGGTAATTTGTTTATTCTAGTTTTTATTTGAACCTTGCAATTCAGACAAAAGCATATAGAACCAAAACATACTACAACAATAGTAGTGATTCAGCATAGACAAATCATCACAGTTTTCATACAAATAGAATCCTCAATCCTAATAACACCTTAAACCCTAACTTATCAAAATAACATCCACATAGTTAAGCAAAAAAAAAAAAAAAAAAAGAAAGGAAAAACCTGTACATTCTAACTTAATCATATAACACAAGTAACTTTAACACCATAAAATCTTCCTAACTTATCTAGGCCAAAAACCTCATATATCATTTTGAGAAAAGAACTCTTGAAGAAATTGTCCTGCCAAACAATTTTGAACACTATCAATCTCTTTATTAGCATAAGAGTTTTCATCATAAAAAATATGTAAGTTTATAAACAAGGAACTTTAAATTAATTAAGATAAGAGAATTAAAAAAGCTACAAATCAAATAAAAAAAGTCCTCAGAACACCTCTGAGATTTTCACTATAATCCCAAGATTAAACAGGTTCTTGGTGCCTCAGTGCAGTAATTGATTTCCTCAATCACTCCCCCTTACTACCCGTAACGTTACAATCCCTCTCAAGAGTCTACACTCTTGAGTTACTCTCAGAAAGTAAGTAAAGAAGGTGTATCAGTCTCTCTCACAGAGTAAATGTATATGAAACACTGATGCTCAGTAAAGAATAGAGTATTGAATACAACAGTAAATATTTCAATAGAGGATAGCTTGCGTATTAAATGACTCATTCAATGCTCTTCGTACCTTTTATAGTTAGAGAAGTTTAATTAACTATTAGACTGAAGAGCTTCTAGCCGT
This sequence comes from Neltuma alba, assembly GCF_004799145.2. NCBI lineage: Eukaryota > Viridiplantae > Streptophyta > Magnoliopsida > Fabales > Fabaceae > Neltuma > Neltuma alba. The sequence goes on along the minus strand of NW_021635638.1, from coordinate 222,259 downwards.
TGGAAATTCAGTTGCATGCTTTCCCAGTTTCAACGGTATTCACCATTAATGCTTCTGACACGGTAGGTTAAGGGCTACTAAATATCCGTTGAGCTTCGTATTCTGTAACAACACTTGTGTTAGTGGCAGTCTTACCCAAAAGGTGGGTGAATTGGGTGAGTTATAAAAATTTTAACTGAATTGAAACAATGAAATTAATAAAAACAGAGAGCTTAGAGTTAAAAAGATTTCACCGCAGATTAAAGACACCGGATTTATACTGGTTCGGTCTTAATCACTTGACCTATGTCCAATCCTCAGAACACCTTTGAGATTTCCACTATATATAGTCTAAGATTAGCCGGGCTTTTGGTGCCTCAATATAGCAATTGATTTTCTCAATCACTCCCCCTTACTACCCGTAAGGTTACAAACCCACTCAAGAGTCCACACTCTTGAGTTACACTCAGAACGTGATTACTGATGGTGTATTAGTCTCTCTCATAAAGTAAATGAGTATGAAACACTAAAGCTCAGTTAAAGAGAAAACAGAGTATTGAATGCAACAGTAAGAGTTTTTGCAGAAGGTAGTTCCCGTATTCAATCTTGTATTTAATGCTTTTTTATGCCTTTTGTAGTTGGGGAAGTTTAATAACCGTTAGATGAAAGAGCTTCTAGCCGTTGAGAGTTCGGTTACATGTTTTCCCAGTTGCAACAGTATTCACCATTAATGCTTCTGACATGGTAGGTTACAGGCTACTTAAATAACTGTTGAGCTTGCTTCGTATTCTGCATCAATACTTCAATCTAATAAGTTTTTCCTTTGGAATGAAACTCATAAAGATAACTGCTCAAATGATAATAATATTTATATGGTAGATGAGAAGGGGATCAATCAAACATCAGATCTAATAACTATGAACTGAACATCCTTGATTGAAGTCATGATCGATAACTGGTTTATCAATTACGTTATCGATTAATTAAGATGATTTTGAAACAGATAACTATATTTATTGATCAAGTTATAGATTAACTCATGACTGATCAAGTGATCGATAACTGAAAAGAGTGACTTGACAAAGAATATGTAGAGAAAAGGCTCAAGGTCACTTATGATTTTAAATCCTTAAAATAGAGAATTAAGATAAAATGTAAGGCTAAGAAAAACTCGAAGAGAAATATTCAGATGTTTCTTAAATCTCACCGTAGCTTCTTGTTATTGAAAGAGCTGGACCATTGATTGAATAAGTGATCGAAAAATGTTTGATCGATCAAGATAAGCAAGAGAGAATTTGATTTTCAAGGTACATTGATCAAATACTTTATCGATAAATGGATAATAGAAAATTTGATCGATAAAAAGAGGTTTAACAAAGATTTCCATGAAGAGCACAAATCTTGTGATGATCGAGCAAGTGGTCTGTCAATCAAGCGATCGATAAAAATGTAGTTGAGACGCTTAGTTCTGAAATGCCAGGAAAATGTTTGATCGATCACATTATGTGAAAACAGAATATTCAGAAGATTGGATGATCGATCATTTTATTGATAAATCGATGATCGATCAAGTGATCGAAGAAAGACTTAAACAGTTTAAACCAGTGAAAAGGTGATAATCGATCATTTGATCAATAAATCGTTGATCGATCAAGTGATCAATAAAGTATTTTTCAAAAAGACTCAAATAGAAGAAAAATATCGATAAACAGGTAAGTTATTATGCAAGGACAGAAAAATTTATTGATAATCCTGTGATTGATAAAGTGATCGATAAACGATGGTTAAAACAAAATAGATGAGAGTAGGAAGCTTTACCATTTATCTGTTTTTTGATCGATGACTTATTTATCAACTATGTGATCGATAAATACTTACCAAAAATTGTGTCCCATTATCTGTCCGTTGTTCGATCATTATATTATCAATCAATTGATCGATAATTTTCTGTAGACTTCTATACACAACAATGTTAACGATAGTCAATCAATTGATCGATCAACACATACAAATTGATTTATCTATCAAGTTATCAATTAACATTTCTGCTAAGTTATTTGTTTATACAGGACTTTTATCTATTAAGTGATCGATAAACCCTTGATCCATCAGGTGATCAATCAACTTACTAAAACACAGATTCTTTAATTTGTTATCATCAAGACCTTAAATCTAACAACTTGAGACTAATAAATTTTTCTTTATGAATGAAACTCATGAAAATAACTGATCGAACAATAAGAATTGATAGTCATATGACAGTTGGAAGTGGAACCAATCAATCATCAAGTACTTTAAACATAAACTAAACATCCTTGATCGAAATCATGACCGATAATTGGTTGATCGATCATGTTATCGATTAAACAAAGTGAAGGAATTTGAAACAAATAACTATATTTATCGATCAAGTTATGAATTAACTAATGATCTATCAAATGATTGATAAATGAAAAGAGTGACCTTTGAAAGATTAAGCAGGAAACTGTCTAAGATCACCTATGGCTTTAAATCCCTTATAATAGAAAATTAAGATAAACAGGAAGGCTGAGAAAAGCTTGAAGAGTAATATTCAACAGATTTTGAGAATCATTGTAGCTTGTTGTCGTTAACTGAAATGAGTCTATGATCGATCAAGTGAGTGAAAACTGTTTAATCGATCACGTTGTAGATAAAGCTAAGTGAGAGAGAAGCAGATTTTCAAAGAATAATGATCGAATGCTTTATTAATAAATGAATGCTAGAGATGAAAACATAGATTGTATAATGTTCAAGTAGATGATTGATTAAAGATTGATCAATCAAGTGATCAATAAAATATTGTTTGGAAAAACTTAGTTAAAAGTCCAAGAACAAAGCTTGATCGATATATAAAAGCATCCAAACTCTTGTTAGGCATGTACTTATGTACCAACATTTTTTCCTCTCCTTCAATACAACATCCTAAAATTCTTACAAGATTACGATGTTGTAGCTTTGAAATCACAACCACTTCATTCATAAATTCTTCTAGCCCTTGTTTAGAAGTTCTTGAGAGTCTTTTCACTGCTATTTCCTGTCCATCTTGCAATTCTCCTTAGTGTAATACATAATTATGTAGAGACATATATAAATATTAAAGGAAACTGTTATGTTATTGGAAAAGAAAGAGAGAGAGACAGAAGGGAAAGCGAAGAGCAACAGAGAGAATAGGGGAAATTAGAGATATTGGAAGACAAGGCCCAAGCCTAATAAGCTATGTTTTATTTATCAATTTCATTATTTGCATTTAGATTATTAATCTGATTAGGATTATTAGTTAGATTAGGATAGATTTCTTTGATTCTCTTTTTATCTTTGATTTACCCTAGCTAGTTATATATTGTATTCCTTGGCTTCAGAAATAATATATCGAGCAGTTTTATTATTGGCTCTAATTCCTCATGCTATCAGAGCGCCCAGAGAGAGAGGATAAAAGTCACGGTCAAAGTCAATTAACTTGGTCACACGAAGACACGTCGACAACTGAGGCACTGGGCGCGTCTTCGTCTGCCATTAAGACCAAGTAATTGTTGTGCTGAAGCACCGAGTAACTGCCGCACTAAAGCACGATCATAATCGTGCAATCTAAGCGAACCCAACAGAGCAATCTGGCTGGAACGAAGAGAGCGATTGAGACTAGACTGACTTGTCGCACAAAGGCATGACCGTAATCGTGCAATATAGTGAACCCGACGTGAATAAGATGGATTCTGGAGAATTTTCGCCCTTGTTTGGCACAATGAGGTGATCTTCATTAGCGTTTACAGCAGGTATAGCATCGTCTACTTCTTCTTCTAGTTTGAGCTCTTCTACATCAAGCCCTTTTGCATCGGGTTCTTCCTCTTCAATGGGAATAGAACCTGGTATGACCACTGAGACACCACAGATGCTTGTTACTCACAAACTGAATGGAAGTAATTATCTATAATGGTCTCAAAGCGTCCTGATGTACTTACAAGGCAAAAGAAAGGAAAAATATATCAGTGGAGAGGCTCCACAACCAAGTCTTAATGACCCAAAGTATGATACATGGTTCGCCGAAAATAATTTAGTAATGACCTGGTTATGTAGTTCCATGATAGTAGACATCAATGAAGACTATTTGCTTGTTAAGACAGCAAAGAAGATATGGGATGCTGCAAAAAGAACATACTCGGCTATGGAGAATATTACTACTCTGTTTCAAATCAAGAAGTTGCAAAGGGAGTTGAAATAAGGAAATATGACAGTGACACAGTATTATACTGCTCTCACACGTTTGTGGCAGCAGTTGGATATGTTTGATGTCCATGAATGGAAGTACAGCAGTGATGCCCAACTATACAGGGAGCTAGTCGAAAAAGAAAGAACTTATGAGTTCTTACTTGGTCTTGTTGATGTGTTTGATGACGTAAGAGGAAGAATTATGGGAATGAAGCCGCTGCCATCGCTATTCGAAGCTTTCAACATGATCAGGTGTGAAGAAAGCAGAAAACTACTCACCCTGAGTGTATCTGCACCCTCAGAGAGTTCAGCATTAATAGTAAAAGGCAACAATTGACTGGAACAGAGGGGAAAGAAGAATTCCAAAGGATGGTGTGATCATTGCAACAAAAATGGTCATACTAGGGACATATGCTGGAAATTACACGGCAAGCCAGCAAATTTGAAACAAAAATGAAGACCGGAGAGTAGGGGGTATGTTGCAACTGCTGAGAATGAAGAGAATGGAGAAACTCTTAGTCGAGAAGAGCTACAAGTACTCGGACAAATCCTTAAGAAGCATAATAACTCGATCTCTACCCCTAAAGCAAATTTGGTAAAGTCAGGTAATTCTATTATAGCCCTAAATGCCATGGTAACCATTGAAAATACTTGGATTGTTGACTCTGGAGCTACAGATCATATGACGGGTAATAAATCTTTGTTCAGAATTTTAAAGTATTGTCATGATGAGAACCTCAAAGTGAAAGTTGCTAATGGAATCTTCTCTAAAGTCTATGGTGTTGGAACAGTCGAGATTTCGAATAACTTAGAATTACATAATGTTTTATTTGTCCCAGTGCTTGCATGTAATTTACTATCAGTGAGTAAAATAACTAAAAATCATCACTGCTGAGTGCTTTTTGATGAAACCGGGTGTGTTTTTAGGATTTGACAACAAGGAGGAGGAATGGTATTACTAAAGAATGGGACGAACTCTATTATCTTGAAGGCTCTAGGATCACCAATAAATATGTGGGCAAGGCTTTGTTCCATTCAAATTCTTCAAATAAGGATGTATTATTATGGCATTCTAGGATAGGCCATCCCAGCTTTGATTATATGAAACATTTATTTTCAAATTTATTGAATAAAAGTTCAGTTCCTTTCTTTTGTGAAACTTGCCAATTTGCAAAACAAACAAGAAATTCCTATCCCAAACAAGCCTATAAACCAACCGCATCCTTTACCTTAATACATAGTGATATTTGGAGACCCGCAAGAGTTAAATCAACCTCTAATTCTAGGTGGTTTGTGACCTTTATTGATGACCACACTAGAGTGACTTGGGTATACCTAATGAAAGAAAGATCGAAAGTGTTTAACATTTTCAGGAGTTTCCACACATTTGTGAAAACTGAATTCCAAGGGACAATCAAGATATTAAAAAGTGACAATGCAAGAGAGTACCTCAGTACAACCTTTAAGGAATTCCTTGACCAACAAGGAATCCACCATCAAACTTCATGTGCATACACACCACAACAGAATAGGGTAGCTGAATGAAAGAATCAACATCTCCTAGAAGTCACTCAAGCCATTATGATTGCCAGGAATGTTCCAAACCTGTTCTGGGGAGAAGCTATCCTCGCATCAGCCTATCTGATCAATAGAATGCCCATAAAAACACTCAGCTACCAAACTCCTATCCAAACACTTCTTGAAACCTACCCAAATTCACCCCTAGTTTCAGACATTCCCTTGAAAGTATTTGGATGTGTAGTATATATACACCAAGATAAGGGCAACAAACTTGAACCAAGAGCTCTAAAATGTATCTTTCTTGGGTATTCTCCTACCCAAAAAGGTTATAAGTGTTATTGTCTCACAACCAGGAGAGTTTATGTTATTAAGGATGTTGTATTTTTAGAAGAAGATTCCTACTATCCCAAGTTGCCCATTCAGGGGGAGAATTATGATACTGAGGGATGGCTAACTTTAGATACCCCTGCTGCTCAAACAAGCCAAGATAGCCCTAAACCAAACCAATACTGGGTCATATCCAAAAACCCACAAACTTCTAAAAACCTAAACCCACAAACTTCCCCTACTCAATCAAAGCCTGAAAATCCAAACCCACAAGTTTCTTCTACCCAACAAAACCACAGCAATCAGGAAAATAGTGTTGAGATGAATACTGGGATGGACCAGGAGCATGGTACTGAATCTAATAATAAAGAAGAACAACAACACTCAAAGGAGTAGCAAAATAATAGAGTCTCTCACATTCCAAGGCATAACCAAGTCTCCAATCCAATGTTAGGTCCTGAAGAACTTGGGTGGCCAATTGCCCTCAGAAAAAGGGTAAGATCTTGTACTCAGCATCCAATTTGTTTCCTATGATAAATTGTCTTCTAGAATGCAGATGTTTGTAGCAAACTTATCCAGTGAAAGAGTACCCAAGACATTTCAAGTGGCTATTGGTAACTCTAATTGGAAACAGGCTATCAATGAAGAGTTGAAACCATTAAAACAGAATGAAACGTGGAAAATCACTGATCTACCCTAAGGAAAGAAGACCGTGCGGAGTCGGTGGGTTTTCACTATCAAGTACAATCCAGATGGAAGCATGAACAAATGTAAAGCTAGACTTGTGGCCCGAGGATATACACAAACATATGGAGTTGATTATCAAGAAACCTTTGCTTCGATAGCTAAGCTCAACACCATTAAGGTTCTTTTATCAGTAGCAGCAAATCTAGACTGGCCACTTTATTAGTTAGATGTGAAAAATGCCTTTCTAAATGAGGACCTCAAAGAAGAAGTATATAGGGAGACACCTGCGGGCTTAAAGAACCCGACAAATTGCTCAAAGGTTTGTAAACTCCGGAAATCATTATACGGGTTGAAACAATCCCCTAGAGCTTGGTTCGAAAGATTCTTGACAACTATGAAAAAGATGGGATACTCACAAGGGCAATCAGATCACACACTATTCATAAAGCATGCTCGTGATCAAATAACTATCCTGATAGTATATGTAGATGATATTGTGATCACAGGAAATGATGAAAGTACCATAAGAAAGTTAAAGAGATAATTGGCAGCTAAGTTCGAGATGAAAGATTTGGGACAGATGAGGTATTTCCTTATGATGGAGATTAGTAGAACCAAATAGGGTTTAAATGTCTTTTAGAGGAAATACACACTAGACTTGTTGCAGGAAACAGGAATGTTTGGAGCCAAACCTGTAGAAACTCTCATGGAAGCTGAGTGCAATTTAGAATACAAGAAGGATGGGGTACCAGATGACACTAGAAGATACCAACAGTTGGTAGGAAAGCTCATTTATCTAGCTCATACATGACCAGATATAGCTACGCTGTGGGAGTTGTAAGTCAGTTCATGAATCAACCGCAAGAACAACATACTTGAATGCAAATCATGGGCAGTCCTTGCTAGATAGGAGGTCCACTACTGGATACATCGCTTACTTATGGGGAAATCTAGTTACTTGGAGAAGTAAGAAGCAACCAGTAGTTTCCAAAAGCAATGCTGAGGCAGAACTGAGGGCACTAGCCCTTGGGGTCTGCGAAGGGATCTGGATGATTAGAGTTCTAAAAGAACTAAGACTAATGCATACTGGGCCAATAAAGCTTTGGTGTGATAGTAAGTCAGCTATAGAAATGGCCCTAAATCCTGTGCATCACGACAGGACAAAGCATGTGGAAATTGACAGACACTTTATAAGGGAAAAAATTGAGGGTGGTATCATTGACTTATCCCATATCTGAACAAAAAATCAAGTGGCAGATTTGTTTACTAAGCCATTACCCAAAGACTCATTTGAAGGACTAAGGAGCAAGTTGGGAATGATCGACATCTACTCACCAGTTTGAGGGGGAGTATTGGAAGACAAGGCCGAAGCCTAATAAGCCGTGTGTTTTATTTATCAGTCTCATTCTTTGTATTTAGATTATTAATTTGAGTAGGATTATTAGTCAGATTAGGATAGATTTCTTTGATTCTCTTTTTATCTTTGATTTACCCTAGCTGGTTATATATTGTACTCCTTGGCTTCAGAAATAATATATTGAATAGTTTTATTATTGGTTCTAATTCCTCAAGAGAGAAGGGGGAGAGAGTAGAAGGCAATAGACGGAAGAGAAAGAGAGTTCCACTAGGTTGATCACAATACAGCACACTTACAAATAAGAGATAGCCTGATTATATAAGCAAAGTCCAACTGCTGGTAAACTAACTATTATTCTAACTAACTCACATAATTCTGTTATTTATTTATTACAATATCATATCAATACCCCCCTCCCCAAAGACCCTTGTCCTCAAGGGTCAAGGTACATAGAACCTTGCATCAACCTAGATCCTTGAAGCATTTTGATTAACTTTCCCTTGAACCATATCCGAATTAAAATTCTTGTAGGGAAAACTTGAATATGAGAAATCCATTGCAGCAATGAACTTGGGCCCTTTTCTTGAAAGATAAAGCCCATATGCTTATCTGATATTACTAAATCCAGTGTAAATCTAAAATACTTCTATTGCTTAAACAAAGTGCAAGCCAATTGTAATCCTATATATGAAGGAAAAGTGCTAGCTGCAGGCTGAACAGTCCTGGAAACTGGGTAGTTTATCCAAAAGTTGCGTTTGCATGTCACCAATTGGGACCCACTGTCATTTGATGACTGCTTCCTATCCTCACACTGTAAACCTCCAACGAAGTGAAATATGGAAGACCCATTAACACCAGATGGCATTTTCACATTGTTTCCGATCAATAGAGAGACGACACTTGAAGAAAGTGAAGAAGCCGAGTCCATCTTTGAAGAAACAGAGCCTGAAATAGGGTTAGTGGTTTTCAAAACTCTTCCAGATGCTATTCTCATACTTTCTCGCGTTCTTGGAGCTTGACACTCAAGATTAATACCATGCATGTAGAGCCTAACTCCATTTGTACATGTCCTTATGCCTTTGTTCTTCATTGTCGCATGCAAGAACATCTGCGTGGACACCCCAAGGTCATTCGAACTTGGCTTTGCTTCTTTGTTTTGCTCCATTGTGCTCGACGTAATTCGCTCAGAGCCAGAAGTTGCAAGCCCAAAGCTCTTTGTACCTTTCTTTACAGTGTTGGTCTCCCTTGGCGCACTCGACGCACCTTGGGCAGGTTCAAGAAGACTTAGACTTGTGGTTCTTGTGATGTTGCTGTCTTCACAAACATCTTGAGGACTCTTCTGTGGTTGCTCGCTGACGCCAGACGATTCTTGCATTTCAACGAATACCTCTTGGGCCTCGTGCTTCTTGCGCTTCCATTACAAAGCGAGCTCCTGCATTCTTGCGAGGCTTTTGGCTTTGCACATCGTCCGAGGCGTGAACAGACGTACTGGTTTGGCATAGTCTTCTTGCAGCATCGAGATGTAAGCATTAACCAACCATTTTTCAGGCAATGAGATTTTGGAGGAAATTGCGTCAAATTCGGAATTAAATTTTGCCAAGAACCCTCAATGTCGAAGACAGAGCAAGTCCTTTTGTTTCATGATTTCTTGAAGCTGCGTGGACAAGCCAAGAAGGGCCTCTTAATTTAGTGACGGAGCCTTGTAGTCCATCGACTGAATTCAATTTCTGTTCGATGTTGAGGAGATGTTCCTCCATGGAACTTGAAATTGATTGGGAATGAGGGAGAAAGAACCAAGTAGGGGGGGAGGGCCAAGGAAAGACTGGCTCTGTTATGTTATTGGAAAAGAAAGAGAGGTAGGGCCAAGGAAAGATTGGCTCTGAATACCACTGTTATGTTATTGGAAAAGAGAGAGAGACAGAGAGAGAGAAGGGAAAACGAAGAGAAACAAAGAGAATAGGGGAAATTAGAGAGAAGGGGGAGAGAGTAGAAGTCAATAGACAGAAGAGACAGAGAGTTCCATTAGGTTGATCACAATACAGCACACTTAGAAATGAGAGATAAGCTTGTTTATATAGGCAAAGTCCAACTGCTGGTAACTAACTATTATTCTAACTAACTCACATAATTCTGTTATTTATTTATTACAATATCATATCAGAAACATAGTAGATCATAGAAATTATCTGAAAGAAGATTCATTTCTTAAGATTTAGTTACCTTGTATACCAGATCGAAACCACCCTTCCAAGCTTATTAGCAATGCTGAAGTTGATGGTTGCAGTTGCAACGATTCTAAAATGAAACAGTGGTAGCTTCTCAAGTTTTGCATTTTTCACATCTCCTAGTGGGTTTCTTCTTTTTTTCTGCAATAACTTTGCCTTGCTTTCCTTTTTTCTTGCTGAATACAATCATATATCTGAAATACCTCAAAGTAAATCAATACAAGAAATCAAGCAGTAACTGATTATAATATATTTTCCTTCTTCATTTGTTGACAAAGATATTTGGGGGGGGGGACATGGCTAAGAATTGTTACAAACCATTTCTGTTATTCAAATTATTTCTGGATACAATGAAGGCTAAGTTTAGGTGATTTAGTGATCTAGAGTGAAAAATGATTGCATGCACAAGTCTGCATGTAGCAAATATTTCAAGGAAAGATTTGGGATCTTGCATGCGTCATGAAATATTAATGTATCACCTAAAAAACATGTAATAATGCATTGTTGATATGCTATGGAAGGTATGGATTATTTTCTTAACGAGAATTAAGATGAAATAATTTCATATTTATAAGCTCCCCATGCATCGCGCGGAAAGCACAGGCTAGTTTACCAAAGCAACAAATCAATGAAGAGAACATGATTATTCTTGAAATACACAGGTATTTGGGAAATGTACCAGAATATTTAGCAGTCCACGCGTTTGAGATATAAGCACAGATGGCAATGGTAATCACTCCTTCTATCACTGTTACTGTGATAACTACTTTGAAGCCCTTTTTCTTCCTATCTGTACTGTTAGCATTATAAACTCATTTAGAAACATCATAAGATCAAATAATTGACTCAACATGTACCTACCATGTTCTGAATAGGCTTGGTGGATGTAAAGATTAATTCCTCCACTGGACAGTCTTACTATGCCTGTTAGGTTTATTGTCCAGTATATGCAGGAAAAAGCAGAAACATGTGCATATGCTGTACAATTGCAATTTTTTTGGCACTGATTTTTGTATGTGTCTTTAGAAACAAATGATGGCGTTGAATTTTTTGGATTATTTGTCACCTGCAGCTCAAGAAACCAATCATCTTTGCCTCCATCACTTGCACACTGTAGTCACGCCCTTCTCACACACTCGTCCAATTTTGGTTATTCCGTTCATTGATATTTCTTGGTTCAAACCCTTTCAAACAACTGGAGGTTGGTGATTTGCTGGAGGCACAGATCCCATATGTCCCACAGTAATTATAAGTGTCACAGTTTTCTTGAACCTTTTGCTCTCCTACTTTCTTTGTTCTTGTTGTGTAAGGCAATTTTCTTTCAGAAGGTTTTTTTTTCTTGATGAACCAATTTTCTGGTTCTGTCACCTGGATGTTGGAAACTCTCCCATAATGTCTTGCCTGTTTGGTCTATCAGCACAAGGTTACCAGAATTGAGAAGTTGGGCAGTGAAACTCGATGCCTTGTTTGAGACATTTGATGACCAAAAGATCTTTTTCTTCCCATTCAATACTGCAAGATATAGTAATGATCCCACAAGAATCCTGCAATGGTTGGTTTTTGTTAGCCACCCATGTGATTTTGGAATTGAAGACATGCCAGATTCCGACACAATGATCTGTGGTATTTTGGGGGCTGAAGAATCCGAGTTTGAATGCGCTGTTGTTTGAGCTTACAGTTTCTGAATCTTTGATGAACACAGATGATGTAATGGAGTCTAAGGCAGTGATCAAACCTACACATAGGCTTAAGAGCATGAGAAAAATTGGCTGTAATCCCATGAGAAAAACCAGTTCCCATTTCTTGTTACTATCTATGTCTCTTTCCCATTTCATCACAAGCAGGAGCATTTCCCCTGTTGTTATTATTGGGCATAAGTCTTTGAAGCCAGGCCAAGGTGCTGCTGGGAGTCTTGACTGCGGTCACCCCAACTAGTCAGTCCCTCACACTCTCTCCCTCTCTCTAAATTTTCTTGTAAGCTCAACATAGTGACATAAGGAAGACTGGAAGAGCAATGACTTTTACTTTTGGCCACAGGAGGACAGAAGACTTTGATGCAAACCGGTCCCACACTTTTATTTCTAGTTGTATCTCTATCACACCTTATCATGTGTCATGATGGATGATCACCATGTGTTTGTATGTATGTATGTATCCCACCCATGCTCACACATGCACACAAGGAAGAAAGACTAATGACTATTCGCGCCAGAGCTAGAATCTTGTGTTTCTTGGTTTCTGTTTAGCCACACGTATGACTTCGGAGTTGGACAAAGAAGAATCCAAGTCTGAGTTGGAATCTATGACGAATACAGATCATAGAATGGTGTTTAAGACCCTGATTAACAACAGACGCAGAAAGTTGAAGGCATGAGAATATATGTATGTGTAGTAATCCCATTACTTCAAGGACCAGAAAACCAGACGTCTTATTTACTTAATCTTCTCCATATCTAGCGGTGACTAGCTTTCTTTCTCCCCCCCCCCCCCGGGGGGTTGGTTGTGAAATTTAACAACGTCACTCCTTGTACATGCTTTGCTTCCTTGGGTTATGATCTGCATTTAAAAAGCACTTTGATATTTTTCGCTCAAAACTAAAAAAAGCTGTGATATTAATTCTTTGACCCGTCAATCCTGGACTGGTAGAGACTGCTCTCCTCGTGCCCCGTAATTAGTAGTATCCCGTGACCATCACATCGGTGAGCTATTTTGGCAACCGTATTTTATGCCATAAAATCTTTTTTTCTCCCCTCTTGAAAGCATAAGTTATTTCAAAATGTTGCGGACCTAAAACGGTGTCAAAATGATGTTAGTTGCACAAAAAAAACATCGTCGTTACCGTTTCAATAAAATTAAAAGCTGCGTTTACTGAAATTGTAAATTTGCAGAAACATTTAGGAAAAGCAGTTCCAAACCTTGGAGCTGATAAGCAAAGCCAGAAGCATTTCACCAGTAGAGCGAGGTCTCTGTCAGTTGTTATCAAAGTTTCAGAATCAAGGATGCCAAGAGATGGGAAATTATGTGGAAATGACATGTGAAGTGGTGGGACTATTCTTATGGAAAAATGTAGGGGAATCTACGTGGAGCTGTTTTTCAATAGTCTTTCACAACAAGCAAAGAGATGGCAAGTCTAATTTTTTGGTCAGAGAAGAAGTCAAGTTCTTAGCGGGCAACCATGAATTTACACAAGTTCCTCCAGGAAATAGCCACTGAAAATGACGACGTAAAAGACACGCCACTTGAAGAGCGGCCAAGTCGGTAAACTCTGAAGAGGATATTTCAACCATGATCAAGAGTATGTGTGTCTATCGATCCTTAATATAAGACTCTTGATTAATTAAAATAGATTAAGAAAGTTGCTATATTATTTTTAAAATATTTATATTTATTATTTTTTTCAAACTAATTTGTCTTACTGATAAATTGATATATAACCTAATAATACATATAAATATTGTGAAAAAATAATAATGTATGCTATAATTAAGTAATTTAGTGATTTTTTTAATCTTTTTAAATTAGTTAATTGGATCATAGTGTCTGTGTATGGACTATTCAAATTAAATTTAGGGCGTTCACATTCCATCTCATCTCAATGATAAGGAAATGAGCAATGGATACGGAAGCCTACATATATTTGCGCAAGCTATGCATGCATCCTATTCAAAGACAAAATACCAGTATCCGTAGCTTCATGGAGGCTTTAAAATACAAATATAATTCAGTCTGATGAAGTTCCATTCCAAACATTAGCAACCATTTTTAACTTCAGGTTGTGGGAATAAACCGGTAATACTAGAGCTCAAGCGTCATATATATGCAGTTCAAGTTTAACTAAGAATATTAATGAACAAATATGTCCAATACTATATCCAGTTCTTAATATAAGAGCTAGCTGAGTAATTTGAGTAGATTAAGAAAGCTTGTTAAGTTAGTTATTTGTAATCAATAGGTGTTATCTTTCTAGAATATTTTTGCTAATCACTAGTATTAGCTAGAACTACCATTTGATAGAAGCTCTATCATGTGCAACTACTATAAGAACTACTTTTAAAAAAATAGATAAATATGAGAGATAAAGTAGATTGAGATCTTATATTTAAAACAAAATTGAATATTAAACTAGTTCTCATATTAAGAACCAGAAATAATACTTCTTTAGATATTTCATATAAATGCTCTAGCAGAATATTGCTTGTCTACCCACATAACTAGAATGAAAACTGTTCTAAGCATTTGAGTTATATTAATTTGGTTACTGCTTTTTTAAATCACTGTCTTCCATCTCACTCGCATGTCAGTGCCAGCGGCGCTATTGATAGAGCATGCCTTGTTGCTTTGTTGGGATTATTGTGCACTCAATACAACCTGCCTTTGACATTACTTTGGTCACGGAAGGCCTGTCTCTCGTAAGTTCTTCCACTCATGAAAGTCCTATTTGCATGCCTAAAAATTTGGTTCTGAGATTTCAGGAATAATAGAAGTTGTAATGTCCTCTTCATTCAAAATTTCCATGCCTAAAAGACAAAAGCAAAAGCAGCATAAAAATTATTTATCAACTCAGCTTTGTTGAAATTATACCAAAGTTAAATTTGAGTGATATACCATTAGGCTCGGAGAGTGTCCATTTATACAAAACCATGTCACTTTCCTACTACTGATGATCTCTAGTACCAAGACTCTGAAGCCGAATGCGTCTGATTTGTCTAAAGATAGTCATTCCATTGCAAGTGACATGTAGCCATTGCGTTTAATCCTTAAAGTTGGAGATCAAATCATATGAATATTTCTAGTGTTATTGTAGTACTAGGAAGAGAGAAAACATGTTCACTGTCTTCCAACATCCCTCGTAGTATTATCTTCATCTTCATTACTTTGGAAGAATATTGACATGCCAAAATTTAATATCTTTGGATTAAGCCCTCCATGAAACAAAATATTACTAGACTTTAGATCCCCATGAATAATTTAAATCTTCCCTTCCAATCTAAAGCCTTCTTAATTTATTGATAGGATCTACCAAAACAAGAGAAAGTTTATTAAAATACAAATACATATTTTGATTCAACAAAATGCAAGGGTTTTGTTTACTTGATTAATATCCTTTTTTTAATAATTCTTTCTCAAACTCTAGTGGACTCAGAAGCAAGAAGACCGCTGTGAAATTCATATTGGAAAAGATAAGGATGTATAACAAAGTTGGTGGGTGAACCAAAAGAGGGGAAAAAAAAGAGAGAGAAAGAAAGAAAGAAAGAAGATTGCAAAGCCCATGGATAAGATACAGGCACTACAAAATAATAAACTAACCGAAGACTAAAGCATCCAAACTCTTTTTAGGCATGTACTCACAGATCAACATCTTTTCCTCTCCTTCGATACAGCAGCTAGAAGTCTAACTAAGTTCCAGTTTTGTAGCATTAAAATAATAACCACTTCATTCATAAACTCTACTAGCCCTTGTCCAGATGCTCTAGAGACTTCAATGCATCTTCCTGTCCATCTTGCAATTCTCCCTATAAGAATATGTTATGAAAAAGCAGTTACATCATAAATATTATTTGAAAAGAATTTGAACTTCTCATGATTAAGCTACCTCATAGACAAAAACACAAAGCCACCTCTTCCAAGCTTGTTAGCAGAATTGAAGTTGTGTTGTTGCGGATTACTCTGATTTAGTTATTTTCATGTCTTCAGTTTGGTCTGCATTTTGGTTTGTTAGATATAATTATGCTCTGATCATCACTAATGTTCGTTTATTTCCTTTACTTCTAGCTGAATCCAAGCATAATATAAAAGGAAAAAAAAGAAGAAGAAAAATGACAGTAGCCAGGAGAAACAGAACATAAATATTCTTCAAACAACTTAGATATTGAAAAGGAAAACACACCGGGATGTCTAGTAGTCCACAACCAAACAATATATTCAGCAACAATGATAATTACTCATACTGTCACCGTAACTATAATGACTACTTTTAACTCCCTCTTCCCCCCATCTCTATACAAAGCAGTAAATAATTTAGAATCCATATATTGGACAAATTGAGAAATATACACAGCAAGAAATATCATTATATTATATACATTTTTTTGAAATATTGCATCCACCAAGTTCAGAATGGGTTACACGGATCCACTTCTCCAACTGAGAATTATACAATGTCAATTAAATATCCAATCGAAGACATGCAGCCAGTTGCAGCATCATATGCATATGCTGTACAATTGCAAATATTTAGGCATTGAATGCTGCATTTGTCATGATGAACAAATGACTGGTCTGCAAAATCTGGCACTTCTGTCATTGGTAGTTTCTAAAACTTATCACCTTTGTAGGTATCAGTCCCATTTTTCACCTACCCATACTCCAATGATTCCCTTCTCAAGCATCCACTTGTCCAGTTTTGTCAATTCCATTCATCAGCATTTCAGGGGAATTTCTAGAATCACAGTTTCCAAATGCACCACATAGGCCATAAATACAATCTTCGATTGATCGCACCTCATTTTTGCATTTGTTCATCCAGGTGTTTTATACTAGTTGTCCTTCTGAGCTCAAAACAAAAACATCAGGGAAAGACTCATTTGGCAAAGAATATGTCATTTGAGCAGACCCATTTTCTTCCCTTCCTATATTAAATCCATTTAGTTACTTTGCAGCATACATCTTGGCCAACCGAAATACATGACCATACCAAGGACCTGACCTCCACTACGGCCATATTTGATTCCACATGAGCACATCAGGAGTACTGGGGTGCTCTAGGCTGAGAGAGAAGCTTCCAGTTGATGGATAAGAAGGGCTCTTCCATGAAGTAAAGTTCACTTTCTCACCTATCTTTTGGTTACTACTCGTTACCCAATTTGCAAGGAATGTATTACCTGGATGTTTGAAACTCTACCATAGTGTCTTGCTAGTATCGTCTGGCAGGATCATGTTTCCATTACTAAATTCGATATATTTGATGTCCAAAAAACCTCTTTATGATTCAAGACTTCAAGATTCTTGTCCTCATATATTGTAAGAATCCCATAAGAATCCTTCGTTAGTTGGTTTCTGTTAGCTTAGCCAGAAGACGGTGGAGACAGAAACATGCCAGGTTCGTATTTAGCGATTTGTTGTACTTTGGGGGGTGAAGAGTCCTAGTTCAAACTGCAATTGTTTGATCTTACATCTTCAGAATCTCTGATGAACCGAGATGTTTTAATGATGTCTAAGCCAATGGTAAAATCTGCACAGAAGCCAGAAAGTACAAGAGCAACAGGTAATAACTTTCCAAGTGAACCGATTCCCATGATTTGAAAGAACACTCCTTAATTTCAGAAAGCTTGATATACTAATTCCAAAGTACTCCCTCATTTCCATCCGCCTATCTTGGAATATATATGTGCGCCCCACACATTCTTGCATGTGTAAATATTGCTCCATTGACCCACGAATTACTGTTTGAGGCAGCAAAATCATAGCAAATTTTTATATTTTAGTTTCTTATATGATATAATGAAGATGGTATTGAAGCTCAACCTCGGAATCCCTTGCCAATGTTTTTTATGCTATTCTTCAAAAGCAGGTTTAAAATGTTTGTTTTGGGTCAATGTCAAAATGTCAAACTACAAGATAAATCACAAATGGAAATGTCAAAATCAGCTCAGAACAACTATATATGCTTATCATTCCATCATCAAAGGATTGGAATACAATATCTGGATATATCGATGAGAACAATAAAATGCAAAAATGACGGAGCAGAGAGCAAAGAAAATTGAAGGGAGAGAGAGGTAGCAGAAAATCCAGCAGAGAGAAGATTTCCCAAAATCAATCACGCCCCCTCCTATCGAAGCTTCCAAGGCTTCTTCCTGGCTCTCTGATTCCTTCTCATGTGATCCGATCCATTCCCCATAGTTACGCCAGTCCTAGCAATTGTCTTGACACAAGACGTCTTCATAACATTTAATCCTTCTCCACATTCTATTTTACTCATGGAGATATTGGTCTCCCTTTTGATCAATGTCAAAAAGTCTTCATAATAAACAATCTCTTATGTTTGTTAGCAGATACACAGGATATATAACTTGCCGTTGATCACATTACTTCAACCGGATGCCATCTTCTATTTGACAATTTTTGTGTGTGGAGTCTGTTGTAAAAATTGCAAAAAGGGTGCAATGTGTATCATGAGTTTAAATCCTAGCCAAGGATATTATCCAAAAGCGTCTTCATAACTTCACACAAAATGAACACATGATAGAACTTGCATAGTTCTCATTGATAACAGACTATTTAGCAAAATTTAACTAAAAGCAATAGTCACCCATATCCCACACACTGTAGGTGTTAGATGCATTTCTTATGCTGTAAGATTAGCAGTATAAATAAGTTTGTGAAAATATGTCAAAAGATATATAGTGCTCAGAACAAACACCAATCACATCTCGCATTTACAAACTAGCATTAGGAGGAAACTGGCACATAAATGTTCACTAAATACAGCGAACATAATAAATATTTAGGCCTAACAAGGCAGATTTTTTGACATATTTCATAATTCATGTCTTTTGTCAGTAATTCAAGAAGATATTAAATGATTTGTTTTCTATTTTGTTCCCTATTAATGCATTCATTAGCAGTCAAACAATATTTATTTAAAGGGTACTTATTGCAACCTTTCTAAATATTAAGTTGTTTACAAAACAAGTTGATGCAGCGAAGGAGTTCAGAAAAATTATGTTAATGATGAGATAAAGGTGTCCGTGAAAGACTATATTATTATTATTTGTATTATATAGATCATAGAGTAACCCTATAAGATACGTTAGTAATGAGAAGAACGTAACATTTGGCTCTTTAGAAATTATAATTCTGATCCACTTCTTAGACTAAATTTTCATTTTCTTCATTGCATCATTTCATTTATAGTCGGTCCTGTAGCCATATATAAGTAGTAAAACTCGAAAAGATAATAATCCTACCAAGGAAAGAAATTTTGTGTGAGTTTGGCTATCAAAATAACAAAAAGATTACAGATTTTTCAGAAATGTCTATTTTTATTTTACCTTTTGCTGATTATATTGAAGCTTTTCTTGTCATTATTTGGAAAACTTGCTAAGAATGTGGATGATATGAAGAAGGAAGACAACTACATATATTAATATTTTAAATTGTAGGAAGCAACCATGAGATTGAAAGCTAAGGTATAGTCAATATTTCATGAGTATTTGCTGACGATGATGATTCTTCTTGCCTATTCAAGAATTTTGGAACTTAGAAAAATTTATTGTGAAAAATAAATCCATACGACTAAATTTATATGTGGAGTTACTTTTTTTTTTCCCTTTAATAAAAAGGACTCACCCATTCTCCTAAAAATATATATACACATGGTATCAAACTTTCTAAACATTAAATTGCCCTAAAAGAAGTTGATGCAATGAAAAAGAAAGAAAATCATATTAGTGATGAGGAGAAGATCGATTTAACCTTGCAAGTTGTCTATAATCACATCAAGACAATACTGTTATTATCATTGTATCGTATAGGTTGCAAAGTAACCCCATTCCAAATTTTATAAAGTGTAATTTCACTTATTGAATCATGTAACATTCCAAATTTTGTTTTAGGATTTAAGTTTCATTAAAAAGTGATTAATTAATAGTATTTAAATTTTATCTTACTGCCTAAATTACAAATCATAATTTTGATGAAATATATATAAATTTTAAAAAATAATAGTTTTAAAAAATAAATAATAATAATAGCAAAAACAAGTTGGAAAGAGGGGTAAACCTGGTGGGCCGTGGCACTTTCTTTTGGGGGTGGGGCCCGGGGGAGTTTGAAGTCATTTTAACAGTGGGGTCACGTGTACCCCCACCATCAAAGCTTTTCCCCCTCCCCTTCCTGCTTCGTTTTTTTCGGTAATAAACCATCCGGCATCCGACCCCGATTACCCGGGATCGACTAATCCGGATTCGAGCCGGGCGACAAGTAAAGCTCTCCCCAGTACCCTTTTTAACAAGCGAAGTTTTGAACCCCTGCCCTCAAAGAGCAAAGACCCGCCTCGACTTGTGACCTAGCCAGTCACCACTAGGCCAGGAGTAGTTGGGTTGCTTCGTTTTTTTTTTCTCCTGGTCCGTGCGTTCTTCCGGTGAGAGTGAGTGAGTGTGAGAGGAAGAAAGAGGGTTTGCTTTGGGGCTCTTTATAGATATTTTATTAAGTTATTTTCACCTTACCTTTTTTTATTTACCTTCTTCTTTTTATTTTTCAAGTTCTTGGCAGAAAAATAAAGTTTGTTAGAGCTTGATAGATTTTCAATCCTTGAGACTTCTAACTTATTTTTATAATATTAATGGAGTTTATAGGGTTAGAATAGGAGTCTTATAACCTAGATTTTTATTTAAATGATTGATTTGAGAAAATATAAGTTAGGGTTTGTTGAAAAATTATGAGGTGTAATACTGGTGATATTAATTTTGAAATTAATCTTTTAGTTTAGTTCACTGGAGGTTATATTGAAGATTTAATGCTTAAGCTTTGAGGATTTTGTTGGAATATGAATGTTGATGATTGTTAGAGGGACTTTAACTAGTAGAAGTTGGATGTTTTGAATAAATTGAGAAAAATATTATAATTTGTTGATTCTAATAAGTGAGGAATGATTAATGGAAGAAGGGAATATGATTGTAATGATGATTTGAGGCATAGTGATGTATGGTTATTTTTCTCTAAAAATCAAAGTGAGCACTTTTGAGGGCTTTCGAATGATTTGAAAGAATTATTCTTATTAATAATATTATGAGTGAAATAGAGTTAGGAAGTTCTAGAAATTGTTATTTGGAGGAATAGATGAATTATTATTATTTTTCCTAAAGATTTTTTTTCAAGTAAGCCAATTGTGGGGATTTAATTAATAAACTATTTTAATGCTATATTAATTAGTTTTTTTTAATATATGTTTATAAATTTATTATTATAGATTGAGTTTGGTTTGGGCTCAAGTCTTAAATCCTCCCATTTTAATTCTTGTATCAAGAACTTGAGATAACCACTTTCTAATTTACCTTGTATACTTGTTAATGTGATTATAATCATGTGTTGATATTAAAAATGTTATCATTATACATTATGGTGATTTATGTATAAGAAGTGAACAGTATATATATATATATGAAAATTTATGTTTTGATAAATTTATTAGTTAAGTGGGCATGAATTATTTTATCTTGTGATTCTCTTATTGATGTTGAACAAAATGTGATTATTGAATAAGAGAATACTTTATGAATATTGGATTGTGTGGAATTGGATGGTTGAAATGCTTATGGAGATGTATTGGCTTGTGCTGAAATGTAATTGTAGGAGGTTTGATTATTTTATACCACGTGATATAGCCGCCACTTAGGGCCCAATAGCTAGCTTCAACATTCTTAGGGCCCTTGGTATCTCCCTTCCTTTAGCCAAGTCAAGAGTCAGCCTAAGGAACATGACATCTTTTCATATTCCAAGAAAAAGGGAACCTATAGTCCGATATGAGCTCTATAACGTTTGGCTGAGTTACACCTCATTATTAGAGAGCTTGGTGCAGTTTTGTTAAAGAGAAAAATCCTATTATGTGTGAATAGCCCATAGGTTTTGTTAGAGGTTACAAGGAGGTTATGAGGATCGTTGATGAAGTTCTGTGCATGCAAGTACTTTTTGAATTATTATATGTTGTTTTCTGTAAAGATGTTTACCCTATATGTTATTTTGAAATTGTACTTTGCCCACTTAACTATCTTGTAATCACTCCATATATACTTGTTGAATTGGAATTGTGTTATTGGGTCAATTTTATTCACCCTACGGTTATTTAATATTTCAGGTGAGGGTTTAGGTATTGGTCTCAAGAGAAAGTTGTCCAAGGCTTGAGTTTTCCTTTCCACTTTGTATAGCCTCTGTTTTGTTATATTTTTTGATGAATGTATATTGTCAAACTTTAAGGCTTTTTTGTTATACTTAACATATGTTTAATTTTTTCGCTTCATTTTGTGCTGTTGGACGGAGCCTTTTTAGATGTATGTGAATGTTATTTTGGTTGGGATTGATGTGGGCAGTAGTGGTAGTTATTTTGGTGGATTTCAAATGCCCTAGCCCATTCATGATTGGTTTTAGTTGTATTTTTGGGGTCCTAGAGTTTCATGATAGATTTGATACACACATGAAAAGTCAAGTGCTAGTTATTTCTTATTACATTAATTATTTTTGCTATTTTGGAATAGTAGCTACTGCTCTGTTGTGGATATAACTTGTTAATGACTATGGTAGATTTCTATTTGATCAGTTTTGTTCTTTCACCATGGTTGACTTTTCAAAGTGATTAGCAAGATCTTTTATATAACTATGATAGTTCTTAATTATATGATTTATTAGTCCTACCATAGTTATTACCTAAATAATTTTGGTTAACTCTTTTCTATTTATTGATCTTTAAAGAATTAATTATTGTTTTGGAGATGTTTAATTACCACTTGTTATGGGGTCTGTTACAAATTACATTTTCATTTTTAATGTATTAGTGTAATAAGAGAGAATATCTTGGTGCAACAACAACAAACAATAAAGTCTTATCCCACTAGGTGGGGTTGGCTACATAGATCGCAAGAAGCCATTGAGCTCTATCCCAAGTCAAATTTTTGGATATATTGTTAATTGAAAAATCTCACCAACTGACTTCATTAAGTGTTGTTTTTAGTCTTCTTTTACTCTTTTTTAGAGGATTTTATACTGTTTGATTAACTCTTCTCACCCATGTATCCAAAGTCTTCTTTGTACATAACTAAACCATCTCAAATGGTTTTTCTACCATTTTCTTATCAATAGCAGCCACTCTAGCTTTTTCTTGCATATGTTCATTATGAATCCTATCTTTTATTATATGACCACATATTTATCTCAATATTCTCATTCGAATATCACCACTTCATGCTCAAAACAACAACAAAAAAAAGAAAAGAAAAGAGAGAATACCTTATAAAAGAAAGGTTAGAGACAAGATGTCAAAGAAATAAACAAATATATAAATAATATTTGGAAATAAGAAAAAAAATTTGCATGCAAGAACCCAAATTTTTATTTATATATCACATACAAATGATCTTAGTAGGAGAAAAACCTATACCCTAAACCCTAAACATACAATGTTAGTATAACAACTTAACTTCTAATCTCTTTTCACATGAAACAGAAGCAATTGAAACCACCCATTAGTCCTTAAATTGAAAAAAATCAAATTTAAAAAATTAATGTTCTCATGTTACTGTTTATTGTAACCCTAAAACTAGTTGAACTTTGAAAACTCATAACTAAATTTACAAAAATCAAAATGAAGTGATTCCACATTCTCTTTGAAGCTTTCAGAAAGATCTTTAAAGTAAAAATACTTTCAGGTGATGAATCTATCTCATATATGCCCAATTTTCTGGCCAATGTATATAGTTCATATGATCAATTTTTCATTTTTCAAAATTATGCTTAACTTTGGATAAGGATAAATTTTTGTACAAAACTCCAATTTTAATGAATTAACACTCATTTTAAAGCTAAAAATAAGATCTATTGATATGCCAAGTTTTATGATCAAATTCCTCCATTTGCCCAAAATCACGTGGACTCTATTGGCTTATTTTAGGTTACTTTTATCTCATTCCAAGTGTCATACTTGTATATTTATGCCATAACAATTCATAGCATGCTTCTACCACATTTCATACCATATAAACTACTCCTTGCTTATATTACATATCATCAAGTAGTTATTAAGTCATCAAAAGATACATATATATATATATATATATATTACAACATTGTAACACATTGATCATAAGTTTATATAACCACATCATAACCATTCTTCATGCTGACATCATTTCCTTGCCTTTCTCTTGAGTACTTGCAGCCTCTAAATGGTGTTAATTTAAGCATAAAGGAGGGTGAGATTTCATGAAAATCTTAATAGCAAACAACCACAATTACAATGTTAAACAAGCAAAGCATGTCGCATGTTATCCTTAAGATAATCAGTAACATTCATGTCTTAGAAAGGAAGCACTATACCATATTAATAATCAATTCAACAATGAATATAGACAAGGCATAAAATACAAGGAGTTAAGCATATTATTATCCAGCTTTCTCTAGCACATCATGGCATGTAAACAAAGAATAACACATAGCAACAAACCTTATAAGTTAGTATTAAATTGTAAGTTCTATGCTACCTCTTAATACACCTGATCCCTTGGTTTGTTGTCCTTGTCCTTGAGTCCTTTCTTAATCAACAATAATGCCCATCAAACAATAATAGCATTCCAAATCAATTGCATAATTCTATCAAACACTTAACTCTAAAACGCTAACTCTTTAATCATTATTTTAGGGTTTTAGTATCATCTTCCTTAATATGATTCCCACATGCCTTTTCTACATGATTTTTCATGTAGAATCTATATATGAACTTAGATTTATCAAAATCCAACTTCTTCCCTTACTTTCCTTCTTGGCTGAGAGGTACTCATAGGATTTCAAAAATTTCATTTTCATTTTTAATATTTCTAAACACTTGTTCTCTACATATCCCTACACAAATTCACTTTCTAAACTCATTGAAAGAATTAAAATAACAAAAATCAAACCCTAGCATGGTGAACCAGCTCTAGACGAACAACATCCCTAAGTTGCACAAGTTAAATTCTTTCCAACAACAAGATTTAAACACCATCAATCAATCATTTTCTATCCCGTAATCCATATATAAATTTTGAATCATTCATATGTTCTCATAAACCAATTTGGACAGCAAATACACTTAGGATTTACAACTATCAAACTCCATCAAAATTATGTTTAAAACCATCAATCCATAGAGTATCATAAACTAAGAAGGAAAACCAAGCTTTTATCTTGATTGAGGACTTGAATCCACCTTGATTTGCCTTGTTTCTCTTCTCCCCCTTCTTCTTCTCATCTTGACTGAACTCTTCTCCCTCTCTTGCTTTTAACGCTGGCCAAAAATTGGCTAGGGAAGGGAGGGGAGAGTATATATAACATTGGCTCCATTCTTTACCAAATGGTAACTTTGTCTACCATCCAATTCTTACCCTAGACACTTGGCACCATCTTGCCCTCTCCTCCCTCTTGATTTTGCCATATATGCCCCCTTAGGTGTCCTTCTATTGAATGAAGATGCCACCTCATGGGATACTTAGGTCCTCTCTCTCCTTATTTGACTCCATATTAACCAGAAAAATGGGAAAAAATTTTGCCCTGCCAAGCTTATGGTTATTACATTGTATAATCTCACAATATTGTTAGATTTTTCTTAGATCTTGTTAAATCTGCTATTTCCAAAAATTTGTTTTCTTGCACCAATAGCTTTCTTTTGATAAAAGGTTTTTCTAATTTTCTCAGATTTTATTTTGCCCTATAACTCTTTCAATTAAATTTTTCTCAAAATTAGCTTTTTACCAATATAATTTGGCTCTAAATATTTTAAAACTAAATTCTGAATCTTTAGAGGCCAAGAATAATTTTAAAATTCATAATAACCTCTCAAATAATATTTTAATTTTTTTAGAAATTATTGAGGCCCCTATATATTTTAAATAATTCAATTTGTCCAATTTTTTCTTAATTAGTCAAAATTTCATGAAGTCATAGAACATTGAAAAATAAATTATTTTCATACTATTTTTATTTTTCAAGCCTCAAATATTGTCCTAAACCCTTTATATAATTTTTTGTGGTTTGTTGAGAATTTTTTGAAATGTTTGGTACACTTTCCTATTCTATTCTATCTTGATTGGATATTTTAAAAATCACAAGCTGGTCCCTACGTTGGTTTCAATTCAAAAGTTGCTCCGTCTATTCGTATAGTACACTGCTTAACCCTTGATCTATTTTATATTTTCTATTTTTAGGGTTAAAATTAATAGGATATCACAGTTAGTAGCTTTGAAATAATAACCACTTCATTCATAAGTCCTACTAACCCTTGTTCAATACATTTTCCTGTCCATCTTGCAATTCTCCCTATAAGAATATGTTATGAAAAAACAATTACTTGATAAATATTATTTGAAAAGAATTTGAACTTCTGTGACTAAGCTACCTTACAGACAAAACCATATAACCATCTCTTCCAAGCTTATTAATACAATTAAAGCTACGTTGTTGTCGTTGAAATTAAATGACTCAAAATCAAACAGTGGCAGTTACTCCGAGTTAGTTATTTTCATGTCTTAAGATTGGTTTGCATATTGGTTTTGTTACGTGTAATTCTGCTCTATTCAGCACTAGTGTTCCATTATTTCTTTTGCTTCTAGCTGAATTCAAACATAATATAAAAGAAAAGAATGAAAAAAGACAGTTAGGTAGGAGAAACAGAACATAAATATTCTTCAAACAACTTAAATATTGAAATGGAAAACACACCAGAATGTCTAGCATCCCCAACCAAACAACATATTCAACAAGAAGGATAATTACTCCAACATCACTGAAACTATAATGGCCACTTTCAACTCCCTCTTCCCTCCATCTTTATTCAAAGCAGTAAATAATTTAGAATCTGTATATTGCACAAATTAAGAGATAGACAGAGCAAGAAATATCTTTATATATATATTTTTTTGAAATATTGTATTTACTAAGTTTAGAATGCACTTCACGGATCCACTCCTCCACTTGAGAACCATACAATGTCAACTAAGTTTCCCATCCAAGACATGCAGCCAATTGCAGCATCATATGCATATTCTGTAGAATTGCAATTATTTAGCCATTGAATGCTGCAATTGTCATGAGAAACAAATGACTGATCGGCACAATCTGGCACTTTTGCTCTTGGAAGTTTCAAAAACAAATCACCTTTGCCAGTATCCCTCCCATTTTCACCTACCCACACTACAGTGATTCCCTAGTCACACATCCACTTGTCCAGTTTTGTCATTTCCATTCACCAGCATTTTTAGGGGAATTTCTAGAATCACAGCTTCTAAATGCACCACATAAGCCATAAATATCAGATTGAATCTCGGATTGATCACACCTCAGCTTTGCATTTTGTTCATCCAGATGGTTAACACTAGCTTTCCTTCTGAACTCAAATCAAAGTACCCAAGAAAGACTCATTTGGCGGAGAATATGTCAAGTGAATAGACCTCCTATATTGAATCCATTTAGATACCCTACAGTATGCATCATGGCCAACCCAAAATACATGACCATTCCAAGAACCTAACCTCCAGATATGGCCATGTTCGATTCCAGAGGAACACATGATATAAACAATTTCCCACGCATCTATTGGTTAGCACTCGTTACCAAATTTGCAAGGAATGTATTACTTGGATGTTTGAAGCTCTACTAGAGTGTCTTCCCAGTATCGTCTAGGAGGACCAAGTTTCCTTATTGAGAGGTTAAGCAGTGGAATTGGATGCCACCTTTGATATATATGAGTCCAAATAACCTCTTTATCTTCATTCAAGGCATCAAGATTCTTGTCCTGAGATATTGTAAGAATCCTAGAAGAATCCTTCATTGGTTGGTTTCTGTAAGCTTACCCAGATGACATTGGTGATAGAAACATACCAGCTTCCTATTTAGCAATTGGTTTTATTTTCATGGCTGAAGAATCCTAGTTCAAACACAGCATTGTTTGAGCTTATATCTTTAGAATTTTTGATGAACTGAGATGTTTTAATGGTGTCTATGCAAAAAAATCCAAAAAGTACAAGTACAAGAGCAACAAGTAATAACTTTCTAACTGAACCAAGTCCCATGATTTGAAAGAACATCCTTAATTTCATAAAGCTTGGTATACTAAACCAAAGGGAATCATAACGTCACAGATCGAGCTTTGCAAGACCACTTTCCGTGGAGGCTCCCCCAACAAGCTTTAATGCAACGACATACTCAAGGCTGAAACACAAGACCACTAGTTAAGCCAGACAAACCGTTTATTAGTTTGACCAATCGCTTGTTGGTAATTTGCTTGTTAATCAAGAAGCAATTATTTTTATGGGAAAATTAATCTTGGGGTCTTTCAAATTTTAATTGAGTTATGACTCAGTCTCTGACTCAACACGACTCAGTTCCTAAACTTTTAACTTGGTTAAAACTTAGTCCTTAATCCTTTCCCAATTAATAAATTAATCATTTTTATACAAAGTAAGCTCCACATGGATTTAGAAAGAAAAAACAGAAAGAAAGAAGTTCATGGCTGACTTCCTTCATATTTTGATAACCACTAGATCTGTCGGCAAGCCGATCTACATACGCTGTGCTAGTTCACCTCTTTTAGTCTTTTCATCTAAAGTACTCCCTCTTTTCTATTTGCCTGCCTTGGAATACACACACATTCTTCCATGTACAAATATTGCTTCATTGACCTACGAATTGTTGTTTGAGGCAGCAAAATCATAGCAAATTTTTTATATTTTAATTTCTTATATGATATAATGAAGAGGGTATTGAAGCTCAACCTAGGAATCCCTTGCCAATGTTTCTTGTGCTATTCTTCAAAAGCTGGTTTAAAATGTTTGTTTTGGATCAATGCCAAAACGTCTTCGTAAGATTGAATTCTCCTTCTTATTCTTCTATTTTCCTTATGGAAATATTTTTCTTCCTTTTGATCAATGTCAAAAAGTCTTCATAATAAACAACCCCCTATGTTTTTCTTCTTTATACACAGAATATATAATTTGCCCTTGATCACATTACTTCAACTGGATGCCATCTTCTATCTCACAATTTGTGCTTTTAGAATCTGTTGTTAATATTGCAAAAAGGGTACAAAGTGTATCAGGAGTTTAAATCCTAGCCATGGACATTATCCAAAAGGGTGCAGCCAATTAGATACTTATATATATATGTATAATATTCTTTTTGCATAACTTCGTATAAGCATGTGTTTCTTTCTAGGAAAAATAACACACAGATCCCAAACAACACAATTTATTAATTTAAGATCCCTTGAAATCTCAAAATAAATAGGACTCCTAGAGGACTAAGAGTAATATATTCTAAATAAGAAATTATGTTGTTATTCATGTCCCCAATTAACAAGCTCATGAGCATAGATTAACAAGTCAATGGGAAGCTATTGATAAGTCAAGGAGTGTTTGTTGGCAACGAAATTCATGAGATAATATAACATCCTCAAAAGATCAAATTATAACAAAAGAATATTATATAATAATTTTTAATCTAAAATCACATATGACCAAAGCATGAAGATTGATAATTTTGTTGTAGACAACTGATAAGTCTCATTATTTGCATATATTTCTAGCCCTAAACTCATGCTTTTGCCATCTATATTTGCATACTTTGGGCATAATTAGCTCCCATATTGAATAAGAGTTGGTGAGAGGAATTGTGAGGTTTTGCAGGTGTTTTTACATGCTTTTATATGCTTTTGTATGTGTGTACTTTTGATCCCTGCTTGGGTGTGAATTTCAGGGAGTTTCAGTGCTGTCCAAGGCACCGCAGCGGATAGGAGAGGCGCCACGGCGGATTTCTAAGGGACTCTCGGTGAAAGGCGCCGCGGCGGATGATCAGAGGCGCCACGGCGGATTGATGTCTACATGAAGCTCAGGATCACTAATCAAAATGGCATCTTTAGGCCAGGCGCCGCGGCGGATGGACAGAGGCGCCGCGGCGGATGACCAAAATTTCCAGATTTAAAACCAGAGTCGCGCGCTTCAGCTGGAACCAGATTTTCAGTTACCCATTCTCCCTCCAAACGCGAATTTCTTGCTCTCTCCGCCCTCTCTCATTTCTCTCTTCCATTTTCGTCCAATTTCATCAATTTCCACCGATCAACCATGGATTTCTCATCAATTCTTGCTGTTTCTACCCTAATCCAAAGTATGAGTAGCTGAATTTCCAAGTTCTTCTAGCAATGAAGCTGACCTGAGTTCATGGAGCTGAACAGGGAGTCATTTCAGATCTATTTTCTACCTTCTATTCTAAGAGTCATTTGTTTCAGTTGAACAATTGTGATTAGAGTGAAGGTTGAGTGATTAGATTTATGTTTCTTGGAATTTAGATCTGATTGAACATTCAGATGTGAGTTGTGTCCTTTAGTTCAGTTGAATAGAGGATTCTCTGTTGATTTGTAAATCTAATTCGTTTTACTTGGACTGTTGTTCTGTAAATCTGAATTTTGGTTGAATACATTGATGATTCACAGTTGTGGTCATTCTTAGAGAATTGCAACTTGCTTCTCAAGTGTTCTTGTCAATTGATTTTCCTTCTCATAGATCAAAACAATGAATCTAGTAAGATAGTTGTTTCTGATCTATGTTAAGAGAGATTTGAGCAGTAGCTGAATCTATCCATTTAATTGACACTAAGAGACTCCAAATTATAAGATTGAACAAGGAAGGTTGGATAAATTGCTAGGGGAACTACTATCTCTTCATCTGAATCTCATTTGCAATTTACCTTTCATTAGATTTGTTTCTTGTTTTGATTTCTCTTTTTCTGAACTCAAGCTCTCATCTTGGTAATTTGATAATTAAAAGTGAATTGTTAAGAATTGAAATACAACTTAAGGCTCCTTGTGAAGAATGACCTAGGTAGTGCCTCACTTGCTGCATTTTCCCTAGTAAAACTTTGATTACCTAGCGACAAGGTTTATCAAATTGGCGCCGTTGCCGGGGAGCCTTACTTGTTGAGGTTCTAAGCAATTCACTGGTGTGCCAAGAAAATTTTTTATGTTTGAAAACCCAAACTTCAGAAAAAGTAGCTTTAGTGTTTTTGAGTTGTGTTGCATTTTCACTTTTGTGCTTTGTTGTTGAGTAGTTTCCCTTATTGCTGTGTTCCAAATTCATTCCATAGGTTGTCAAGGAGTTAACACAATTTGGTAGGCTGTGAATTGTTTGAATCCTTGCTGTAGCAACCTTTTCCCTTTTAATTGTTCTTCCATTTAACCTAATGATGGTTGGTTGTTTTTGTGCTTTTGAGATCTTTTTCTTGTTGAAAATTAATACCATTGTGTTAAGGGTTCAATTTGCAGGAGTGAAGGTGTGAACAGTGTCAGAAGCTGCTGCAGAATTCGTCCATCTGGTTTATCAGTACCAGGCGCCGCGCAGATATCATCAGGCGCCGCAGCGCCTTTCACAGAATCAATTCTGCACAAGCGCCGCGGCGATTGCACCAGAGGCCGCAGCGCCTGTCCATTTCAGCTCGGCAACCATCTCTGTAATAGAGGCCGCGGCGGATTGTGAAGAGGCCGCGGCGGATTTCACCTGATCCCCTCTTAACTTTTTGTTCTCTCTTTGACTTCTGTCTTTTGTCTAATTGCTTTTTCACATTTATTTTATTAGTCTATTCTAGTGTTCTTTAGTTGTATGTCCCAGGATAAAGGTCTTTTACCTTTTGATTGGGAAATCAATAGAACTCTTAGGCAAATCAAGAAAACCAAACAAATAGCTGAGTCTAGTAAGCAACCTATAGTGAGTGACTCTCTTCCTCAAGTTGAATCCTGTTCTTCCTCAGAATCTGAATCTACTTTAGGAGGGTTTATAGACAATCATTTTGTGATGGATCAAAATAATAACAATGCTCAAACTGAGAGAGGTGATGCTACAAATAGACCTCAAAATGAAAGGCAAGCTGAAAATGTTCTCCATAATACTAATCCTCAATTGAATAGAGATGAGGAGAATAGGAGCATTAGAGAAATTAATAACTCAAGTGTGAACTGTGATCCATGTGGTTTTTATAACTTTGAAGCTGATTTTGAACTTAAAGGTACCTTGATTAATGCCTTACCAAGATTCCTTGGTCTTGCAGGGGATGATCCATATAGACACCTTCAGAATATGCATGCGGTTTGTTCCTCTATGAAGCCCCATGGTGCTCAATTGGAAGATGTGCTAAGGAGAGCTTTCCACTTCACATTAGAAGGAAATGCCAAAGAATGGTTGCAAAGCCTACCTCAACACTTCACAACACTCACATGGGAACAACTTAAGAAGGCCTTTTTAGAGAAGTACTTTCCTGCATCAAGGACATCTAAATTGAGGAAGGCTATCTATGGAGTTCAACAAGATAGTAGAGAGACCTTGTATGAGTATTGGACAAGATTTCTAGCTATGCTTTCTAAATGTCCAAATCATCAAATCAGCAAGTCTAATCTAGTCCAATATTTCTATGAGGGTTTGCTATCTCATCACAAGAACACAATAGATGCTGCAGCCCATGGTTCACTATTTGATTTGACTCCTCACAATGCTTGGGAATTATTGGAGAAGATGGCCAACAACAATCAGCAATTCAGCACAAGGGATAACCAATCTGTCAATGAAATTTTAAGGTCAAATCCTACTAACTTTGACTCTCAATTTGCTGCCTTATCAGAAAGGATGGACAAGAGAATGACTAGGATGGAGCAACTCTTGTCAACTAAACAATGTGGTGCTATGGGAACATCTCAAGCCTTGGTAGCTCCCTCTTGTGACTCCTGTGGTTCTATGATGCATTGTACTGAATCTTGCCCTTCTCAATTTGAAGAAGTGTCAGCCATGTATCAACAAAGATCCGGTCAATATCAGCAAAGGAACCCTTTCTCCAACACTTATAACGAAGGATGGAAGGATCATCCCAATTTTAGATGGGGAGGAGGAGAGAACAACAAGGAAGATTCATGCAGAATAGGTTCCAGCAACGTCAACATTCAGAACAAGCTATGGTTCCTTCCCAAGCTACTCAAGAAGTTGGTAATTCAAGGAATGATGACATGTCTCTCTTGTTGAAAAGCATGAACAGTATGAATGCTAATCTCAGTGCTATGGCATCTCAAATGGACAGAATTGATAAGCATACCACTGCATCTGATGCAAGAATGGCTGCTATAGAGAATAGGGTTGAACAATGGGAGACTAAGACTGCAAACTTGGCTAACTTTGTTACCCAAATTTCAGATAATTTCAGCAGTTTTCAAGCAAAAACAAGTGGAGCTTGCCTTCCAATACTGTGATTAATCCCAAGTCATTGAATGCCATAAATTTGAGGAGTGGAAGAAAGGTGACATTCAATGAAAATGATGATAGAATCTGACTTGGAAGAAGATCATTGCACTAAAAGGAGCTGTGTCCAGCAAAAGACATCACCAAGTGTGGAATCTGAAAGCTTAAGAGAGAAGCAACTTCTGCAAGAAAGAAAGGAAGCTGAATTAGAAGTGTAGCTACTGAAGGTTGCACAAATGAAGCAAGCTCTTTAATTCAGGATAATGAAGGCGTCCATGAAGCACCATTGAGAGAGGACTTGGGGCAATCTTCTTCAAGAATTTCAGATCCTAACCAGGACAAGGAAAGATTGAGCAAGAGAAAGTTGAAGATTCTCACAAGAACAACAAACCAAGAAGTCAAGGTAAGGAGGTAAGCTTGAAAGATCTACCTTTTCCTAGAGCTTTTATGTTTGGGCAGAAGGTTGCAAAAGAAAAGCAAAATAAAGAAGTTTAGATTTCTTTAGTAAAGTAGAAATTAACATTCCTTTGCTGGATTTGTTGAAAAAGTGCCTGAATATGCAAAATTCTTAAAAGACATTTGCACTAACAAAAGAAAGTTTAAAACTAATGAATTGGTGCAAGTTGGCCCTAATGTTTCAGCCCTTTTTAAAGCTCAATTACCTGTGAAATGCCAAGATCCAGGAGCTTTCTCCATTCCTTGTCAAATTGGTAAGTTTCATATCTCTAAAGCTTTGCTAGATTTGGGTGCTGCTATCAATGTGATGCCAAGTTCTGTTTATTATGCTTTAGGAGTTGAAATCATGAAACCTACAAGTGTCTTAGTGCAACTAGCTGATAAGTCTATTAGGAATCCAAGGGAATCTTAGAAGACATTTTGGTTCAAGTAAAAGACCTTGTATTTCCTGCTGATTTTTATGTGTTAGATATGACTAATGAGGCCATAAGTGAAAGCACATTGATTTTAGGTAGACCATTTCTAAGAACCGCCAACACCATGATTTGCATGAAGGATGGGATTATAAAAATGGAATTTGGTGGACAAGAAATTCAATTTAACATGTATGAGATGATGAAACATCCACATGAGGATTATTCTCTGTTGGGCTTAATATGATTGATGTGTCACTTGAAAATGAGTGTGAATCTATTTTTGAGCATGATAGCAATGATGATACTGAAGATTCTTTCGTCTCTTTCTCCTCCATATATTCTCCTTCATCTTCTTTTTCTTCACACCTTGATGATGTGCCTAGCATTGATTCTAAAATTGATGGCTGGCTTTCCACTTGGAGTGAGTTGTCTTCAGTTTCATCCATTAAGTCTTCCATTGATGCTAACTCCACACTGTCAAGTGATGAACAACTTGCAAAAAGATTGCTTGTAGATTTCTCAACAGCACAAGAGAGTGAATCAACTCCTATACAAGAAGGGGAAGGTGAAGGGCACAAGACTCATGATTGCAAGGCCAGCCCAAGTCTCATGGATGAACCTCCATTCAAGGAGCATGCAGCTGAACCTTCTGAACAACAGGATTTGTCTTTAAATTCTTATCACATTTTGTATTCCAATCCTGTTTACAAGTCACTTGATCTTAATTTCTTTAACCATGCAGAATTGGAACACCTCTTGGAAATCATGCGAAGTGCAGCTACTCCCAACCCTAGGAGATTAAGCATGACACCAACCAAATTTGCCGAAATATGCAGCATAGGGAGTGCACTTTTGCAATCTAATTTTACTTCTGAAATTGGAATTCCTCAAGATTATTCTGCATCTAACTTTGAGTTTTCACATGGATTTACAAATGTTTTAAATGCATTGTTGCAGGGACCAACTAAGGAGAGTTACTCACATGGGATGAATGTACAACTGAAATTTTTGGTATTGAAGCTTTGAAGCAATCTGGAAATAATTGCACTACCTTGGAGCTCAAGAAATTGATACCCTCAGTAGTTCAACCTCCTGAATTGGAGCTTAAACCCTTGCCATCAACACTGAAATATGCATTTTAGCTGAAAATGAAAGACTCCCGGTGATAATCTCTAACTCTTTAACTGATATTGAGAATCTCAATTACTTGCTGTTTTGAAGAGGTATAAAAGTGCAATTGGGTGGTCTTTAGCAGATATTCCTGGTATTAATGCTTCAATTTGCACTCATAGAATATTGTTAAATGAAAATGCAAAGCCCATAAGGCAACCTCAAAGAAGACTTAACCCACTCATACTTGATGTTGTTAA
Organism: Neltuma alba; assembly: GCF_004799145.2. Taxonomy (NCBI): domain Eukaryota; kingdom Viridiplantae; phylum Streptophyta; class Magnoliopsida; order Fabales; family Fabaceae; genus Neltuma; species Neltuma alba. The sequence goes on along the minus strand of NW_021635638.1, from coordinate 186,691 downwards.
AAAGGAAGTAACAAAGCTGCTTAGTGCTGGTATCATATACCCTATTTCAGATAGTGAGTGGGTAAGTCCAGTTCAGGTTGTTCCTAAGAAAAGTGGGATCACTGTGGTTAGGAATGAAAAAAATGAATTAATCCCCACTAGAATCCAGAATTCTTGGCGTGTTTGCATTGATTATAGGAAGCTTAATGATTCTACAAGAAAAGATCATTTTCCCCTACCCTTTATAGATCAAATGCTTGAAAGATTAGCTTGTAAATCTCACTATTGTTTCCTTGATGGTTTCAGTGGCTATTTTCAGGTTCCCATTGCACCTCAAGATCAAGAGAAGACTACATTACTTGTCCCTTTGGCACATTTGCATATAGAAGAATGCCATTTGGACTTTGCAATGCACCGGGCACATTCCAAAGGTGTATGCTATCCATCTTTAGTGATTTGCTAGAGAATGGAATTGAGGTGTTTATGGATGATTTTACCATCTATGGAAATAATTTTGATGAATGCTTAGTGAATTTGGAAAAAGCTCTATCTAAATGTGTTGAAAAGGACCTTATCTTGAATTTTGAAAAATGTCACTTTATGGTTCAACAAGAAATAGTTCTAGGTCACCTAATTTCTGAAAAGGGAATAGAGGTCGACAAAGCAAAGATTGAAGTAATTTCCTCTCTACCCTATCCAACAAATCTTAAGGAGCTTAGAGCTTTCCTAGGCCATGCTGGATTTTATAGAAGATTCATAAAAGATTTCAGTAAAGTGACTTTTCCAATGTCTAAATTGCTGCAAAAAGATGCTTCCTTTGATTTCACTGATGAGTGTAAGATGTCTTTTGATGAGATTAAATCCAGATTGACTTCTCCACCTATTTTGACTTGCCCTAATTGGAATTTACCATTTGAATTGTGTTGTGATGCCTCTAACAATGCGGTGGGAGCAGTTTTGGGACAAAAGGATGGTAAGGCTTCCAAGGTTATTGCTTATGCTTCAAAGACTCTAGATAAGGCTCAAACTAATTACACAACTACTGAAAAGGAGCTCTTTTCTATTGTTTTTGCATTAGACAAGTTTAGGCCTTACCTAATTAACTCTAAGGTTACTGTTTTCACTGATCATTCTGCTGTCAAGTATCTTTTCAGCAAGCCACAATCCAAACCGAGGCTCTTAAGGTGGATGTTGTTGATCCAAGAGTTTGATATTGACATCAAAGACAAACCTGGAGCAGAAAATGTGGTAGCCGACCATCTAAGTCGCTTACCAGGAACTACAAGGGGAGTAATCGGTTCAGATCTTGTTTGTGATGAGTTTAAGGATTGTTCTGTTTCTGCCTTGTCTCTCATGGAACCTTGGTATTGTCACATTGTCAACTTTTTAGTTGCTGGTCTAATTCCCCCTTCGTTGTCTCATTTTCAGATGCAGAAGATTAAGAGTGAGTCTAAACACTATATTTGGGATCCTCCAATCCTTTGGAAGGTATGCAGCGACCAAATCATTCGAAGATGTGTACCAAATGAAGAATTTCAAGACATCCTGCATGCTTGCCACTCTCAAACTTGTGGAGGTCATTTTAGTGCTAACAAGACTGCAAGAAAAAATTGGAAGCTGGTTTGTATTGGCCATCACTCTTTAAAGACTCTTATGAGTATTGCAAGAATTGTGATATTTGTCAAAGATTTGGTGGCCTAACTAAGAAACATGAATTACCCCAACACCCAATGCTTTTCTGTGAGGTGTTTGAAGTATGGGGTATTGATTTTATGGGCCCCTTTCTTCCTTCTATGGGTTTTACATACATTCTTCTTGCAGTTGATTATCTTTCAAGATGGGTAGAGGCCATAGCAACCAAAAAGAATGATGCTGCTACTGTTTTAAAATTTCTGAAAAATAACATCTTTTCTAGATTTGGCATTCCTAGAGCAGTAGTTAGTGATAATGGCACTCATTTTTGTAATAAATTGCTACAAGGGTTATTCACCAAGTATGGTGTGACACATAAGACATCCACACCTTATCATCCCCAAAGTAATGGGCAAGCTGAAAATGCAAATAGAGAAATCAAGAAGGTGTTGGAACGAATAGTTAAACCATCTAGGAAGGATTGGAGTGCCAGATTAGATGATGCTTTGTGGGCATATAGAACTGCATTTAAAACCCCAATAGGCATGTCTCCTTATAGATTGGTTTATGGTAAGATGTGTCACCTACCGGTTGAGATTGAACATAAGTCTCTATGGGCTGTAAAAGCATGTAACCTTGATTTTGATTCTGCTGGTATGGAAAGATTATTGCAATTGCAGGAACTTGAAGAGTTGAGACTTGAAGCATATGAGAATTCCAGGTTCTATAAGGAGAAGACAAAGATGATTCATGACAAGCAAATCCTAAGGAAGACTTTCAAGGTTGGAGATAAAGTGTTGCTGTACAAAGCACGATTCACATTTAAACCTGGGAAGCTGAGCACTAGATGGGAAGGACCATACTTGGTCACTAAAGTTCACAAGTTTGGCATGATAGAGCTTCTAGATGAGAAGAGCAGTAAGACTTTCAAGGTCAATGGCTACCTGCTCAAAATTTACAAGGAGAATTTTGATCCACCATAATTCCAGGTTGTCCCTTTCCTTACACACTTTAGTCTGTGTTTATTTGATTATTATCATTCTTGAACTCCATTTTTGAACAAGTGTGGGGGAGGGCATGACTAGTAGCAAGTGTAGGTTGTTTTTAGTTTGTTTTGAAGTGTTCTGTTGTTTCTTTCCATTCCTTCCTTTACCAATTTTCCTTGCTATCTTTTGTTCAAATTTGCATTGAGGGCAATGCAAGGATCAAGTGTGGGGGAGTGAATGTTGTGCTTTTGTGTGTTTTGTGTCTTTTGTAGAACCTCAGTTTTTAAAAATTTGAAGGTTTAAGCTTGCTTCAGGAATTCTAATGTTACATTTATGACTGATTTGATTTGGAAATTAAATATCCTGAAGTGAAATTTTCTAATGCATAGAGATTAAGAATGATGTGTTCTTTAGCTGAGTGAATGAATATGGAAGACAAAGCCTAGTTGGAAGGATTCTTTGAGCCTTTATATTCATTTCTGGTGCGTGCATTCACTTAGTTCTTATGCTCTCTAGAACTTGTCTTAGTTCTTAATCAAGACCACATGTAACATTAGTACTCTTGAACATGATTGAGGCATTCATTCAAATTAGCTACTTAGACCAAATGGCCAACCCCTACATGAGTTATCCCTTGTTACCCATTTGAGCCTTTTAGTTAAATTTTTCCATTCATTCCACTCTCAATTATAAAACTTCTTTCCTACAAGGATGCATATTTCATTTCATTCATTCCTTTCAGAATTCACTAGCATTTTGATGGATTCAATTAATGGATTGATTTGAGGAAGTGCATACTTGAACTAAAAAAAAAAAAGAACTGAAAGGAAAAAAAAAAGAATAAAGAGAATAGAAAAGTTGAAAAGAAATGAAAAGCAAGAAAGAAAAGAAAGTGGGAATAAAGCACCTTTATAGTTTTAGACTTCAAGATCAAGAAGTTAAATCCTCAATTGAACATTACTAATGCTATTGAATTCTACACATTGATTCACATATTATCTCTATCCTTCTATGCATCCTTGTGCATTTCTTCCCATCCCTTACATTACAAGCCATAAAAGTCCTCTTGATTCTTGAGTATTTATGTATTTGAGTGGTGGAGAGGTAGAGCTATTACAAGCATATGGTAGAGCATTTGAATAAGTGAATTGAGTGAAAGAACCTTTGATACTTGTGAGTTGAGTGATACACTAAGTCCCTTGTGTGGTCTTCTATATCTTATTCACTTGGGTTAAATTACATATCATTGCTTGGTTTCTTTGCATTAGAATGTTCCATGGATGGATATTGGTTGAAGAATCATCGTTAGTTGCAGTTGTAACCTAAACTTTGAGCTTGCTTATTCCTTATCTCTCATCTTTCTCTTTCACATATTGTTTAGACCTGATTTGCCCAGGAGTGCAAAAGCTAAGTGTGGGGGAGTTGATAAGTCTCATTATTTGCATATATTTCTAGCCCTAAACTCATGCTTTTGCCATCTATATTTGCATACTTTGGGCATAATTAGCTCCCATATTGAATAAGAGTTGGTGAGAGGAATTGTGAGGTTTTGCAGGTTTTTTTACATGCTTTTATATGCTTTTGTATGTGTGTACTTTTGATCCCTGCTTGGGTGTGAATTTCAGGGAGTTTCAGTGCTGTCCAAGGCGCCGCAGTGGATAGGATGAGGCGCCATGGCGGATTTCTAAGGGACTCTCGGTGAAAAGCGCCGCGGCGGATGATCAGAGGCGCCACGGCGGATTGATGTCTACATGAAGCGCAGGATCACTAATCAAAACGGCATCGTTTAGGCCAGGCGCCGCGGCAGATGGACAGAGGCGCCGCGGCGGATGACCGAAATTTCCAGATTTAAAACCAGAGTCGCGCGCTTCAGCTGGAACCAGATTTTCAGTTACCCATTCTCCCTCCAGACGCGAATTTCTTGCTCTCTCCGCCCTCTCTCATTTCTCTCTTCCATTTTCGTCCAATTTCATCAATTTCCACCAATCAACCATGGATTTCTCATCAATTCCTGCTGTTTCTACCCTAATCCAGAGTATGAGTAGCTGAATTTCCAAGTTCTTCTAGCAATGAAGCTAACCTGAGTTCATGGAGCTGAACAGGGAGTCATTTCAGATCTATTTTCTACCTTCTATTCTAAGAGTCATTCGTTTCAGTTGAACAATTGTGATTAGAATGAAGGTTGAGTGATTAGATTTATGTTTCTTGGAATTTAGATCTGATTGAACATTTAGATGTGAGTTGTGTCCTCTAGTTCAGTTGAATAGAGGATTCTCTGTTGATTTGTAAATCTAATTCGTTTTACTTGGACTGTTGTCCTGTAAATCTGAATTTTGGTTGAATACATTGATGATTCACAGTTGTGGTCATTCTTAGAGAATTGCAACTTGCTTCTCAAGTGTTCTTGTCAATTGATTTTCCTTCTCACGGATCAAAACAATGAATCTAGTAAGATAGTTGTTTCCGATCTATGTTAAGAGAGATTTGAGCAGTGGCTGAATCTATCCATTTAATTGACACTAAGAGACTCCAAATTATAAGATTGAACAAGGAAGGTTGGATAAATTGCTAGGGGAACTACTATCTCTCATCTGAATCTCATTTGCAATTTACCTTTCATTAGATTTGTTTCTTGTTTTGATTTCTCTTTTTCTGAACTCAAGCTCTCATCTTGGTAATTTGATAATTAATAGTGAATTGTTAAGAATTGAAATACAACTTAAGGCTCCTTGTGAAGAATGACCTAGGTAGTGCCTCACTTGCTGCATTTTCCCTAGTAAAACTTTGATTACCTAGCGACAAGGTCTATCAACAACTATTGACAAGCTCATGAATGTGGGTTAACAAGTTAATGGGAATCTATTGACAAGTCAGAGAGTACTGGTTGACAGCTAACATTATGAGATAACATAACCTGCACATAATATCAAATTCAGGAAAATTCTTATATAACATTGACAAGTTACAACAAGTCTATATACTTGTTAATAAGTTCTCATTGACTTGTTAATTTATACTTATGAGCTTGTCAATTGGAAACAATGACAATAACTTAGTTGTCAACTGACACCCCCTGACTTATGAATAGGTTCTCATTAACTTATTAATCCATACTTGTAAAACCCTTAACCTCATAACATTATAACTCATCATAAAATCACTACTATGGTAGAAAAGGGAAGCTGTTAAAATAAACTACCATAGTAGAAAGAAATTTGCATAATTTTAGAAATTGACTTTCAAACTCGGGTCAAACCTAAACTCCGTCGCATGCAACTAAGAATCATTCATTCATATCCACTGGGCCTCCGAGCCTCCGGCCCGAGTAACACCATACATCAAAATCAGCCCATCCAATTAGTTTTCAACCATGTAACAAAGTTTCATAAAACAATAAAAATGGCCTCCGGCCAACTAAAACGAGGAGATAACATATTCTCCAATTTACAATAAGGTCGAGTAATCAAAATATTTCAAAGGACCCTAACTGTGGCAATATACAACTGGTCATACATAAACAAAGGCTAAAGGCCTAAAGCTAACCAAGCTCAAGCCTCTGCGTCTCTTCCCGAAGGCGCACACCTAGAACCTTCACCTGAAAACATTGTAAACCACGGGGTGAGACAAAGTCCCAGTAACCAACCTTTCCAATTATAGGTACTACTAAATAAGTGCTCGTGAGGTGTCAAGTGGGGCAGTTCATAAGTAATATGATAACAAGATAGCCACAACAAGTTATGCAAGTGTAATGATGCAATTCCCATCAATCATATCCCTCACTTTAGGGGATTTTCAGAAGCCGAACTCGGCCTATCCCTCACTATGGGGGACGTAAGGAGCCCAAAAAGGCCTATCCCTCACTCTGGGGGACGTAGGGAGCCAAAAGGCCTATCCCTCACTATGGGGGACATACTGAGCCAACCATCATGCATTAATGGAGGCCTTAGCATGTGGTAGTAACTATCAAAAACTCTCACCAATTCCCAATTCATGCATCATGCTCAAACCATAATCAAATAGTAATTGAACATTTCATAAGTAACTTCATTCAGTGGCATATCCTTCACAATTTCAAGATTTCATTCATCATCAATCGAAACCCCACAAGACGGTTTTCCTTTTTATACACAACATACACTTTGAACATAATTACTACTTGGAGCACAAAACATAAATCTACTCACAAGACCACAGAAGCAAGTACTAAGGATTGGAAAGTGGTTACCTCTCGCCTGAGCAAGGAACAACAAACCAATAATGTGGCCTCGTGCACCAACAAGACTCACAATCGGTCTACACATGCACACAAACACACAACCATCATGTATTAGCTTTTAAACTAATAATGTGGCCAACACAACATTTGGAGACACAAAATTCCTAGCTCCAACCAAAACTCTACCCAACTCAAAGGGTATAACCATCAAAACAACACTCCAAAGTCATAAAAGTCCATTAAAACATCAAATCTACTTCCAAGCATCAATTAGAGTTCAAACCTCAAGGACCCACTATAGAAACTCTACACCCAAACATCCCATTTGAACAATTGAAGTTCTAACAACAATCTAAACCTATTAAACATCCAATTTAACCCTCCTTAACATAACCCAAATCACAAAACTCAGAATCAACCTCTACATTGTCATCCTCAATCCCAAATCTCCCATTTCCATAAACCCTAGCTTCAAAAACTCAAGATCCTTTAAATCCAAGAAAACTACACTGATTAAATACTTAAACTAACCCAAAGCAATCAATTAAACTCAAAACAATCGGTCAAAAACCTCAGTTCCATCACAACTTAGAAAATCCTAGGGTTTCACCACAAATCCTCAGAAATTCCAAGAAAGAAAGTAGATTAGAGGTTAAAATCACTTACTTGAGGTAATGGATCCTTAGAAATGTCTTTCCCAAGCCTCAACACCGAAACCCTAGCAGAGCTCCTCTCTCCTCCTTCAGATTTTCTAATTTTCGCACACTGAACCCCTCCCGCGACTATATAGATTCGGGACCTTTCACCGCGATGAACTAATCCCGAGAGGGATTACTCGCCTGAAAACCCCACTTTGCCGCGGTGAACTCCAATCTTCGCCGCGGTGAAAGCTGCCCGAAAGGAAACTCTCGCTCGCCTAGAAAAACTTTGCCGCGGCATGCCCTCACCTTCGCTACGGTGAAACATTCCCGGAAGGATACTCTCCCCTAAAACTCTCGGTGCGCCGCGGCGAAGTTTTAGAGGGGTACGTTCACCTATTCCTCCAACATACCTCAAATCCAACCCAAACACCAAGATCAACATTAAATCACTAATATATCCTCAAAATCAACCAAAAGAGGTTATTAAAAACCCGATAAAACTCAGGATGTTACAATACTCATGAGATTGTTAATTGATGTCTGCAAGAAAAAAATTATGATATTAATTCATCATTTCATCTAATATTAATGTATATGCTTTGGTTTACAAATGATTTCAACTTAAAGATCGTTATATAATACTCTTATTATAATTTAATCTTATGTGGAGTTTATATTTTCCTATAAATTTAGTTGTTAACTAACACCCTATGACTAGTTACTCCACACAGATGAGCTTGTCAACTAGAGATAGGGATAATTTCTTATTTAAAATATATTACTCTTAGCTCCTACGAGATCTCCCATTCATTTGAGATTTCAAGGGATTTTTAATTAATAAATTGTGTTGTTTGGTATCTGTGTGTAATTTTCCCTTTTTTCTGCCTTTTTTCTATGTTTTACACTTATGTCAAGATGAATAAGCAATAAAACTTGCACACGGTTCTTGCTATGAAATACCTTATTTTTGAACCCTTTAATACATCAAATAGAAACAATTGAAACTATTCATTATGTCCTTAAGTTGGAAAAACTCAAGTTTTAAAATTCTTGTTTTTGGGTTACTATTCACATGTAACCCTAAAATTGGCCTAATTTTAAAAAATATAACTAATTGTAGAAAAATTAAAATTGAGTGGTTCTAAATTTTATTTAAAGCTCTCTCGGTTGTTTACAAAGGAAAAATAACCACTGGTCTCTCTACTTTCTCACTCGTGCCAATATTTGTTCTAAAAATTCACAGTTCATTTGGTTTTTTTTTTAATTTTTTAGAATTTATTCCTAACTTTGTAAAGGCATAACGTTTTGCATAAAATTTCAATTTTAATGTTTTACTACTCATTTTAAAGCTAAAACTACCAAATTTCGTGATCAAATTTCACCAATTGCTCAAAAATTGTGGTCACCAAGTTTGGTAGTTTTAGGCATATTTTTATCCCCTTTCTACTTCATTCTTGCTCTTGAACCAAATTCTCAACCATACTAGCCATTTTTTCATACTACATTATATCCGAGCATACTTTAGCATTAATTACAATATAGTCAAGTCATGTAGCTATGTCTAGTACAAGTTACATACTTCATGATAGAAAGGTTCAAAGCCATATGATAACATATTATACTAAGTAATCCCTCATGCCAAAGCCACTTCTTTTCCTTTTCCTTTTGCATTTGCAGCCCCTAGGTGGTGTAGATATAAGCATAATGGGGCTAAGATTTCATGAAAATCTTAGTAGTAGAGAATCAAAATCACAATGTTAAAAAGAAAAATATGTCATGCTATATGCTTCCTTCTTTTTTTTGGGTTGCCCACCCAGTTTACCGGAGCTTTGCTCCGACTATGTCTGGATTTGACCCGTGTCGCCCACCTAGCTGTGGTGGGTGAGTCTCCCAACAGAAATTTCTGCATACGCTGAGGCTCGAACTTGAGACCTTGCTTAAGCGGTACCAAGCCGCTTACCACTTGGACCAACCCTCGTTGGTGCTATATGCTTCCTTCTATTAACATTACCTCTTTGCACAACTCAACAATACATATAGCCAAGACATATATGCAAGGAGTATAGCACATTAACAACTAACTAGCTCTACCACAACATGACACAGCAAACACATAGCAAACAAATAATACAAGTTAACATTAAATTGTAAGTTCCATGCTACTTCTTTTTGAACTTGATTTCTTGTTCTTTTGGTTCTCCCCTTGACTCTCCTCTTGCCCTTTGTTTCAAGCCTATCAATCAAGCACAAAGGGCCTTCCTCATTGCAATCCCCTTCAATTCAAAATGTTATCACATTCCCTTAACCCTTTTGTTTAATTTTGAGGGCCATTATTTCATTTTTACTTTGCTGACTCTATTAGGCTTTTCCTCCACAATTTTGCATGTCGAATTCATATATCAACTTATTTTTATCAAAATACAATCCCTCCCTTTAGAACTCCTCTTGACCAAAAGGTAGGCTTAGGGGATTCTAAATTCTATTTTTAATTCCAGTGCTTCCCACATACTTTTTCTTGGTGCTTTCCTACACAATTTCATCATTTAAACACAATGGAAGCATCAATTCTATTTAAATCAATGATAGAAACCAGTCTTTATATGGTTTTTTCAAAATGTTTTACAACACTTTTACTCTCATTATGCATGTATTCATATCCATTTGATTACATTAAGTCATGTATTGCATTTTGCTGTTTAAGGGGTAAAAGGGGTCATTTTTCTCTCCTCAATTTTAATTGCCTTGATTTGTAATCAGTTGGTCTTTACAGAACTCTTTGTTGTGATTTTCAGGCAATTAGAGAAGGACCCAAGAACCAAGATAGAGTATAGATGGAGCCAAAATGTTACAAGGACCAAAACACAAGAGTTTGAAGTGTTCTACCTCCCCAGGTCGCGACATGGACTTTTGAGATCACGACCTGGATGCCTTTTCAATGAAACTACACATTTTGAACTTGAGTCAAGATGAAGGCTCTCTGTCTTTCCAAGTTGTGACATGAAACTTATGGGGTCGTGACCTGAACCCCCTAAGTCACGACCTGAAACTCTTGAGGTCGCAACCTAAGTGCAACCTAAGTGCATTAAGTGAAATTGTGAGTTTTGGAATAGGTTTATGAGCTTCTACACCTAAGGGGGGTAGCTACCGTGAACGGACACTCTCCCATTCTGTAGATTTCTATTAGGTTGAGCTACCGTGATCTCCTCCCACATCTCCATTGATCTTACACCTAAAACTTCTATTTTTCTTCATCTCTTTATCATTTTCTACATTTTTGAACCAATCAAACCACTCCAACCACCTTCTTCTCTATTTTTCCAACCTTATTTTTAGCTTTAACTATGGCTGTTCATTCCTGGAGTGATTGCGAATGGTTTGAAGGCATAAGAGGTTAAACCCTTAGCCTCTTAGTGATATAGGACGAAGCTTGAGCTCAAGGACTTAATGGGGGAGTTTTTCTATAGTCTAAATCTATGCTTAATGTTGTATTGAAAATTTCTAGATTTAGAAACTTTCTGTACTTTATTAGACTTGGTTTATGATTGCAAATCTTATGTTTAGACTATTCTATTGTATTTGGATTGGATGATGTTAATGTTAATTAATCTATAGAATATTTAAGTTTGAATCCTTGTGTTCAGTTTGATTTTCAGTTATCATTGTTGATTAATCTGTATGCTTGGTATTCTATATTTGTCGATTGACATTCTGAGGGCATTTGCTCATCTTTTCATTTACACTCTAATTGGTTTTTGAAAATCCAATATTTCATCATCATTATTTGGCTTTGAATTGATTGTGGATGGTGAATTGTTGTGAATTGGGTCATTTCTGTCTGTTTTGATGCTTGCTGAAAGGGTTTTTACTTGTTAAATGTTAGCCGAGCTTTGAAAAAATTTCGATAGTAGTTTCTGTGACCTCAGGTCGTGACCTCACTACTTCAGGTTACAACTTCTATGATTTTAAGTTGCGACCTCAACCCCTTTTTCCTGACTTGGTGCTTCTGTGTAGCTAGGTCACGACCTCACAATTTTCAGGTCGCGACTTGGACTCTTTTGCTATGCACTGCTATCCTTCTCTTTGGTTTTTGCAATGCTGTGCAGGAAGAACCTTTTAAGCTACCTTTGCATCTTTTTCAAGCAAACCATTGTTTTTTTTTATATACCCTCATTGCATCAAACAGTTTTTCTTGGAAACCATGCCATCCTTGGACTTTAAGAGCATTGATTTTGAAAATGATTTTTCTAAAGACTCTATAGTCACTTTTGAGATTCAAGTATGTTCTTAAGTGATTATTTTGATCTTTTTAATTCTCATTCTATGGGTTGCTTTTGTAATAAGTGTCTTAATGCCTTGTGACTAATGCATATTGATTGAAACTTCTAGTATGAGAAATTGAGATGTGAAACCCTTGTTGGAAGGATATTCTTGAGCCTTAATTCTTATATTGAGTGATTATTCATGTGGTTTACATTCTGTAAAACTTGTCTTAGCTCTTGGTCAAAATTACGTATGCATTTATGATTTTGAAGATGATAGAGGCATTTTTGTCTATACCTTTCTACCCAAACACAACATACAACCATCTATCTGTTGTTTAACTATTTTTGAGCCTGCACTTCCTTTATTTCGTCTACCATTTCGAGTGCTTTGAACAACAATGTTAATTGAGTTGATTTCATCTCAACAATTACAATTTCTAGATCTTCATAGGTCTTAATTGGGAATTTTGCTTTTAGTTTGAAGGGGAAAAAAAGAAGAAAAAGAAGAAGAAAGAAAAAAACAGAAAGGAAAGCAAAAAGAACAGAAAGTAAAGAAATACGCCTTATACATACATAAGCTATAGTAACAAAATAAAGTTGAATAAAGTATTCCCTTGGTAGTAGAAGATTGGGATCTGAACTCCCTTGTCTAAAAATAGATGATATTTGACTCACATTTTCTATTCCATTTAGCCTTTCCATCACTATAACCTTTAAAAGTTCTCTTGATTCTTTACATAAATGCTAAATAGTAGTGGAGATTTTAGAATCATTACAAGCTTATGGTAGAATGTTTGCTGCTTGGATGGTTGAGAGAAAAGAACCTCAATGAGGAGAGATGAGTGAATCAAACACTTATACCATATGAGCAAATCTTTGTTACTCATGCATTTAGAGTCAATCGCACCCTGTATCTAATTACTTAGCATTGTTCATGTTATCATTTTTTTTATTCTTGAAAGATGTTAATTGATTAGTTCTTGAGATCACTTTTGAACATGCTGGTTTCCTTAATTGTAGCTATACTTTCTTTAGAATGATTCAAGTTTTTGTCCAGGAATACAAAGGTTCAAGTGTGGGGAAGTGATAGAACCCCGTTTTTATATGGTTTTCTCAAGTGTTTTCCAATATTTTGCAACACTTTTACCCTCATTAAGCATGCATTTATATCCATTTGATTACATTAAGTCATGCATTGCATTTTGCTATTTAAGGGGTAAAAATGGTCATTTTTCTCTCTTTAATTTTAATTGTCTTGATCTGTAATCAGTTGGTTTTTATAGAGCTATTTGTTGTGATTTTCAAACAATTGGAGAAGGACCCAAGAACCAAGATGGAGCCAAAATGTTACAAGGACCAAAACATAAGAGTTTGGAGTATTCTGCCTCCCCAGGTCGCGACATGGACTTTTGAGATCGCGACCTGGATGCCCTTTCAATGAAACTACGCATTTTGGACCTGAGTCAAAATGAAGGCTCTTTGTATCCCAAGCCGCAACATGAAACTTATGAGGTCATGACCTGAGCCCCCTAAGTTGTGACTTGAAACTCCTGAGGTCACGACCTGAGTGCATTAAGTAAAACTGTGCGTTTTGGAATAGGTTTCTGAGCTTCTACACCTAAGGGGGGTAGCCACCAAGAACAGACACTCTCCCATTCTACATATTTGCATTAGGTTGAGCCACCATCATCTCCTTTCAAGTCTCTACTAATCCTACACCCAAACTTTCATTTTTCTTTATCTCTTCATCGCTTTTTGCATTTCTGAACTGATCAAACCACTCCAACCACCTTCTTTTTCATTTTTCCAACCTCATTTTTAGCTTTAGCCATGGCTGTTCATTCCTGGAGTGATTATGAATGGTTTGAAAGCATGAGAGGCTAAACCCTTAGCCTCTTGGTGATGGAGGACGAAGCTCGAGCTCAAGAACTTAATCGGGGAGTTTTTCTATAGTCTAGACCTATGCTTAATGTTGTATTGAAAATTTCTAGATTTAGAAACTTTTTGCACTTGTATCAGATTTGGTTTATGGTTGTAAATCTTGTGTTTAGACTATTCTACTATATTTGGATCGGATGATGTTAATGTTGATTAATCTATATAATATTTCAATTTGAATCCTTGTGTTCAGTGTGATTTTTAGTGATTATTGTTGATTAATCTATATGCTTGGTATTCTATATTTGTAGATTGACATTCTGAGGGCATTTGCATCATCTTTCCATTTACACTCTAAGTGGTTTTCAACAGTGTTTTAAGATATGTTAATTAACTTTGATTAAAGTGAGTTTTTATTGATTAAGACATTGGACCCAAGTGATTACTTGGGGTTTTCTTCACACTTAAAGGTTTTCTAGGACTCTTAATCATTTTTAAGAGCAATGATAGCTGAGTTTTCATCATCAAGAGACTGTTTAACCATAATTCCCGTTTAATCCAAAACATTTCTTCATTCATTCAAAGTATAAAAAATAGTTAATTTCCTACACTTTTCATTTTTTGCACCGCCTTAAACACTTGAAACCCCCCTTTTTCTTCCCCCAAATTTACAAGGCTTTTGATAACCAATCTAGACTAGGATTTCCAATAACAAGCTCCTCAAGAAGAACGAGTGGTTGCATCCTACACTGCATTTTTCTGGTGCAATTCACTTTCTTGACAATCTGGAAGGCAACAATCTAGTTGCGATCAATCAAACCCTATCCTCCTCATTTAAGCTTGGCCAAAACATGTATAGAGGTATAGGGAGTTGGATTTCTTTCAATAATCATGCATCAACAATAATCTACTCCTTTCTAAGTCTTAATTCTCGTTCCAATTCCAAATCAATCATCCCTTATATTTTTAAAATTTTGGCAACATTTCTTCTAGGGTTTTAATCATCCAAACCCTATATAAAACCATCCAAAAAGAAGCTATAACAATGGCAAATTAATTCCACAAGAGAGGTTGAAGCTTACCTTGAGTAATCTCTTGAACTTTCCTCAGTGTTCTTGCATTTCTTCCTTTCTCTCTCTTAGAATTTGAAAGCAAAACCTTCTCCCTCTAAAGTCTCTCTTTGAACAAAAGATGAAGGAAATTTGAGGGTATTTATAGACTAATTTTTTTGCCACTACTTTACACATTTTGCCCTTGGGAAAATGTGTTATTCCCAAATCCACATGTCCTAAACTCATGCCATCTTCACCTTGATGAAGCCAAGTGTCCTAGGGGTTTCTTCCATGTTACCAATTTGGATTATTTAATTCCTCTTTCAACCTAATGATACCATGTGTGCAAGAGGGTTTTTAATCATGTGATTTAGCTTAATATTTTAATAATCTTCCAACAAATAATTCACACAATTCCCTCCATGTCCTGGGCATAAAAAATGGCATCATATTACAGCAGAAGATAAGAGGAAAATTGTCCCACAAAGCTTCACAACATTCCACTGAGTAATCCCATTGTTTTGGATGAATTTTTCCTGCATCCTATCCAATCTAGTGTCTCCAAAAATTTATCCATGTGTGTTGATAACTCCTTTTTGTTGTAGGAAAGTTTCATGATTTTTCTTAGATTTAATTTCACCCTACAACTTTTTAAATTCAAGTTTATCTAAAATCGATGTTCTACTGACAAAAATTCAGCTTAAAATATTGTTAAAGCCAACCTCTTTGCATTCTGAGGTTGGAAACAATTTTATAATCTACAATAATCCTCCAAATAAGTTTTTCATTTTTTTTCCAAAATTATTGAGGCTTTTGTATATTTTAAATAATTAATTTTGCCTAACTTTATACTATTTAGCTGAAAATACCCTAAGTATAGAAAATTCTATAATAATTTATCTTCACTCTGTTAACACCTCTGGCCCCCCAATTACTGTTCTAAACAATCTGTTCTATTTTTCATGATTTTTGAAAATTTTTTAGAAATTTTGGTTATAATTTTCCAGTTTGTCTTTTCTTGACTGGATATTTTGAAAATGATAGTCTAATCTCTGCCCGAGTTTCAGTTAACAAGTTGTTCTGTCTCTATATCTACTACACTACCTAACCCTTGATCTATTTTATATCCCCCATTACCAGGGTTAAAATTATCAGGATGTGACATATTAACTGTGAAAAATAAATCTGTATGAGTAATGTTAATTATGAAGTTACTTTTTCTCTTTTTTTAAAAAAAAATTCATCCATTCTCCTAAAAAATGTAGGTATATGGTATTTGTTACACCTTACTATCGGATCCACTTAGGGTTTAATCAAAACCATTTTAGACCACATTGGATGGTCTTTGGCTAAAAAATCTTTGAAAAACGCTAATTTTCGGATTTTCACTGTTTATCGGGTAAAAATCCAATTTTCTGGTCCAACTTCAAAAATTCATAACTTATTCTATAAAAATCCAATTGGGGTGGTTCAAAATTCTATTTAAAGTTCTTTAAGTCCTCTTTCAAGAAGAAATGCTCTCATGATCCAATTCCTTATGAAAAAGTGTCAGGTTTTTGTGAAAGGTAACACTATCCATTTGCCAAAAACCCTTTTTTCCAGATTCTGAACTTTAACTTTGAAAAATCATTAAAAATCGTATACTTGGCCATTTTTAACGTTCTACCTATCAATTTGAAGCTAATGACGTCAACTATAACCATACCAAATTTCATGTGGAAATTCATTTGGTAACTAAATAAACCGTGGCTCTAAACTAACATCCTACTTAGGGATTATAGCACCAACCATGGAGTTTATACATAATCAAATGTCCACGAATTTTTATGGTATATCACCATAATTTAGCCTCCAATCTGTAGCTTGCCCTTGAGAATTTCAGGCCCTAAAATGTTACATTATATTTGGGGGATGAGATTTTTGAAAATCCCAGTAGCAAGATCAATCAACCAAAACATTAACATGCATCAATTACAAGCATTCCAACTTTTTGCTATTAATAGGGAACTACTTTACCTCATACGTGTAGCACTCTAACATGCAATAGCCAAGGCACATAAAGCAAGGAGTATAGCTACACAATCATCATCATCCTCATCATTTAGTTCAACCACATAATAGCATATGAAATTGCATAGCAATCAATGCAACATTTAACATTAAGGTCAATTAAATCTTACCACCTTAATCCAATGCTCTTTGATTTTCTTGTTCTTCTTTCTTGCTTCCACAAATTTCAAACCCTAACATGTCAATCTACAAAAAGGGCAGCAAGAATCATCAACCATTCCATATAAAATCAATAACATAATTCAAGTGATTCCTAAATCCCCTTAAAGCCCCTATCTTTGTTCTTGAGTTGTTTCCATAAACCCTAAAAATTTCCTCTTTACCTTTTCCTACATGCTTTTTCATGTAAATTCCAAATATCTACTTGGATTTAACAAAATAAATTTTCCCCTTTCAGTTTCAGCTTCGCCGAACCATTAGGGTTCCTTATCCAAAAATTTCAACTTTGATTCTATGGCTTCCAACACTTGTTCTCTAGGTTTACCCTACACCATTTTTCATTTTGAACACAATGGAAGCCTCAAAACTTTGAAAAACTCATCCTAGGGTTCAGATCTAGCTTTGGCCGAAAATAACACTCAAGGAAATAACCATGAAAAATGCTTCAAAACCAACTATAATCACTTGCAAACACTAGGATCTAACTTGTGTTGTTGTGTCTTAGCAAGATCTAACAACCAAACTCCCTTCCCCTTTTATTATTCAGTTCGGCCAACCATTAGAGAGAGAGGGAACAGATTTTTCAACCATAAAAGAGAAGGAAAACAAGGCAAGAACACATCTAGAACTAAGAACTCACCTTGAATCCTTGATTGAATGACCAAAGTTGATGCCTTTCTCTTGGTTTTCCTTTGAACACTCTCTTTTTCCCTCTCTTCATGCCTTGCACGAAATATGGGTCAGATTAGGGGGAGGAGAAGCTCATTCAATGCACCAAAATATCCCACTAACCATCATTAATGAGGAGCCAAGTGTCAAGTGCCTAATTAGTCTTAAACCTATCTCTTAATTAACTTAAATCATAATGTAATTAAATTCCAAAATCAAGATCCTCTCCATTAGTAGCTTGACACTTGGAAAGCTTTAATTACTATCCATTAAAGGCTTGACAAGTGGCGACTTGTGAGCCAAGTAAAGTGCAAGACTCTGATTAACACTTTATCGGTGCACTTTTACTCCGGGTTTAACTTCTTTTCTATAATTACAGTGCTCTGGTCTCTGTAATTATTTTCTCTCAGATCCATAAATCATTCTCCTTATTTTTATCTTCCCAAATTGCCCTCTTTGTCTCAAATTTAATTTCCCAATAATTAAATAAAAAGGAAAACTATTTTCCTTCTCTTTAGTGATTTTTCCACTTTTCAGAAGAATTGGGAAAAATTCTGGATACTTGAGGGTCTTCTCTTAATTCCATAATCTCTTATAATTCCTTGGGATATCATAGAAATTTTCTTGGGATTTTATTCTTCTTAAATATATTTATTTGGAATTTTCCAAATAAAGACCTTAAACTAGCTTAAATTGCCCTTAAATTACCTTGTAATTTTTCTAAGGGCAAATTGGTCATAAAAATAATTTTATAATCCCATATAATTCTCAAGGAATGTTATCCTTATTTTTTCTTAATTTTTTTGAGACTCGAAATTATTTTTTCTATAATTATTCTTGACCAATTTTTCTTAATTAGTTAAAATTTTTCATAATTGGCTTGGAAAATCATAATAATTATTGTCCACCAAAATTCTTCTATTTTTTCTTGTCATTTTTTACCCTTAATTATTTAGAAATATTCCTATTCCCTAAATGTCATATTACTGGATGTGACAGTATTGACTTTTCACACATTAAGTTGTCCGAAAAGAAGTCGATGCAATGAAAAAGAAAGAAAATCACCCTAGCGATTCATAATCACGGCAAGACATGTCTTTTATTATCATTGTAGTATATAGGTAATAGAATAATCCCAAAATATATGTTAGTGATGAGAATAAATTTTGTTACTTGAAATAATGTAATAATTCTTATTTAATGACACTTTCATTTTTATTGTTTTAGTTTAATAAGAGAGAATACCTTAAAAAATGGTTAGTGACATCAAAGCAACAAACAAATATATAAAAAATATTTGGAAATAAGAAAAATAGTGGCATGCAAGAAGTCACATCTGTATTTTATATATCACATACGAATGATCTTGTTAAAAAAAAATCTCCTTGTGAATGATAATATAAAAACAACAGCCTGATTTATTACTTATATTGGTAAAAATTGATGACCTTTTAAAACCCTTAAAATTGTATGAGAACGGATCATTTTTAAGACAAAGCAAAACTGGAAGAAAATTTTAGAGATTTTTTAAATTTTTTTCCGAATATATAATATAAAATAATCAATATAAAAATTAGGTGGTTAGGTTTCTTAGAAAGAAGAAAGATATATATACCAAATTGTACATGCACGAATGAACATCAAATTAAGAAAAAAATTTCATAAAGTAACTAGGCAAAAAATAAAAAACAAAGGTGTGAATACTTGCTGAGTCTAAAGGCAGAAAAATATTGCATGAATAGTCTTAAATTGAAAATTGAAGTGAAATTCATTTAATCTCTCTGATAAAAAGAAATTCAGTAGATTTCAACATTAGATTATTTTATTTAAACGTATAAAAAATGTTGCACATAGGAAAAGAAAATATATAATCTACTCTAAATCCTTGAATATGATGCCACTAAACTCTTTTTAGGCATGTACCCATAGATCAACATCTTTTTCTCTTCTTCAATACAATAGCTAGAGTGTAAGTTACAGTGTTAGCAGCTTTGAAATAATAACCACCTCAGTCATAAATCCGACTAGCCCTTGTTAAGATGCTCTTAAGAGCCTCTTCACCGCAATTTCTTGTCCATCTTGTAGTTTTTCCTATGAGAATATGCTATCAAAAAGCAATTACTTCATAGATATTAATTGAAAAGAATTTGAGCTTCACATGATTAAGTTACCTTGTGTACAAAACCACAGAACCACCTCTTCCGAGCTTATATCAGCACAATTGAAGTTGTGTTGTTTCTTTCTTCTCTTATTTCTTCCAATATGTTTTACGCTCTTGTCAAGATGAGCAGGGGATAGAACTTGGCACAGTTCTTGTCAAGACGAGCAGGTGGTAGAACATGGCACATAAATATGCATTAAATGGAGTGAACATATTAAATATTTAGGATTGCAAGGCAGGAATTTTTTTAACTAGAAACAAGGCTTATACCTACCCAGTGGAATATCTGCAAAATATATGCCAAATATATTTTAGATCTTTCAAATGAATCGGAAACATAAAAATTCCTATCTATCTCCCCTCAAACTTTGAGATGGTTACATTATTGATGGAACATAAGGCATCATTATTTGGAGTTTGCTCTGCAGTACAAGACATGGTTTGCCTGAGGATGAATGCAGGTTGGCTTGGAGGAGAAATATCCACAATATCACTTTGGAGCATTGACATCACAGAGGCCATAGTGGGCCTATCTTTTGCAAGTTCTTGCACACAGAGAAGACCTATATGTATGCATCTCAACAAATCCTTCTCAAAGCTTGCATCATATATTTTTGGATCTATTAAACGTATAACATTGCCATCAAGCCATAATTTCCATGCCTAAAAGAGTTAACAAAAGAAGAATTATAACTGTTAGAATTTGATGTCTTGTCCATCTTGCAAAGACATTCTAGAGTTATTTTATGAAAGGAAGGTATGAATAGGAGAGGCTTACGAATCCTAAAAGTGTGAGAGACTCTGCATCTTCATAAAAGCTAGTGTTTTTTCTTCCAGTAATAACCTCTAGTAACAAAATGCCAAAGCTAAAGACATCAGATTTCTCTGAATAGAGCCCTTCTGTTGCATATTCTGGAGAAATGTAGCCACTGCATTTAAACAATATATCTTTGAGCTTTTAATATGTTACTGATATTATTATCTTGGGCAAAGGAAGAGGAATACTTACTATGTTCCAACAATTCTTTTAGTGTTTGCTTGATCCTCATCTCCTCCAAAAAGTTTAGCTAGTCCAAAATCTGATATCTTTGGATTCAGTTTTTCATCTAATAAGATGTTACTTGCCTTCAAATCCCTATGTATGATTCTTAATCTTGAATCTCTGTGAAGATAGAGCAATCCTCTAGCTATTCCTTCTATTATGTTGCAGCGCTTCCCCCAATCTAAAGATTTTTGTTGTAGTGGATCTAGAAAAAATTATTTTAAGAAAAAAATGAATAAGGAAATTCAGAAAGTATAGAAACATCCTATTTAGTAAACCACACCATATGCACAAAAATATACACTGACCGAAGATATGTTCATCCAAACTTTTGTTTGGCATGAATTCATAAACCAATATCACTTCTTCCCCTTCAATGCAACAGCCAAGAAGTGTGACTAGGTTTTGGTGTTCAAGCTTAGAAATCAACTCCACTTCATTGATAAATTCTTCCACACCCTGTCCAGATGACCTAGATAATCTTTTTATTGCAATTTCTTGTCCATCTTCAAACTTTCCCTGCGATGAAATAATTGCAAAAGGCTAATTGTTATGTTTCGAAAGATGATAAACTTAAACAAAAAAGAAAAAACAAGAATGAAAATCACCTTGTAAACTGGACCAAAACCACCCTGTCCAAGTTTATTTGCTATGTCAAAGTTATTTGTTGCAGTTGCCAACTTTCTAAAATCGAACAATGATAGGTCTTGAATTTTGACTTGTTTCAGGTTCCTCATCCTCTTGCTGTTGTGAATTTGCAAATGCATTTCCCCTGTTGTTTACCCATATTTTTTCGTATGATTTCATTGAAAAACATATACTGCTATTCTAGTTCCAGGTTCCTATAAATGAGTTAACCATACGATGTTCTCATATAATCTATATGAAGATAATGAAACTCATATAATCTGTATGAAATTGATGAAATTCATATGTGCTACAAAAATAAAAATTTGCTCTCTCTGTTTCTCTCTGTCTGTTTGTCTCCCATTCCCGCCCTCCTTCTATATATTGGAGAGAGAGGTAAAAATAAAGGGAGAAATCCGAAGAGAGTTTTCAAACAAGGATTTATCCATTTAACATTTATTAACATAAGTAGAAAGAAAAACCAACAATAATTATTTCCGCCTTGAAAAATTATCATAAGATTTTGTGTAGAATTACTTTTTCAGTGACTTGCTTGTTTTTCTTACTGTATGCTCTAATATTTCATATATTTATGTCATGCAAGTGCTTAACAATCAGAAACAAAATCGTTGGTCTCTTGGATGAGGTCTTACAATGAAAAAAAGAATCACCTTTTTGCTTTGACACTTTTTTCCATAAGAAATATCCAAAGGCAGTAATGAGAACTATTCCTATCAAAACTGATATTAGAATAGCTGCTGTCATTTTCCTCCTGTCTATACCTGTGTCAAAGGGAAGAACATTAAGATAATCTTCATATCCTGATGAGATAAATTCAACACCATACCTTGTATATCATTAAAAGAGGTTAGAAAAACCATAAAGTTTCCCAGGTATCCATAAAAGAAAAATGGCCCCATGTAATAGTTCTAATTAAGAACCTAGCAATATAAATTGCAAATAAACTAAGAGGTGCCAGTGTTTACACGGATATTTAACATGACATGATACGTGAGTAGTCCAAAGATAAAATAGATGATGCTTGAATTAAGTTCGAAGCTTTGTTTTTGGGTGTCTACCGCATGTTGGAGGAAAAGCACAATACCTAGCTCTGAGTGGGCCAAACGTATGCACAAATCAACCCCTCTGAATGGGAAGATTTGTAGGTCAAGTAAATCTTCATTCCAAACCATACAACCAATTCTTCTTTCATAGGCATAAGCTATGCAAGAGCAATTCTTTAGGCACATAATTTGACAATCTATAATATCCCCTGAGATAGAAAGTAGCAGTTCTGCATGATCTGGTGGCTTTATCTTTTCCAGCTTAAAATACCCATCTGGTTTGCTAGCTTGAGAACCATATTTGTCTCTCTCACACTGAAGTGCTTCTCTTCTCATACACCCACTGGTCCAGTTCCGTCTTGCCCATTCTTCTTTGTTCTTTGGTTCAAACCCTTTCAAGCAGCTGCAGATTGGTGGTGAGCCCCGCTTACTGCAGATCCCGGATGGGCCGCATATGCCATAAACATCACACTCAGAATGAAAGCCTTTCCTTTGAGGTTCCCAAATATTTGCCTTGGAATTCCAAATCATTGGTTTCACTATACCTTGAGAATCTAATATTATAGTCACCAAGATAGCCTTGTTTGTTTGATCATAAGATATGTTATAAATCCCTTCCTCTTCTTTAATCTGAACACCATTCTGGAAGATAGATTGAGTCATCCAAGGTATTCCAAGGAAGGCTGTGCCATCCCAAGGACCAGACCGCCAGTAAGGATGATTTTCTTTCCACACGAACATTTCAGTGACATTATGTGGTTCAAGACTGAGAGAAAATCCTCCATAGGATGGATCAGATGTGCTTTTCCATGATGTCAGTAGCATTTTCTTGCCTGTTTTTTTATTGGTGCTGAGTTTCATGCCTTCTAATAATGTATTGCTAGGATGCTGGAAACTCTGCCACAGGAATGCCCCAGTAGTTCTATCAATGAGGACAAGATTGCCAGAATCTAAGAGTTGAGCACTAGAATTTGATGCCGTTGAGACATTTGTTGACCAAACAACCTGTTTTTGCCCATTCAAAACAACAAGATTGCCATTCCCTGATATTGTCAGAATCCCAGAAGAATCTGTTAGTGGATCGTTTTCGTTAGCCACCCAAACAACAAAGGATTCAGACATAAACCAAATTCCTAAATAGCATCTTGTGGAATTCTGAGGTCTGAAAAATCCCAGAGTGAACATGCCATTATTTGAGCTCACCGTTTCAGGTTCTTGGATCAACACAGATGGTGCGACGGTATCCAAGCCACTAACCATAAGAGTAAAAGTGAACGAATAGATGAGAAAAGCAAGTAACAAGCAAGTATTTTCACTGAATCCCACGAAAAGCATGATGATTATCAGAAATATAGAAAGAAAATGGGTTTGGTCATGAAACACTGCAAGCAGTGCTGGCAATCTTCTTATAATAATAATAATAAAACAGAAAAATTTTGGAAGTTCGCAGGGACTTTCGCCAAAGACTTGACGGCTGAACCAATTTTTCTACATACAGTGAAACCATTGAATCTTCTCATATTGATCGATCCTAGTCTTCTAAACAACAAGGTGTGAACAACAGAATTTTGACGCGTACCGGTCATTTGCTTGTGTTTCCCTGGCTTCTGACCCCCATATTTAAAATTGAAATTAGCAGAGAAAGTTTAGTCTTTTTTCTTTTTTTTTGGGTTTTCACAAAATGAACAGAAAAGGTTCAGTCCTTTTTACATTCAAAAAGAGAAGAGATGTTATTTGTTTTATGAATATAATAATATTTTTGTGGATTCTTCTTATTTTTAATATCTCTTATTATCTTTAATATTTTTTATTATTTTTAATATTTTATATTTTATAATTATCTTTTATTGTTATTATTATGTAATGTAACTTACAGATTTTGTCAAAAATTAAAACTATACTTATAAACAGAGACCATATATTATATATTTAGTACTTTTCAATGGAACAAAAATTACTTCTCCCTTCCGTTTTTCATTATTCACTTCTTTTATTCTCTAATTTTTTTTAAGTTTTATAACACGTTATGTAAATTATCCGATTAGATCAGGCGCGCGTGATTGAAAACCAACCACAGAACGCGAGAGAATCTCCTCACGGCTCTCGAAAGTCGTAATTTGCATCCGAAAGAGACTTGTCTAACTTGGCAAGTTTTAATTCTAAATCTAATAATATCTTTCCTTTATGTGAATATTGAGGTGGGAGGAGAATCTAGTATTCCTAATACGATTAGAACTAGATTTATCTTTCCGCCTGTTTGCAGTAATATCTACTGCCTTTGATATAAAAATTAGGTTTTCTTTTAATTAAAATCTTAAATATAAAATCCTAATTTATTTTGTTTTTTATATTTATTTTTTTTAAGATAGTGTTTATAACAGTTATATATGTTAAAATACCATTACTAATACACATAATTAATAAAGATATTTTAGAAAAAACACCTATTTTTTTATAAATAACTAACTTAACAAATTTTTTTAATTTACTCAAATTAGTCAATTACTTTTTATATTAAATACCAGAAGTAATAACTTTCATGTAATATCATTGTCTTTTCTTTAAAAAAAATAATTTATGAAAATTAATGATATTGATTAAGTTAATTATTTACAAAAAAAATATGTGTTGAGTTTTTGAAAATAATTCCCAATCCGTTTTTGACCCTTAATAAAAGAAATTAACTGCCCCTTGGTCTCCAAATCTTCAAAGATCAATGGGGATGCTCAAGGCCGGCCATAGTTTCAAGAATTTTTATGACCACTTTCATTCAGTTCAGAACAAGTGGTCCCTTAATTCCCATAGTTGGAAAAAAATTTATAAATTAGGAAGGAAAAGTAAATTAATATCTTTTATTTAATAACAAAATAAGTCATTTAACTAATTCCTGTATTTAGAGCAGGAATAATCGACAATTTTTTTTTATACGTGATTTCTCTCTTTTTAATATTTCTTTGGTTACTATCCGCCCCAACCTAGAGTTACTATCATATCTTTTATACTATCTACGGTTTTTAATATAAGAGTTAATTAATTGATTTGAGTAGATTAATAAAATTTGTTAAGTCAGTAATTTGTAATAAATAGTTGTTATCTTTCTTAAAATATCCGTGTTAATCAAATGTATTAGTTTTAACATTTTATGAAATATTTTACGTGTAAGGGTAACTACTAGAAGGATAATTTTGGAGGAAAAAATAATAAATAAAAAATTTTCAAATGCTCATATATTAAAAAATCAATAATTGTTAAAAAAAAAATTGTTTGATATTAACAGTGTTGGGTTAGAGGAATTAAAAAAAAAATTATAAAGTTAAGAAATTAAACTAAAATCTTATGTAAAATTATAATTCAAAGATGTATTTTTAATTTTTATCTATTCATTATCATATATTTATACCCGCACTTTTGTGAATTTGAAAATCCAAATTTAGACGTACGTGTAGTGGAAGAATTAGATTTAAGGAAAAATCACAAAAAAATATTACCAAAATTGAAAAATTACAAACAAGGACTCCTTTACAAAAATTGTTGTCAAAACACATATTATTATTGTCAAAACCTATACTAACGTTGTAACGGGTCCTGATTTTTATTTTTCTATTTCAGCTTTTTTTTTTTTTTGGCAATTTTCCCTAGATTCAAAGGTAGATTGTAAAAGTGAGGGAGGATTTTGTTGGACAAAAAGCAGTTGTTGTGTTTCTTTTAACGTCATAACTCATATTATTTCAACATAATGACCATAAATTTGGGAAATCCCATTAAAATATGAGGAAGTCTTAAAATATTTCAACGTATTGAATGTGGGTTATTTTATAATATTGCCCTCATTTTTTCTCAAAGCCACATTTTTGTCCTGTTAAAAGCCATCTTTACATGTCCCTAGCTGCCACCCCTATTGGCTACTATTAGTTGGAATCGCTAGACAATTTATTTCAAATATCCCCCAAAACATTCTGAAATGTTACTGTATGACTAAAGGAGCAAATTGAAATTAATTTATGGAGGGAAAAGATATTATTACCCCTCAAAACTATGGCCCTAAAGCTCTTACCCCTCTCTCTTAAAACTGTTGATAACTCAAACTTTTCTTGCTCTCACTCTCTGAAGAATCTACTGTTACGTTGAGAGAGATCATTCATCGTCGTCATTATTTTAGTAAGGAGAGCCTTTGCCATCACGACTATTCTAGTATGGAGTGCCTTCGCCGTCCATGCTATTATGGTAACAAGAGCCTTCATTGTCGCCATAGTCTCTCTCTCTCCCCCTTTGTGTACACAATCTCTTTCACTACCTTTCCATTCAAAATTTTTTGCATATAGTACTGCAAAATCCTTATCCATTTCTTTTATTCTAGATTTTATGGGTTTGACTTGGGCTATCATGAAGTTTTGAACCAGCAAGAAATTTTTTTGCTACAGATTTGAGATAAAATTATACAGTGGATTGATTTTAGATTCACACCATTGTGTGTTGAGAATAAGCCTTTAAGTTCCTATCATAAATTGTATTGTGAATTTGCAAATTCCACATCTCCAGGAAAATAGTGATTTGGTGTTGTGAAAACTCGTATTTTTGTTATAAATTTATAAATTCCTGTTGTAAACATATATTGTGCTTAGTTATTGAAAATTGATCGAAATTAATACTTGAATGATGTGCAGCAACTTATTACATATGGCTAGCGACAGTGGAAAGCAATTATTTTGCATCTTTTATATGGGAGGCGAACCTGTGAATACTTTTGAAAGCAAAATGATACATGAAGTACTACATTGAAATTGGTTGGCCACTATGTAAATGCAGAACAAATTTATATTGTTAATGAATGAGTCCGTATTACAAATATCCTAATTCTACTTTTGAACTGTCACTCCTAGATTTGGGCATTGTTCTGTTTAACTTTATAAATGAAATAAATCCACTTGCAAATGGATGTATTTATGTTGTTAATGGGCGTATCTATGTTGCAAATATCCTAATCCTACTTGTGAACTGTCACTCCTAGACTTGTAAATTGTTCTGTTCAACTCTATGAATGAAATAAATCCACTTGCAAATAGATGTATTTATGTTGTTAATGGATGTAGTCGTGTCGCAAATTTTCTAATTCTATTTGTGAACTATCACTCTTAGACTTGTGAATTGGTGTTCATGAATTAAATAAATTCATGTGCAAATAGACGTATTTCTATTGTCAATGAGTGTATCCATGTTACAAATTTCCTAATTCTACTTGTAAATAGTCTCTCCTAGACTTGTGAATTATCATGTTCATATTCTTCAATTTAACTAGTTCACTTGCAAACGGACGTGTTCTTGTTGTTAATATATGTATCTTTCTTGTAAATTTTCTAATTCCAGTTGTTAATATGACAGCTACATTTTCAAAACATGAAGTTGTTAAGCAGTATATCCTTATTGCAAATTCCTTAATTTTATTTGTTAGTAGTACATCACATACTTATAAACTAGTTGGGGTAAGCAAAAAATTAGAATTAATTGACATGAAACATACTTATAATATATATTCTCTGAAACGGAAATTAAATTGTATAAATTCTTTGTACACAAATTTGAATATATTCTAAAGTAGCTTAAATTACATATAAATAGAAATATAACAATTGCTATGTCATTGCTTTTTTTTTTATTTGTATCTTTATACGTTAAATTAGTTTCACAACAACGCCTGACTTCGTATTTTTTCTATGAGTAATAAGCCACCAAAACAACTCAGACTTTAGTATAGTGTGTTATTCCTATGGGATATGTCACATTGCCAAAAATTTAACCTTGAAGTGGAAAGTTAAAAATTCGGTTGTGGGACGATATAGGAAGTAGATGGAAGGACAAAACAACTTTTAATGTGAAACCTCGATAGGGTCTGGACTGATAATTTTAGAATTATCGGTCTAAAAAGGGCAAAATGAAAAATTTTAGAAAAAATTCTAGAAAATTCTCAAAAAATGGTAAAAGGGCAAATTAGAGGTTTTAAAACCTTGATAGACGCTCTAAAGGTGAAAATGATGTGAAAATAGATTATTACCAAATTTCCTGAAAACGAAGGTTTTTCAGGAAAAATAGTAAAAATTGAGTAAAAATAATTATTTTAAATAGTTAGAAGCCTCAATAATTCTGAAAAAATATGAAATAATTATCTAAATATTTATTGAAATTTATAAAACTAATTTTAGGCCCTGGAAGTATAGAAACTTATTTTTGGGAATTTATTTTCTAAAGTATCACCAATAAGGCCCTATTCGAGAAAAATTTAAAATAAATAGTTAGAGGTGGAGAAAAATTCTAAAAATTTTTATATCATATTCTTATATTAAAATAGAATTTTTAATGGAGAAAATGTGATTTTGGAGGTCTAGAAAAATTATTAAAAGTTACCAGTGAATAGTAACTGATAAGCTTCAACATTGTTTGGAATTAATATTGTATTGTTGGGTTAAATTGTTGAGACTTTCCAGATCAAAAATGAGCCCCACATTGGCCCAAGAAAGACCCAAAATTCGTGCTAAAGTCTGGCCCTGCAATTAAATTGGATTTAAGCGCAATTTTCACATAAAAATCAAGGGAATATTCTAGGGTTTGTACACATGGCATGATCATGAGACTTGGAGTATATAATGGCAGCCAAGTGTGGCAGTTTTACGTGCCTAAATAGGGAGGGGGAGGGCAGATTTATTTGTCTATAAATACCCCCTAAAATACACTAAATAGTCAAAAATTGACAAAAGAGGGGAGTTGCTGTCCAATTGTCTTCTTGAGCTTTGGAACTAATTTTAGTTGGTGCATTTAGACAAAGAATCATCAAGCTTTAGTCAAGGATTCATCAAGCTATGTTTAAGCTTGTTTTAGTTGAAAATTTGAGTTGTTTTTGAAGGTGAACTTGCTGCCCAAATTCGGTTAAGATGGCTATGCATTAGAGAAGAATAGAAGCCTTAAAAATGAGCTGGAATTATCATTTTTAAGTGGTGTTTGGATTCATTTTTGGAAGAAAACCAAGTTAGCAGTTATATATACATAATTCAGCCAATGTGAGTTCTTGATGTAGGAGTTGATTTTGATATGTTTTGATTAATTTCAATGAGTTTAAAATCATTTGAATCAAAAATGAAATTTTTGAAAAATATACACCCACTATTCAGCCAGCATGAAATGAAAAGGAAGGAGTTTGATTTTTATAAATTTGAATTGATATTTGGATTCTACATGAAAAATTATGTAAGAATGAGCCAAGAGATTATTGGAATCAACGGAGGATTAATTATGTTAAAAATCCAAGAAAAGGGATTTAAATAGGTTTAAGGTTAAGTAATTGTAATTAATCAAGTGAAATGGTTGATAATATGGTTTGTATTTATACTTGGATTGATAGGTTTTGAGGGGGAAAAAACCAAGGAGAACAATAATTCCTTGAGAAGGCCAAATTACATTAAGCATAAAAGGTAGTAGCATTGAATCTATAATTTGATTTTTTTTCTTGCTTACTTAATGTGTTTATGTTGCTTGTTTTATATTGATTGAATTATGCTATGGAATGGTTAGCTTTATGGTGCTTGATATGCTTTGGCCAACTACATAATGAGGTGTTAAAATGACTGTGTTTTTTTTCTTTTAATTCATGGCATAATATATGGCATCTGATTTGAAGATGTCTTAAAGTGTTATGACATAATGCATTATGCAACGCTTGATTAACATGAGAATTATGATTCATTGCTATTGAGATTTTTATGAAATCTCATTCCTTCCTATGTTAAGTTATGCATCAAATAGGGAATGGTTCAAGCAAGGACAAGGGCAAGGAGATAGTGTTGGGATGATGAGCTTGTATAGACCTTATGACATTTTTGTTGTAATGTATATTGATGAATTTTGGTACAATGTTGTAAGGGATTATGAATGAGATTAACTTGGGATCATGTAATTATATTGTGGCATTTATGCCCATGAATATGGTCTTGGCATGGCTGATTGGCATAGCATGAAAAAGAGGAAAGACAATTTAAGAAATTAGGAGTTAAGGGATAAAAATACCCTAAATAGGGATAATTTTGGGACACATAAAATAATTAGCAAATGAATAAATTTGGACTTGAGATTTCACAGACTTATAGATCTCACTTTTAGCTTTAAATCAAGTGATAGATCATTAAATTTTGGGTTTTGTGCTAAGAGTTATGCCCCTCCAAACTTGGGCTAAAATACTGAAAAATTGAAAAATAATCAAATGAACAGTATAACTTTGCAAGGTTTTTGACTCTATTTTATCATGATATGGTTCCAGTGAATATTTTTCCTTAAAGAACACACTACAAGCTTTCCATAGAGCTTAGAACCACCTCATTTGGATTTTTTTACAATTATTTATGAATTTTCAAAATTGACAAAAATTTCAATGAATAGTGAATAGTTACCTGAGACTAAAATTTTTAAATATTGAATTTTCTGACTTCTAGGTTTTGGGAAAGGGTTCCAAATGACTCTGTTTGTGATCTAATATGGTATAAAAGGAGGTGTGATAGTACAAGGATAAAAACTATCAATACATTTTCACAGGTGCCACAATAAAAACTCAAAATAATCAATGAACTCATATAAACATTTAACTCCACTACCGCTAGCCATATATAATAAGTTGCTGTACGTCATTCAAGTATTAATTTCAATTAATTTTTAATAATTAAATATAGTATACGTTTACAATAGGAATTTGCGAATTCACAACAAAAATATGAGTTTGCAAACACCAAATCACCATTGTCCTAAAGAAGTGGAATTTGCAAATTCATAATACACTTCCTGATAGGAACTAAAAGGCTTACTCTCAACACTCAATGGTATGAATCTAAAATCAACCAACTATATAATTTTATCTGAAATCTAAGTAGTAAAAAAAATTTCTCGCTGGTTCAGGACTTCACAACAGTCCAAACCAAATCCATAAAATCTACACTAGAAGAAATGGAAAAGGATTTTGCAATATTATATGTAGAAATTTTTGAATGGAAAGGCGGTGACAGAGGTCGCGTACACACAGAGAGAGAGAGAGAGAGAGACTATGGCGACAATGAAGGCTTTTGTTACTAGAACAGCATTGACGGCAAAGGCACTCCATACAAGAATAGTAGTGACGGCGAAGGCTCACCTTGCCAGAACAACGACAACGGCAAATGATCTCTCTCAACACAATAGTGGATTTTTTAGAGAGTGAGAGAGAGAAAAGCTTGAGTTATCGACAGTTTTAAGAGAGAGGGGGAAGAGATCCAGTGTCACAGTTTTGAAGGGTAATAATGTCTTTTCTCTTTTTAAATTAATATCAGTTTGCTCCTTTAGTCCTATAATGATATTTTAGACTGTTTTCAGGGCTATTGAAATAAATTGTCTATCGTGGTCTTTAATTGAAAATTTCCCAAACTTTTATATTAAAGTCATTGTTGTCGTGTCGCAAGAGTCTAACCGCTAATGCAAAACATCGATTTAACCACATGATATCGCTTCAGTTACTTGGGGAACAGAAATAGTAATGTATAAGTGACATATTTTACCTCTATTTTAAGTGCAACTGACACCATAATTTACATTATGATGTCAGTTGCATAAGCACTAGATGTCATAATTAAGTTTATGATATTATCACTTTAGGTGTACTCCAAACAGATGCCATAATAGCTACTATAGAGTCACCTTCGTAAGCAACAAACACCGTAATTTATTATATAAAGAGATTTGTTTATCAAATAAGTAATAAGACCTAAAGTTTTAAAATTCAATTGAAAAATAAATATATTTTAAAGTATAATATGTTAAAATTATAATTAAAGAATAAAAATAAAGTAAATAATAATAATATTGTAGTTACCTCTGTTTTTAGCAGTAATATTATTACATTATTAACTAATTTCTGCTGCTCCTATTTCTACTACACCTCATAAGCAGTAGCGAAAATGCATTTTTAACTGATGCCAACTATAGCATTTTGTACTAGCGAACTGCTAATCGGGGTGGCATCTAATAGCCAGCAAAGGTGGCTTTGAAACGAGAGGGGGAGAGAGATATAGCATTGAAAATAGATGAAGGCAAATGGTAAAATACTATATATTCACAAATTTCAAATGGGATCTATGATCCTTTTATATACATACATGTATATAGATATATAACATTCTCTTTTCATAACTTCACATAAACATGCGGTTTCTTCCTTCCCTATATTTCTCTAGTCAAGATGATCGGGCAATAGAACTTGTAGAGTTATTTATTGACAACAGACCATTTTGCAAAATTTAACTAAAAGCAATAATCACCCAAATCCTGTATTTATTATGCTGTAACACTAGTTGCATAAATAAGTTGGTGAAATTATATCAAAAGATATAGTGTTCAGTCACATCTTGCATTTTACAAACTAGCATTAGGAGGGAACGTGGCACATAAATATTTATTAAATACAGCAAACATATTAAATGTATAGGACTGACAAGGCAGAATTTTTTTGGACATATTTCACAATTTGTGTCATTTGCATAATTCAAGAAGATATTAACTACTCTTCCGGTCCTTAATATATGATCTAATTATTGAATTGATTTTATTCCTAAATACAATACTATTTCTCATATTTATTATTTTTTCCTAAATTACCCTTATGGATACTCCCTCAACCATAATCAAGTAGAAGAAAGAAGAAGGATATTAAGAAAGATAATTATGGTGTTTTAAGAAAAACATGTCATATTTCTTATAATTAACTAACTTATCTAACTTTCTTAATTCTAATAAAATTAGTTAAATAGGTCTTATATTAAGGATCGGAGAAATATTTTATTTTTTGTTTTGTTTCTGTTAATGCACCTGTTAGTGGTCAAAGAATATCTATTTAAAGAGTAAGTATTAACAAGTCTACAATACTGTAGACTTTTCAAATATCAAGTTGTTCACAAAACAAGAAAATTAAAGAGTAAAGAAAATTATGTTAGAAAAAAGGTTTGAATCTACAAGTGGTCCATTATCACACATTAACATTAAGAATTATATTTTCATTATCATTTATATTGTATAGGCTATAGAGTAATCCCACAACATACGTTAGTGACGAGAAGAATGTAACCTTTATCTCTTTAACAAGTATAATTCCACTTCTGGTATTAGCATCTGCGAAATTGTTTGTTGCCTCAACTACGTCCTTTAGGTCAAACAGAGTTATATTGGAATTGTCTTCTTCGAAAAAAGCTTCGTGTATTCTTTTTGCTGTGTGAAATAAAAGTTGGAAAAAAATGTAAGAGATGAGTTGTAATACAGCCAATTAATCACTACTGTAGATTCAAAAGACAAACCTCCTAGTAAGCTTCGTGCATTCTTTTTGCTGTGTGAAATAAAAGTTGGAAAAAAATGTAAGAGATGAGTTGTAATACAGCCAATTAATCACTACTGTAGATTGAAAAGACAAACCTCCTAGTAAGTTTATGTGCAGTGTATATAGATTGTATTAACTCAAGAACTTTATTTGTGGGGAAAAAGATAGAAATAAAGCTCACCTTGATTCCTGTTCTTTATTTACAAACCAACATAAGAAAGAGATCACCAGGAACGTTATCAAGCAAAAAGAAATAACTATGAGGGTCGCCATCCCCTTCTTGCCAAGAGAACCATGATGCTTCCTTTCATATATATCTAGCTGCAAACAATAGTTCACCAAAGAGGAATTTAAGTTCAAACAAATAATGTAAGCTTAAAATGTTTTTTTTTTCCCCGCATGAGTTACTATGATACTTATGAGAGCTTATAGTGTTAAATTGTTGGCGGTAAGGTCGGTCAACTTTGTGTGTCTCCAAAACATACAAAGCCGTTGCATGAGAACCTGTACTGTGAGATATAGAAGTCATCCTAACTATGTGATAAATATATATATATATGTATATGTATTATCTGAGAAACGTTAAGTGAATATACTCTCACTAGTGTGGGAAAATGATACTTCTTACAATAGAACACCCAGTATGTCGATTGAAAGATCCATCTACACATAGGTTTGGATAAAGACGCTTCTTTATTTTGAATTTGTGTCTAAAGCATTCAGCTTCAGGCTTGAGGCCTCAAATGTGCATTCCTCTAATCCTCTCTATTGTCTATTATGATATCCTAATTTTGGAAATATTTTATTTTAATTTTTTCTTTTGATGATTCAATTTTACATAAAATTAGTGACATACTCATATCTTGAGTAAAAAAATAGTGCAATTTTAAAATTTGTATGATTTTAAAAAAAAAATTAAAATTTTGAGGGACATTAAAGGTTGGGAGGGTGGGACATCACAAAAGATATAGGGGGAGACACATTAAAGGCCCAGAACCTTCCGCTTCAGACTATTTATCTTCCCAGTTTGTGCCTCGCATATAAGTTTTCTCAATTTGATCCCTTGTAAATAAAATCATTATCAATAATGATACTTGGATAATATATCATCAATATAAATGATAATCAGTCTGCATGTCATAAAATGTTATAAAATGACCAAAATAAATTTTACAATAAAAATAAATAAAATACAGTTCTCATTAACTAATCTCTTAAAATTTAAAAAAGTAATTAATATTAAGTAAATGAAGAAAAATTTTAGAGAAAAAGGCATGTTTCAGAAAGAAATAAATTATTTAATTTTGTAAATGGTTTTATTAAAATTAAATAATATAATTACAAATACACATATTACATCTATATTACTAGAAGTTCTTTTTGGCAGTATTCAAGTGGTTATACTTAAATTTTGTACTGTTAATAACAAAAATATAAAAGAAGTGAAAGTAGAGAATATACCCAATTCATTTGCATCCACGCCCACATACAAGTCTTGGCCCACATTTTCGAATGTCCTGAGTCTTCCACATCAGCATGCCATGTCAAACACCCACCTTGTTTGACCTCATCCGCATTCGTATACGCCACACCCGAACAATCCCTTGGGCACTTTTCATTACGACGTTTCAAGTCCATATTCTCGCTCTTATCCACACGTGCCTTTGATGTATCTGGCACCTTCACATGTGCCACTTTCACAAACCCCTCCCCGCTACGACATGTGGACACATTCTTCTTACTCACACACCCACTTGACCCATTTCTCATTTTCCACTCATATGGGTTCATGGGTTCGAATCCAGGCAAGCCCACACACTCAAACTTGTTCATATTATATGGGTCACACTTACTATTCAACCCATACCGACGATAGTGGTCACAGTCCTCTGTCGGCCCATGCCAAACTTGGAGCCAATTATTCTCCTTAGCTCGCCAAATAGTTTGCGTCTCATGGCCAATGTTGTCTGGCACCATTATTAAGAATACTGAAGGGTCCATGACTCGGGTCATAATGCTAACTTCATTGGCATTGTTAATATAAGTGATGTTGAAGATGAAGTTAGGCGTCATTTGTGGTATTCCACTAAATCTCTGACCTGTCCAAGACCCGCTTGGCCAAAATAGAGCTCCATTTTTAAGCAAGAATAGTTGAGGATAACCTGTTGGGTCGATTATGTGAGTCACATCCCTAATTAAAACCAATTCTCAGGTCCACCCCAATTTTCATGAGCGGAAGCATCGTGTCACTAGGGTAGTCAAAACTCTGCCATATTAGCCTCCCTTTATTTTTGATTGAAGGAAATAATATAAATAGAGAGAGATGAAGGAAACTTACTATGTCAGTTCTGGGTTTTGATGCTGGTAGCTTAAGCATTATCTTGACTACTAGAGTCTTGATAAGAATGGCACAACAGATGCACCAAGAGAGGAAAAGAGGACACCAAAAAACTCAACAGTTGGAGTGAAGAGAAGGGGTGGAGGCATCTCATATTTATAGGGCCAGGGTGACCCTTATTTCAAGAAGGTGCAATCTTCCTCATTTGTTGCAAGATAATATTCCGATTCGACAATTAATGTCCGATTGATTTCTCTCCAATCAATCAAGTCCATAATGCTTGATTGAATATTCCTTAATCAATCATTAATTACTTTTGATTTATGATTGATTTTCTTGATCAGAGAGATTCTCTTCTCTTGGATCAAGTAGTACTCCGGCCCATCAAGGGCAAACTCGTGCCCAATGTCTAACATCTCCCACTTGTACTTGATGGGTCGACCATCATGCGATTCTCCTTCTCATTTCATGCTTGGTGCTCTACCGTGACTGTGTGGGCACAACATCTTCTACTTTGGATGCTTGTTCACTTGAAACTCTTGAGGCAGAGTCAGTGCACAAGGACATCTTAGGTATGCTTGAATGTCGGCCTCAAATGCCCTAGATTTACCCTTACACATTTCTCATGGAGTGTCTAATTCCTCTTTAGTCAGGTTTATCTAACTCAAATCGCCTAGTTGTATGTGTAGCTTCCATACTTGTGAGCTACTCAAAATGCTCACAAGGGACATATCATAGATACCAGCATAATTGTGTAATTCAGGTTTAATCTTCTTTTTGACTAGTCATCATTCAAGTATAACTTCATTGCTTTCCTAGCATTTGGCTTGTTAGACCAGATCTCTCATGATGATAGGGTACAAGCTAAGGTTTGTTCCTTTCAGGGACTCACATTGAAGTGGGACAAGGGATCTTCCTACTTGCATCTTGGTTATGGTTGATAGAAGTACATACAGTATGAAATTGCATGTCAAAATATTTGTCTTAATCTGTTAAGAGTGTGTGTCATTTTTCTTTGTTAACATCATACAGACTCTAGTTCTAAGCATACCTATGCCTAAACCAGAACTCTTTGCTTGACACATAGCAACGTCTTCCAAGATGAGTTCTTTATCTGGCCATAGGCTCCATGAACTGTACGATTGTTCATGATTCAACCTATTTCGTATATAAGCCTCATCTCAAGCTCACTTGAGGTGACATGTGTGTGGTGATTGAGCCCAATTCTTTTATGTCTTTTTATATCATTTTTAGGGCTTTTATCATAGTTAGTGACTCTTTTAGTGATAAATGTGCTTAATTTAGATTAAGCCTCCTTTTTTTGAGTTAGTGTCTTTTTAGGATGAAATTTTTATAATTGGTTATTAATTGTATTCAATTGATTTCAAGGACAATTAATGCTTCAACTTGCTGCTTTTCGTTGTAGGACACTTAAGAATCAGAGCCAAGATTAGAGACCCATGGATTGCACAACATAAGAGCCAGAATACTGTTCTTGGAAAGCTTCACTGCGACCAAGATAATTATGCACTCTGACGCAATTGGAGAATATACGTAAGTGTCATTTGGGGATATTTTCACTGGCTTATAGAATTTTGCTTAAGCTCCTTTTAGGAAAGCTTTGCTGAGGTGAAGGCCTCGTATCAGCAACTTAAATTCAGATCCTAATCGCAAAATTAGAGTACCCACTCGTTAAAATGCTATTTTCAACCAATCACTCCATTCACTCATCCATAGCCTTCTCCATTCATCGTCTCTTATTCTCCCTCATCAAATCCTCATCTTCTTCCATTTTTCCTTCATCTTCCACCATGGGTAGCTCGAAATCATTACTGATTGTGGTGCTTCCTACTCCAATGCATGGCTAGGCATCTATTCTCTTAAAGATGGGTTAATTGGCATAAGTTCCATGAGCAAAGGGGAGTTGGTTTCAGCTATAGTTCTAGTTGCTCCTTTATGAATTCCTAGATCTAGGATTTGTAAAATTGTGGTTGAACTATGTTGATTATGATTATAATCAATTCTGAATGATTATTTTTTTATGAGATTAGTTAATGTTGAATGTGAGTATTTATATATGTGATTACATATATGTTTCTGTGCGATTCTTTTGATACTCTCTTTCTTCCATGATATTGTGTGATTATTGAGCTAATCTAGATTTGTATTGAACCAAGCACATTAATTAACCTTAATACACACACTAAGTGAGATTCATAGTGTTTTTTGATTGGATGGCCATTCATTAAGATCCTAGACTTAAAGGATTCTTTAAGGTTTTTCATTTAGAAACCTTAGTGATTTCCATTCCCAACATTATTTTGAACTATGATTGTTAAAGATCTATTTTCAAGAAGTTTTATCAACTGTTTTCAACACTTGTTATTTTCATCCATTTCATCCTAATTTTCTAAAAATCCAAAAATATATTTACCTTGTACTTCATTTCAATTAATAGTTTTAAATGAAAATGCCTAACTTTTTCCTAGTCATTTTGCATTTTTATGATATTTAGTTAACTTAAAATCAATAACTAAAGGCTTCAACAAGAGAATAACCTGAGGTTGCACCCTATAGTGTAATCCTTGGATTAATTTTGCATTTAACCCCAAGGCGTTAAGCGAACAGTTAAATCATGCGGTGATACTTGTTAACCATTCCATGACTCTTGCTACATGACTGGAGATCACGTAATGTCTCATCTTCTTTATTTCTCATAAAAGTTTGAAGGCAGTTACTCATGTGAAAGAGTTAACCTTACCTTGTATGATACTACAAGTTTTGTATACCATTGAATGATTTGAAAAAGAAAGTACATAATTTTATTGAATGAAAGAAAAAAACATTCAGTACATCAGGTTCTACACATGCCCATAGCTATCACATGTTTAATAAAAGGGTCTCTTGTTATGGGCTTCATAAGGGGATCAGGTAACATCTTTTGAGTAGAAAGGTATTGAACTGTGACTTGTTTTTTTAGCAATCATATCTCTTACAAAATGATACTTAATGTCTATGTGTTTGGTTCTACTGTGACATTTTGGGTCCTAAGCATAAGCTATATTTCTGCTTCGCTATCACAGCGAGAACTGGTCCCTTATTGGCATTATTCACTGGTAATCGCTCAAAGAACCTTTTGAGCCATACAACTTCTTGAATGACGATAAAACATGCCGCATATTTTGCTTCCATAGAAGATAAAGACACGCATTTCCAATTAGCATATCCTGAAGTAGAGTGGTGCTCATCAAGATCTCCTGTCCAATCAGCATCAGAGAATCCTTTCAAGTGTAGGTTGTTGCCACCATAGCACAATTCGTAGTCTATGGTTGCCTTCAGGTACCTCATGATTCTCTTTACTGCTTCCCACTATTTCACACCTGGGTTTGATTAGAAACGGCTTACAAGTCGAATTACAAAACATATATTTGGTCTTGCACACAACATTGTGTACATCAAACTATCAACTGCACTTGAGTATGAGACTCTTTTCATGTGCTCTATATTGGACTCTTTTTTAAGGTATGTATCCTCAGTTAGGTTGTGTCCCTTAACAACAAGGGTCTCTATGAGTTTACAACCCCTCATGTTGAATTGTTCAAGGACTTTTGTTATGTATGTCTTTTGAGATAAAAATAATAACTTTCTCAAATGATCCCTTCTTATCTTGACTCCCAAGATATATTCTACCTTACCTATGTCTTTCATTTTAAAATTCAAAGACAACCAATCTTTGATTACTTTAACTGCTTTTAAACTTGATTCGACTAGTAATATGTCATCGACATATAGGGATAAGATAACAAAGTCTTTCCTAGACCGCTTTATGTATATGCAATGATCCTCTTCAATCATTTCAAAGTTAAACTAGGTTATTGCTTTATGGAATTTTAAATATCACTATCCAGATGATTGTTTCAACCCATAATTAGACCTTAGGAGCTTACAAACTTACTCCTTTAGTTGCTTCATGTAGATTTCTTCATCTAGTTCCTCATTCAGAAAAGCAGTGCTCACATCCATCTAATACAGTTCCAAGTCCAAACTTGCAACTAAAGCTAACATCATTCTAATTGAGTTAAAGCGTACTATGAGTGAAAAGATATCCTCGTAATCAACCCCTTCCCATTTTGTATACCCCTTTGATAGCAAGTGTGATTTGAGTTTATTGATTAACCCATCTGCCTTTCTTTTGTATTTGAGAACCCACTTGTTCCTAATAACCTTTCGGCTGAGCAGTAGATCAACCAACTCCCATACTTGGTTGGATTTCATTGAATCCATTTCCTCTTGTATGGCACTCTGCCGTTTTTCCATAGCAAGTCTCGTTAGTGCCTCCTAAATACTTTTAGGATCCTCCTTGTTATCTTCTAGACTGACGATGAGAGTTGCCCCCTTAACTGAGAAACATCTTTGGGGGGGTCTTGTCCTTCTTACTTCTCCAAAGTATGGTTTCTTGTGTGGGATTCTTCTCCTGTGCTTGCGTCTGGGTGAGGTTTTCTGGTGGTGAAAATGTCTCAACCCTTCTACTCGGATCAGTGGACTAAGGAATATTTGTTGCTTCCTCCTGATCGTTATTCTCATATAGAGATATAGTGTGATCAATACTCCGTTTATTAGGAAATTTTGTCTCTAAGAATGTGGCATCTCTTAAGATTATCTCAATCACCGAGTTGTCACCATTTTTACTAATGAAGACATATCCCTTAGAATGTTTTGTGTAGCATATGAAAATACACTTCTTGCCTCTTGGTCCTAATTTTCCAAACTTATGGGAGGAGTCATGAACATATGCAGCACATCCCTAAGATCTGAGGACACTTAAGTTTGGTTTGCGTCTTGTCCATAGCTCATTGGGTGTTGAAATGACTGAATTTGAGGGCATATGGTTAAGTATGAAGGTAGCAATTGAAAGTACGTCTCCATAATATGAGATTGGCAACTCAGCTTAAGCCATCATAGACCTAACCATATTGAGAAGGGTCTGATTTCTTCTCTCGGCAACCCCATTTTATTGTAGGGTGCTTAGATCATGTAGTTGGCTAACTATTCCTTTGTCTTCTTAGAGTGCTTTGAACTGGTCGGATAGCTACTCCTTACCCATGTCAGTTCTTAAGGTCTTGACCTTATAATCCAACTG
This sequence comes from Neltuma alba, assembly GCF_004799145.2. Lineage (NCBI taxonomy): Eukaryota > Viridiplantae > Streptophyta > Magnoliopsida > Fabales > Fabaceae > Neltuma > Neltuma alba. The sequence continues at coordinate 145,404 of NW_021635638.1, read as the reverse complement.
ATTTTCTACATGATTGAGATATTTCCTGAAACATTCTAGGGCCTCTGAGTGTGAGATTAGATAGATGTGGCCATATCACGAGAAATCATCAATGAAGATAATTAAATACCAAGCTCTATGCCTTGTCCTCATACTTATGGGTCCACAAATGTCAGAATGTACTAATTGTAAAGGATATTCTGCTCTGGATGCCTTTTCGAAAGGCTTCCTTATGGCTTTGCTGGCTAAGTAATGCTCACATAGGGACATTTCTTTCTTGGATACATTTCCCAGCAAACCATACTTTACTAGTTTGATCATGCGTTCTTGACTAATGTGTCCAAGTCTAGTGTGCCATACATTGTAGTTCGTATCAGAAGTAATAGCATAGCGAGCACTAGAATTGAAATTATTATTAAAATTTTCCAAAACAAAAAATCCATCTAAAGCATAACCAGATCTAATAAATTCGGTCCCATGTTTAATGTCAACAACATAATTATGAAAGTGAACACCAAAATGAAACTTAATTAAAGACATGACAGACACAAGATTTTGCCCGATATCGGGAGCATAGAGCACATCCTCTAAGATCAGGGTTCACGCTCCCTGCAATGTTAGCTTGCAGGTGCTGATCCCTTTTTCCCATGATCTCTGGTAAAATGGTCTATTGCATCTAAGTCTATAACACATACAGGATTAGCTTCTGCTATAAAAGTAGTACTAGAAACATGAAAAATATAAAGGATTTGAAATCAATACCTTCTTCTCAGGGCAATCTTTGGTAAAGTGTCCCTTCTTATGGCAAGCATAATACTTGACCTTTGCCATGTCAAGCTTCTTCTTAGCAAGCTTCTTTCCTTTCTTGAAGGTTTTCTAGCCTTTCTGTGCCCTTGGGCCCCCTTTTGTCTTTTGTCGGGACCTCTTCCCTTCTAACATTTGGTGGATGAACCCTTCTTGCCTTCAGTTAAGTACGCTTGGTTAGTGAACTTTACAGCCTCCAACTTTTCATCCTCAAGTTCGATGTGGCATGCCATATCCGTGAATACTACAATGCTCTCATTATGAGTGAGATTGACCTTCATATGCTCCCAACTAGCTGGAAGTGATCTTATGACAACCTGAACCTATTTCTCATTAGAAAGAGCATGCCCTGCCTCCTTCAGTTCTCAAATCATGTTTAACATGTCCCTCAAGTATTGCTTGACAAGTGTGTTAGGCCTCAGCTTGTATGTGTCAAACTTGATGGTAAGCCTTCTCAGTTTAGTGATAGAAGTGCCATCAAACTTATCTTTTAAGACTATCCACATGGCTTGGGCAGTCGCACAATCTTCAAACTCACACATAATGTCATCTATCATGGCACTTAGCATGGTCATGCATGTGATACTATTCTTTTGTTTCAAAGCAATATATGCCTCTTGTTCCCTTCGCGATGTTGCAGCATCAAGTTGCTGGAGCCAGTTGATAAGACATCTATGACATCTTGTTCCTCCAAGACATAGGAGATTTTACAGTGCCACATGTCGTAGTTATCTCCATTTAGCTTGTTGCCTTTGTTCAACTTAACTATTATGGACTTTGTGGCCATTTGTGACATATCAATGTTACATAGACAATTATGCACTTAATTCACTAGTATATAAAAATCCATATTCAAAGTTAATAGCAATCGGATGAAAGGATTGCCAATTTCACAATCAAGAATCAACTAAGTTGGCTCCCATCTCACTCATGTTCACAGTTGGTTTATTAAAACTTATCCCCTTATTTAAGCATTTGGATTTCACAATCTGGAAGTGGCTCCCACTCAATAAAAGCAATTAAGATAAAATGTTATTAATAAAAAAAATCCAAAAAAATTACAGCAAGATTCACATTTACTTAACAGTAAAAAAGAAATGCAACAACCTTTAATAAAAAATAAAACTTAACAAGCACAACTATGATTTAAAACCAAAAGCATGATTGAACAAAGTCTCTCTATGTTCTATGTGAACGTTTTCAAGGTGCTTGGCAACGACAACCTTCCAAAAGTTTGTGCTAAAATTAGTGCCACTCTGATTAGCACCTTACGATATTGGGTTATCATATCTGCATAAAACACAACATCACTACAGTTTGAGATACTTGAAGTGTATTGGCGCAGGGTATCATGCAGATTTCTCACATATTCATAGTCACAGGCATCCCTCTTTGCCACTTTTTTGATCAATTCTCTGTCGATTTCTCTATCCACCTCTTCATTGGTGGCCTTAACGAGGAAGGGCTCCTCCTTATCGCCTTCTATATCCTTGGGGATATTTGAGCCTTGAGCAGATTGAGCTTTCACCCTTTTGTTAGTGCTCTATGCTTCTCCACTTTTCATATAATCAATTTTGTTATTAGATAACAGAGAATAAGAGAAGAAAGTCTTGGAATCGTGAGTAGCCATAACTTACCTATAACTCATTACATTGAATTTTCAATTAGGTGATTTTTAAAAATAAATAAATAAATAGGGAAAAAACCCAAAAAAAAAATGGTCAGAAAACATGATAAATGTAATAAAAGCACACACATTGTTTGTAAAACTGTCCAACATTTATATCAATGTGAAGCTCATGAATTTAGAGAATTTTTGGATCAAACCGTGTCCAAAAAAGACCTCCCATGAGCCCTCACATGCCCCTAGACACCTTAGAATTTAAAAATTCATGAAAAATAGAAAGTTCCAGCAAAGCCTACTCTCAGGGGTGGCACATGAGGTACATATGCCGTTGTACAGACCTCCATTGCCTCGGGACGTCATTCTGTTGGACTCCACATGTCATCATGAGCATAGTGGTGTTTTTAGATTGACCAATGGGCTTAGGGGTGGGCCCCACGTGCCACATAAGCTTGTGGACCCACCTCTCCCCTTTTTTTATTTATTAAAAAAAACTTTTTTTCAAAATGCCAAATCCAAGCCCCTGTTTTTTAATAAAAAAGACTGCTGGGCCAAGCGGCCTAGTACACTACGTTTCACTAAGTGAAACACAGCACCTAGGGATCCTAAAATAACGTCATTTTTTGCCCCTGGGTTATCTTCTTCCTCCAATCGGGTTGCCCTAACCCAGCTGGAGGTATAACGGGTCTGGTGGTGACTAGCTACCTTCTCTCCTCCGTTTTTCCCTCGTCTAATGTCTATTTGATGCGTTTTTTAGTGTCATTAGAATTGTCTTTTCATGAACTATACAATTGTGCCCTTTGTTTAGATAAAAGGACTCAATTTTGAAGACAAAAAAACTCACTTCTTTATACATTGCAGCCATTGATTCATAAGCTCGGGGGTAGCATTTTTATTTAAGGAAAATGTCAAAAGAACTTGATTCTTTCATTTAAAACAACCCGGTTTGAAGGGTTTCTTTTTTTTTTTTCTTATTGAAAAAAACATTAAACTTTCTCTATGAAAGGTTTAAAATGCCAAGCTCTAAGCTTTCTCTCGCAAGCAGCAACTAGAAATAAAAACTTCTAGCAACTATAAAAGTAATAAATCAGAAGCACAAAGCTAAAAGAAATGATTCCTTTGGGGCAGCAAAGAAAAACAAGAATTTTTAAAACACATTTAAAATAATTTTCTTAAAAGAACAATAAGCATGTGCTCTGTAAAAAGAGTGATTTTTTCTCATGCAAATAACAGATATATGAGAGGAAAAAATAGTAGCGGAAAGAAAAAACATGCAAAAGAAGTACAGTCACAGGATCAAGCAAGCAATGATGCCAATAAAGGAAATAATATAAATAGAGAGTGGTGAAGGAAACATATCGAGTTGGTTCTGGGTCGTGGTACTAGTAGCCAACACAATATCTTAGCTACTAGACTCTTGATAAGAATGGCACAGCAGATACACCAGAGAGAGGAAAAGAGGACATTGAAAAACTTAACGGTTGGGGTGAAGAGAATAGGTAGAGGCATGACCCTTATTTCAAGAAGGTCCAATCTTTATCATTTATTGGAGGATAATATTCTGATTCGACAATTAATATCAGATTGATTTCTCTCCAATCGATCAAGTACATAGTGCTTGATTGAATATTTCCTAATCAATCATTAATTGCTTTTGATTTATGATTGATTTTCTTGATCAGAGAGATGATCTTCTCTTGGATTAAGTAGTCCAGCTTATCAAGGGTAGACTTGAGCCCAATGTCTAACATTGTTTAAAACTAGGAGTGCTGAAATTGTCTCGTCCCAGTGGGTCTGTCTCGGTCTCGATAACTTTAGGACAGGACAAAAAAATTTCTGGGATGAGACAGAATATACCTTAGGACGAGACGGGACACGGGATAGGGTTGTCTCGTCCCGGTCTCATCCCTGGGTATATAACTAAAAAAAATTGCAAATATTTGTGATAAATTCAGACTCAAAGACCTCCTTTGCCCTAAATTTTCTAATGCTTTCAGTGCCTCCCAGTCTTTACCTCAGTCCCACCTTTAGAGTTCAGAGTTCAGATGAAGACTTCCCCTGGGACGGGACAACCCCATTTCGGCCTCTCACATGTCCTTAGATCTCCCTCTGGTTTCCCTCTTGCAGATCTTTCCTTCCTTCTCTAGCTAAGTCATCACTGTCCATAGATCACTAGCTTGTGCCCACAGTCTCTCGGCGAAATCTCACCAATTTTTTCTTGGGCTAATGCTCGACGCATTCCGGTCTCTCTCCCGTGGCCTCTTGATTCCTTCTTCTTTGAGTCTACTCCTCTGCTTACCTTCAACTCTTTCCCTACCCTTTGAATCACCGAGGTAAGACTGGTGCTCTCCTTAATCAGATTGCAGTCTCCTATTAATGTTGAAAAGTATAAGACTCCCACGCTAATCCTGCTTTTAATTTTCTTGTATTTGAGAGACCCGTATACTAATTGCATGTAATTCCTCGAGCTGACTGATTAATGTGTCCCTGTGATATTTAATTCTCATCGTATCTCTCCCTATCCCAGCTCTGTAGTCCCCATGACCCCCATCATCATCTTGTTACCTTTGTTGTGAACTATCCCCTGAATCAATTCATTTGTAAGACTCAGGTAATTGTCTCTCTTCTTTTTTAAAAAAAATTCAGACAATTGTGACTTTTTTGGTTTGTGGCTTCATTAGTGAAATATGGTTAAGATTTAGGTTGGGGATATATTATCATTTAATGGAAAAATCATCCATGCATGATTCAAATTGAGCATAGTTAAATGATATGCATTGTGTTTGTTATCAGTTTGTTATCAAGAGGTAAAATGATTAGTTAGCAATTTGAGTTGTGAATTATTTGTGCTCTTTTTCCTATTTATGTAGAAAAGAAGTTTAATTAATTTTAAAGACGTTGAATGCACAAAATGCTTAAGAAGATTGTGGTGAAAATAAAAGTAGAACTATAGAAACACCCTCTGTTAATGAAAAGGAAAAAGACACTGGTTTGACAAGTATTGAGGGTGAGGGAGGAGATGAACCAAGAGCAAAGAGACAGAAATCTGTGGTTTGGGATCACTTTGACAAGCTTCCTTTAAGCCAAACGAATGGAGAACTTCGAGCAAAGTGCAAGTATTATCCAACAACAATTGCTTGTCACTCTTTATATGGGACAAGTGGATTAAGAAAACACATAGAGAGGTGTGTCTTAAATCTAAACTGAATTAATAAGAGGACACAATCTTTATTGTCAGGCTCTCAATTAGGTTCTTTTAAAACATTGAGTCATCATGTATTTAATCAAGAAGAATGTAGAAAAGGTGTTGTATTATTTGTTATATTGGATGAAATGCCTTTTCGAGTTATGGAAGGTGATGGGTTTAAATAAATGATGAACAGGAAAGAACCTCGTTTTCAAGTCCCCATCAAGAGCGACTATCATTAGGGACCGTTTGGGTTTGTATCTTGAAGAAGTGAGGAAGTTGAAAATGTATTTTGAAAGCACCAAAGTTTGTGTTTGCCTCACTATAGATACATGGACTTCTTGTCAAAATTCTAACTTTATATGCCTAACTGCTCACTGAATTGATGAGGAATAGATATACCAAAAGCAAATATTGAATTTCTGTGTAGTTGAAAATCCTAAGGGTGATATAATTACATCAGAAATGGAGAAATGTTTATTAGCTTGGGGTATTGAGAAAGTGTTTACTATCACAGTTGATAATGCATCTTCAAATGACAATGCAGTGGCAAAGTTGAAAGATGTTTTGAGCCATTGGAATGGTTTGGTATGTAATGGGGACTTCTTGCACTTGAGGTGTTGTGCACATATTTTGAATTTGATTGTTTGTGATGGTGTGAAAGATATGCACAGATCTATTGAAGGCATTTGGAATGCCATTAAATATGTGAGATCTTCTCCAAGAAGGTTGCTTACTAAAATTTAGTGAGCAGAAAATAGTCTACTTTTCTTATTATTCACTGGAATGTTATAGCAATACATATATAGAGAGAATTAGAGTTTAAACAAATACCCTATCTCAGCAAAATTATTACAATATAATCAAATCCCTGAACTTAATTCAGATATGTGAAAATCATGGAAAGATAGAATCTGAATTCAAAATTCAAAACTAACATTAAATAACAAAGATAAACTATCTAACTTAAGTGGGCTTGGGTCTAGCTTCTTATAGCGACTTCCAACACTCCCCCCAAGCTGGAAAATAGATATCCATCATTCCCAGCTTGCTTGTAAGATCTTCAAATTTTGGCCCAGCTATAGGTTTGGCTAGAATATCTGCCACTTGATGTTTTGAAGGCACATAGATTACTTCAACAGTTTTTCCTTCAATCTTTTCATTTATAAAATGGCGATCAATTTCAACATGCTTTGTTTGGTTATGATGAACAGGGTTTTTTACAATCCTGATTGTGGCCATATTGTCACATAGTACTCTCATCGAGCCTTTATAGCTTAAATTTAGCTCTTTGAATAATCGGTCCAGCCATAGACCTTCACATAATCCTAGAGCTAAGGCTCTTAACTTTGCTTCAGCACTACTTCGGGAAACTACAGGTTGTTTCTTGCTCCTCCAAGTAACCAGATTTCCCCAAACAAAGGTATAATAACCCATAGTAGACCTTCTATCAGCAATTGAACCTGCCCAATTTGCATCTGTAAAAACTTCAATCCCCTTGTTAGCCTCCTTTTTAAAATAGAGACCTTTCCTAGGTGAGGATTTTGAGGTACCTGAGTATTCTGAACACTGCCGCCATATGCTCTTTATTGGGTTGGCTAGAGAACTGGCTTACAACACTGATTACATGAGCAATGTCAGGTCTAGTATGTGTGAGATAGATTAGCTTGCCAACGAACCTTTGATATCGTTCTCTGTCAACCAACGGACTATTTTTATTCAAGCCTAGCTTTCTATTTAGTTCCATTGGAGTAGTGCATGGCCTACATCCTAACATTCTTGTCTCATGCAATAAATCAAGTGTATACTTTCTTTGTGATACAACAATTCTAGTTCTAGATCTGGCCACTTCCATCCCAAGGAAGTATCGCAAGTCTCCTAGATCTTTTACTTTAAACTCAGTTGTGAGAAACCCTTTTAATTTCTCAATTTCACTATCATCATTTCCAGTAAGGATAATGTCATCAACATAGACAATTAAGATAGATATTTTCTCCTCACTATGTTTAATAAAAAGTATATTATTTGATTGACCTTAAGAGTAACCATACCTTTTAACTACCTGTGAGAATCTTTCAAACGATGCTCTTGGTGTTGCTTCAAGCTATACATGGATTTCTTAAGCTTGCATACCTTTCCTCTAGTCTACTCATTCCCTTCTGCTTATCCTAAGAGCGGCCATGGATCTTCCAGCATGTCTCTCGGGTATGACCTTTCCTATTGCAATGATCACAGAAGAGTCTGCCCTTGCCTTCACTCTGGGCAGCCATTGCCACTGGTTTACTAGAATTCAGGCTTAGAAGGTTAATGGTCACCTTCTTTCTGCTTTCTTCTCTCTTCACCATCGAAAAAATTTCTCTAAGGGAAGCCATAGGTGATAGACTCAAGATTCTGCTTTTGACCTCCTCGAATTCTTGGTTTAAGCCAAGGAGGAATTTGTATATTCTTTCTGTTTCAATCCATTTTCAAATGATGATTATATCTGCATTGCACTTGAGAGCAATGGTATCATAAAGATCAATTTGTTGCCATAATTGAGTCAAAGTATTATAATATACTGTGACTGTCATACTCCCCTGTTTTATCATGTGAAGCTTTCCTTTAATCTCAAACAATATAGTAGTATTAGAAGCTGAGGAGTATAGTTTACGAGCGGCCTCCCAAATCTCTCGAGCATTCTCATAGAGCATGAAATTTTTACCAATGTCCAGCGTCATTGAGTTGATCAGCCATGACATAACTTGATTATTCTCAACTCTCCAATTGACATACTTGGCATCAGTTACAGCAGGACAAAGTGATTCGCCATTGATATAATCCTCCTTTCCATGTCCACGAATAAACATGAGGAAGGAGAGGGACCATTAAAGGTAGTTCTCTCCATCTAACTTGTGCGTTGTAATTAGATTGGCTAGGTCTTGTGATTAGGATCGCAAGTTAGGGTTGGGACTTGCGTCAGAAGAGGCACTGGCATCTCCTTCTATGTTTAAAGCTTGGAACCTATCGAATTTGAGATCTTCAGCAGCCATGGCTCTGATACCATGAAATTTAGTGAGCAGAAAATAGTCTACTTTTCTTATTATGCACTGGAATGTTGTGGCAGTACATATATAGAGAGAATTAGGGTTTAAACAGATAGCTTATCTGAGTAAAATTATTACAATCTAATCAAATCCCTGAACTTAATTCAGATATGCGAAAATCATGGAAAGATAGAATTTGAATTCAAAATTCAAAAATAACATTAAATAACAAGGATTGCATATAAACTATCTAATTTAGGTGGGCTTAGGCCTAACTTCTTATAGCGAGTTCCAATGCTTACATTCAAAGAGCTTATTGAGAAAGTTGATTCTAAGAGCTTGCTAACCATGGATTGTCCAACTAGGTAGAATTCAACTTACATCATGTTGGAGAATGCCATTAAATTCAATAGCATCTTTGAAAGAATGGAGAAAGAGGATAATAATTACACAAACTATTTTATGGAGAAAGCATTAATTGGTCCTCCCGATGCTTCCAATTGGAAGGATGCTAAAGAATTTGTTGGCTTTTTAAAAGTGTTCTATGACATCACTTTGTAATTTTTAGGATCACTTTATGTTACCTCAAATGTATGCTTCCAACACATAGCTGATGTGTTTGTTATCCTACATACAATAGCAAATAATCCTAATTTTTTGGTGTCTGACATGGCTAAGAGGATGAAAGGAAAGTATGAAAAGTATTGGGGAAGGTTGGAAAATCTCAATCCTTTGTTGGTGATAGCAATAGTTCTTGACCCTAGGAATAAAATGAAGTTTTTGAAGCTTGCTTTTAATGAGATGTTTCCTGATTTTACACAACGTGAAGCCATGACAAATAAAGTTACAAATTAAATGCCTTGTATCGTTTGTATGACTTCTGTTCAAGTGGGCATGAAACAAACACATCTGAATCTCAAAACCAAAGTCAGACACATCAAGTGATCTTGTTGGTTTTAAGTCAACTTCAGATTGCAATGTTGAAATGTAGGCGTCTACTGCAACTATTTGTTGCCCAAAATGAGGTTGAAGTTGAAACAGATAAATATGCAAAAGTGGACAAGTATTTTCAAGCTAAGTTAGTTGATGTGCTTCATCCTAACTTTAATATTTTGGCATGGTGGAAAGTAAATGGTTCCAAGTACAAAATCCTTTCATTGATTGCACGTGATGTCTTGGCCATGTCTGTATCTACTGTGTCTTCAGAATCTGCATTTAGTATGGGAGGTTGTGTGATTGATGAATTCAGAATTTTCCTATCATCAAAGAAGGTTGAGGTACTAATTTGTGCACAGAATTGGTTATCTTCATCTATGTAACATCCCAAAATTTGGAACCCTAGTAATGGGAATGTGAGGAAAGAGATACGATTGATAAGCATAAGGTGTGAGCAAAGTATGAAAATCCAAAATGGGACGAAATCGACTTTATCGGGTCCCTAGGAGCAAAACTGTCATTTTGAGAAAAGTTCTAAAAAATTCTCTAAAAAAAGAAAAAGGTAAAATTAGGGGTTTTAAAGTCACATATGATGTTTTGGGAGTGAAAAATAAATTTTGGTGAAAATTCCCACAAAAAAAAATATTTTTGGGAAAATAGGAAAAAATAACGGGGAATTAAAGTGATACAATTATTTTAATTACCTATGGACTCCAAAAATTCAAGAAAAAACATAGATACACTCCCTAGGAATATATATGAATTTATAAATTTTTTTCAAGTATTGGAAATGCAGGAAATAATTTATGGGGAATTTACTTCCGAATTCCTATCAGTAAAGACCCGATTTCAAAGAAAATGTGAAATAAATACCTAGAGGTCTTGAAAATTTTCCAAAAATTTCAGATCACACTTTTGGAATAAATAGGGATTTATCATGACAAGAAATGGAATTTTTGAAACCCTTAGCTATTTTTCCTAATGGGGGGCAAGAAATTGGGTATTATGTAACCAAATGATTTTTAAAATACCCTAACCAATTCCGTTGCTTCCTAATCAGTTTTTACCATTTAGTTAGAATCCAACAAGGCCCAAATTCATGCTCATCATGACCAGAACAGCTGGCTTATGTGATGGGCAAATTTTCAACCATTAATAAAAAATGACTTGGAAACCAACATGCATGTGGATGGCTAGGATTTGCTGATGGTTTGACTTCAATTTTAGGCCATGTTTGGCACTTGAAAATGCTTGCCAAAGGGGGAAGAACCAGCAAAAATTGTGGCCTATAAATACCCCCATAATTTTTCCAAAATTTGTGCAAAACTTTGGAAAAATAGGGGAGGTTCTGCACAAATTTTTCTTGACTTCTAAACACTTTCAAAACCACTTCCAATCCAAGGCTAATCATCAAGCTTTGATCAAGGACTCCTTAAGGTATGTTTAGACTTTAATTTGATGCATTTCCAATGGCTAAATCATGAGTTCTTGGTAAGGGAAATTGCTAGAAAAATTCTGGTTGTGCTAGAAATCTTAGGAAATGGATAGCAACTTGTTTAATGACATTGAATCATGATGTTTGGTGTTGGTTTGAATGGGTTCATGGAAGAAATTATCCTAGGACCTATGACTACTCAGTTCGGCCAACTCAAGAAGTCAAGGGTAAAATTTGTTTCAATGAGTTTTAATGGTTCCAATGGATTTAAAATGTGATTTTGTGTGGGATTATGCTATGAAAGTATATTTAAATTCATTGGAATTAAAAATGGAAATTAGGAATCTAAGAGCTTAGGTTCAGCCAATGAGAATTCTTGGACTTGGGATTGGATTTTGATAATTTTAATACTTCCATTGAGTTCCTTAGGTATTTTTGTGTAGGGATATGTGGAGGAATTAAGTTTGGAAGCATTAAAAATCAAATTGGAAATTTTACCCTTGACCTATAGCCTTTCGGTTTTGTCTAGTCCTTTGGTTCGACCAATGAGAATTCTTGGATTCTGTCACATCCAGTAATATGACAACTAGGAATAAGGATATTTCTAAATATTTAAGGGTCAAAAGCGATAAGGAGAAATAGAAGAATTTTGGTGGAAAATAATTATTATAATTTTCCAAGCCAATTATGAAAAGTTTGACTAATTAAGGAAAAATTGGTCAAGAATAATTATGGAAAAATATTTCCAAGTCTCAGAAAATTAAGGAAAAATAAGGACAATGTTCCTTGAGAATTATATGGGATTATAAAATTAGTTTTATGACCAATTTGCCCTTAGAGAAATTACAAAGGAATTTAAGGGCAATTTAAGCTAATTTAAGGTCCTTTATTTGGAAAATTCCAAATAAATATTTTAAGGAGGATAAAATCCCAATAAAATTTCTATGATATTCCAAGGAATTATAAGAGATTATGAAATTAAAAGAAGGCGCTCAAGTATCTAGGATTTTTCCCAATCCTTTGGAAAAGTGGAAAAACAACGAAAGAGAAGGAAAATAGTTTTCCTTTTTATTTAATTATTAGGAAATTAAATTTGAGACAAAGAGGGCAATTTGAGAAGATAAAATGAGAAGAATAATTTAGGGATTTGAGAGAAAATAATTACAGAGGTCAGAGCACTGTAATTATAGAAAAGAAATTAAACCCGAAGTAAAAGTGCACCGATAAAGTGTTAATCGGAGTATTGCACTTTACTTGGCCTACAAGTTGCCACTTGTCAAGCCTTTAATGGGTGGTAATTAAAGCTTTCCAAGTGTCAAGCCACCATTGGAGAGGATCTTGACTTTTGAAATTAATTTCAATTGTCATTAAGTTAATTAAGAGGGAAAATTAAGAAGGAATAGGCACTTGACACTTGGCTCTTCATTAATGATCGTTGGTGGGATATTTTGTGCATTGAATGAGCTCATTTCCTCCCCTAAATCTGATCCATATTTCGTGCAAGGAGGGTTAGAGAGGAAAAAGGAAGAGCTTCAAAGGAAAACCAAGAAGAAAGCATCAACTTTAAGCATACAAGTGAGATCCAAGGTAAGGTTTCGGTTCTAAGATGTTCTCCACCTTGTTTGCTTGAGTTGTATGGTTAAAAATCATAGCTTTTCCTTCTCTTTTGATGCTGGACGAAATGTATATATAGTAGAGGAGGAAGTTTTATGGTTCAATCTTGCTAAGACACAACAACACAAGCTAGATCCTAGTGTTTGCAAGTGATTATAGTCGGTTTTGAAGCATTTTTCATGGCTACTTCCTTGAGTGTTATTTTCAGCCAAACCAAGATCTGAATCCTAGGATGAGTTTTTCAAAGTTTTGAGGCTTTCATTGTGTTCAAAATGAAAAATGGTGTAGGGTAAACCTAAAGAACAAGTGTTGGAAGCCATAGAAGCAAAGTTGCAATTTTTGAGTTTTAAATCCTAAGGGTTCGGTCAAGCTGAAACTGAAAGAAGGAGATTTATTTTGTTAAATCCAAGTAGATATTTGGAATCTACATGAAAAACTATGTAGGAAAAGGTCAAGAGGGAATTTTTAGGGTTTATGGAAAATAACTCTAAAAATTCAAGAACAAAGATGGAAGCTTTAAGGGATTAGAGGTTACTTGATTTATGTTGTTAATTTTTCATGAGGAATGGTTGATGATTCTTGCTGCCATTTTTGTGGATTGCCATGTTAGGGTTTGGCATTCGTGGAACCAAGAAAGAAGAACAAGAAAATCAAAGAGCATTGGATTAAGGTAGTAAGATTTAATTAGCCTTAATGTTGAATGTTGCATTGATTGCTATGCAATTTCATGTGCTATTATGTGGTTGAACTAAATGATGATGATGATGATGATTGTGTAGCTATACTCCTTGCTTTATGTGCCTTGGCTATTGCATGTTAGAGTGCTACATGTATGAGGTAAAGTAGTTCCCTATTAATAGCAAAAGGTTGGAATGCTTGTAATTGATGCATGTTAATGTTTTGGTTGATTGATCTTGCTACTGGGATTTTCAAAAATCTCATCCCCCCAAATATAATGTAACATTTTAGGGCCTGTAACTCTCAAGAGCAAGCTGCAGATTGGAGGCTAAATTATGGTGATACACCATACAAATTCGTGGACATTTGGTCATGTATAATTATCTATGGTTGGTGCTGTAATCCTTAAGTAGGATGTTAGTTTAGAGCCACGTTTTATTTAGTTACTGAGCGAATCTCTGCACGAAATTTGGCATGGTTATAGTTGACGTCCTGAGCTTCAAATTGATAGGCAGCACATTAAAAATGGCCAAGTATACGATTTTTAACGATTTTTCAAAGTTAAGCTTTAGAATCTGGAATGAGGATTTTTGACAAAAGGACAGTGTTACCTTTCACAAAAACCTGACACTTTTTTCATAAGGAATTGATTATGAGAGTATTTTTCCTTGAAAGAGGACTTAAAGATCTTTAAATAGAATTTTGAACCACCCCAATTGGATTTTTGTGGAATAAGTTATGAATTTTTGAAGTTAGGCCAGAAAACTGGATTTTTACCCGATGAACAGTAAAAATCCGAAAATCAGCATTTTTCAAGATTTTTTGAGCCCAAGACCATCCAATACAGTCTAAAATGATTTTAATTAAATCCTACATGGATCTGATAGTAAGGTATGACAGATTCCACATGAAAAATCATGTAGGAATGACCTAAGAGGTTACTTGAATCAAAGGGAAAATAATTAGGCCAAAAATCCAAAGAAAAGGGGTTTAATGTTTAAGTAATGTGTAATAAGTTTGGATAATTGTTGAATGATTGGCATTGGTGTTAGTTTGATAGGTACCTTGCCAAGTCCTCAAGAGAACATCTTGAACTTAAAAGAAATCAAGAACCAAGTGTTAAAAGGTAGCATTGAATTACATTTTGATTGCTTTCTTGCTTACATTAATGTGTTAATGTGTATGTGTGCAAAGTGTGCCATGATGTGACTAAACTTTGCTGCAAATTTTGATTGCAATGTTTGGATTATGTTGCCTTGGCATTATGTCCTCTGAATATGTGTATGATAGCTTACTTTCCATGGCATAAAAGCATGAACACATAGGCAAGATAAATGCACGAAAGCATTGCATGCAATGTTTGCATGATTGCATGATAATTGTGATTCCTTGCTACTGGGATTTCTTTGAAATCCCACTCTTATGTTTAACACCACCTAGGAGGGAGTTCAAGCAAGGGCAAAGGCAAGGAAGTAGTTTCTGAGGCCAAATGAATATTTACTATACCCTGGAATGGCTTTTGGAACTTGTTATGGAATGTTACAAATTATGTAATGTTTGTTGGATAATAGCTCCTAATAGGAGCCAAACATGTATGTCTATGTTTAAACATATGGAAGTATATTAGAATGTATGTTTAAGTATGTGTTAAGGCTCACATGATTAAGGATAGGTAAAAGATTAAGAAGAGATAAAACCAAGTATGATTAGGGGATAAACTTTCCCTAGAAATGACCAAACTTGGGACACATGAAATAAATAGCAAATGTTCAAATCTGGACTTGAAATTTGGCAGCCTTATAGGACATATTTTTAGCTTTAAATCAAGTGGTAGATCATTAATTTTGGAATTTTGTGCAAAGAGTTATACCCTTTCAAAGTTGGGCAAAAATACTGAAAATTTCAGAATTTACCAAATAAACAGTACATATTTTCGTGAAAGCTGGTACTGATCCATGAGGGAATGATATCCATGATTATTTTTTCTATGTAGAGCTTTTCATAAGCTTTGCGTGAGATTTGGTGCCACTCTGTTTTGATTTTTCTACATTTAGTTATAAGTTTTCAAAGTTGACCCAATTTTTAAGGATTACATGAATAGTAACAAGAATCAGATTTTTTTTACAAACCTTGGTTTTACCTACTCTAAGTATAGTGTAATACTTCCGAATGGTTCCAAATGACATGTAATGGGGTTTGAAAATGAAGGTGTGACAATCTACGTCAAAACTAAAGAGATTTGATATTGATAACTTCAATGATACTGACATTGGTAATTTTTATTCTTCATTTTATTTAATTTATTTTTTCAACTTTGTTTAAATACCTTATACCACTAAGACACTAACAAATTGTTCCTTTTCTGGTTTTTTTTTTTTTTTTTTACAGAAGAGCAATTAATAACTTCAATTTCAAGTCTCTTGGAAAGTTAAGTTGCTTTGTGATTGGTTGGTTGCTTTGATTTAGCCTTAATGTCATGGATTTAAATTTTATATTATTGTGTTTTGCTTGCTTTGGTTTGGACTCAAATTGTGTTATGACTATCTTGGAAATGGATTGTTATGGTGGATTGTTCTGCTTGGATTGCTGATTTATTATTGTGTTCTTGATTGCTAACAGGTGGTTCAAAATATTAAAGGGATTGTGATGACATTAATGCATCGCTCGCAAGGTGTGTTTCAGCTTTGGATTAGTGTCCATGTTTGGGGGGGGGGGAGAATGGCGGCAGGGACGTATAGGATTTTATTCATATGACAGTTTACTTATTTTCGAATGATGTCCAGAAGCGCAGGATTTTGATTCAGATGTGCAGTTAATATTTTCAATGTATTGTGAAGTCCAGAGGAGTATTTGCTACATAAAAGTAATTACGAAGGCCCAAAATTGCCACAAAATATAAAGGCAAAAAATAAAGGAGGAAACAGTGATCAGACCCAACATAAAAGGTCCAGTTTGAAGGGAGGAAAAAAGGACGGGACACGGGACAAAAGTCCTGTCCCATCCCGTGATCAACCTTAATTGAAACCAAGTTTCCAGTGTACTGTCCCCAAGCTCGGAAAAGATGTGACTAAAAGATGAGAAGGAAACATTGGAAGACCAAATGGGGGTATTTCTATTCAAATCAGTATCATTGTAAACGAGAAAGATGTTTCCATGGACATCAATCGACAAAAATCCAGAAGTATTATTGGGAGGATTCTGTCTATTAGCAACCCACACAATAACTGGTTTAGAGGATCTTGCAAACCATATTCCAACATAGCGCTTTCTTGAATTGTTCTAGGGGTGAAAAAAAGGAGGGCAAAGGTTCCTCCATTTGAGAGCAAAGCATCGCCATCTTTGAGGGGCTGGCTTGGGGTTATTCAATGAAGGGAATGACAAGAAGAAGGAAGCACCAATAGAAGAAACAATGGAATATTTATCAGAATTAGGGCTTTAGCAGAATAAGGCTTCATGGTGGTAACGGAGCAAGGGATAAAGCCGGGGCTAAATTTCTCAAGTCGGTTATACGATAGCTGAGTTAAAAGGACACAGATATTTATAGTACTTCTTAGCATGTCAGATATCGTTGGGTGAGGCGTCCAAAAGGTATAGGACTGTTTACATTAAGTTCCTTTTGTTTGTCCTGTTGAACTAGGTTAGTTTGCGGGTCCAGATTGTTAAAGAGTCAAGAAGGACATGTAATTAAGACTACTTTGCGTGTGTAGCAAGGCTTTAAGTTTTTCCCCCCATAAGTAAATGAAAATTATACAACTTTCTTAGCAATGCAGGAATTAGACCTATTTTACGTGTCTTCAGACAAATGAAGACTAAAAAACAAAGAAAATCTAACACGCTGCTTGACACATTTTGCGGAGAGACTTTTACAATTTAATGCGATGGCCGTCATGGGGAAACTGATGGTAACATTGAGACAGACACACACATGCGAAAATTTAGGTATGGAACTGTGAAGACTTTTTGGTATTGATGTGGCCAAAACTTAAGTCGTTGGTCTTTATTCTTCCCCATAAGACTTTTGGTATTGTTGTTAAGGTCTGGATAAAATTCCAGAAAAATATCTTTGCACTGTTTGAGAAAAATATCTAAAGCTAGGTTAACATATATATATATATATATATATATATCCATTATTTGACTATACACGCATATACAAAGAGTAAGAAATAACATTAGTCACTTGGAATTTAATTATAATATTTGGAATTTAATTGATATTATTTTTTATAAGATATGTATTTATAGTTTCTGATTTGTTTTCTGGTAATTGTCCAACTAACTAACGTCGAAAATAATTTATGCTTAATAGTGGCAATGTTGCATCCTTTTTAATATTTAGAGTTAAAATGGTAGACACAAAACTATGAATATGGGAACGAGTTTAAATGCTCATCTTAAAGATGAGCACTCAGAGCTTATCTCTTTTGGACTATAGAGATGAGATCTAAAAATTCCAGATTTAATTTCTTTATTTATTTTTTAAAATAATTATTTTAATGGGTATAGAATCTAAAATAAAAATGATCTCTTAACTATATTTTTTAAAAAAATAATTTGTGCTGTATAAAAGTAATTAATTAAAAAGATTAAATCTAAACTATTTAAATCTTTGAATGGTTTAAATGAGATGAGTTTTACTGATTCCATGAATGTTCACCTAAACGCCTTAGATATTTTTCTCAAACAGTGCAAAGATATCCTAATAATTCAATTCAAATACTGACGACCTTTACTTTTGACAAGATGAAGACCAAATTCCGTACCTTTATTTTCACATGTGCGTCTCCGTTACGATCACGGCCATCATTTTTTCCCTTTATGAGAGAGCTGGCAGGTAAGCTTCGAGTTAAGGCGCAAATATGCTTATAAATCTTCACTAAATGCGCATCTAGCATAATAAATAAACCTTAAGTGTAAAAATACATATAAAAATTTCATGATATTGACTGTTTGACTGACCGAAGATGATGACGTAGATGTTTATATAGTTAATGGGTTTGAATAAAAAAGAGTGAAGGTGCAAGTATATCTATAAAAATTTTTCAAATGTACACCTGACATCACAAACAAATTTCTTGTGCAAAAACACCTATAATCATTCTAAAAGAACTATAAAATACTATAGTCATTTAATTTATCAAATTTGACCTTATGAACCAAACTTTTAACAAAATAAGACGAAGTTACTTTACAAGTTAAAAAAAAACTCTCCATTAATAATTAATATATAACATAAAAAAACAAAAAACAAATAATCTTCAGAAGGTTTCAATATATATATGAAATTATTAATATTTGATGGTTATTTTTCCTCTAAACCGTCAAATAAAGAGACATCAAATATCCTATGTATAGCATACATAACGGTTCAGAATTGTCAAATATTCATTATAAATATTTGACGGTTCTTTGTCAATAAATGTCATATTTTTGACGGTTTTTCTTTTAATAATGGTCAAATAAGGTCATTTTATTTGACAGTTCTTTGTTAATAACCATCAAATAAGGTATCTATTTTAATTTTATATAATTATTTTCATATATTCTTTTCTATTTGTTTTTACTGTTAATATTTATTATGATATAGTAGTATAAAACAATTATTAAATAATAACAAAAGAATATTATTAAATAAAAAATTATATTCATAGAATTCACAATCCAATACATTATCCATGAACATCATACAATTTGAAAGAAATTAATCATTTGATCACTCCCTATTCAAAAGAACATTGTCTTATAAATCTTTTGAATACTAAAAGAAATTCTATAAATAAAAAATTCATAAAAATTGGTTTTTGATGATGCACCATATTCCAAGTTCCACTCTTTGCATATACATTCATAGCGGCAATATTCACTATAAAAGTAGTGAATGATACCCCTTTTGTTGCCTCAAACTCCCTAAAAGAGGTAAACATCAAGATAAATATTAATTGTACTAAGAAGACTGCAAGGGAAAACAAAGTGATTAGGAGAAAAATAGATCTCATTTTATTTATGATGCATTGAGGTATACACAGATAGAGTACACAATTACATATATATATATATATATATATATGTATATAGGCTAACTACAAAAACTAAACTGACCAACTAGATAGCTTACAACTATAATTTAAGTATTTAACTAATGAGATAAGTTAACACTTCTCCAGTGTTCGTTTAAGTAAATATTAACTGTAGAAATCAGGCATAAAAAAAAAAAAGGCTTTTTCCATCTTGACTGTCTAAGAATGTGAAGTGATTTCTTCACGAGAACAAGAACTCACTTATCCAATCAGGTGCATATATCTATATATGTATGTATCCGCTGATCTTTTATCCTTTAAGTTTGCATTACCAAGATAAATACTGATGAAATATCGTACAGAAGAGTGGCATTGCCGGGATATTGCAGTCACCTATACAATCACCTATCTAAGAGGGGGATATTGCAGTCACCTATAAAATCACCTATTCAAGAGGGGGACGAGATGCTGATGTCTTGGGGATATAATGGCACGAGCAAAAGGACAAAACGAAAAGGAAGTAAGAGGTAGAGAATAGAGGCCAAACGGAGACACCAATAAAGACAATCAATAAATTTCTGGTTAACAGACTGGTGCCAATCAAGGAAGTTCCATCTAGACAGCCATGTAGCATTCAGAAGCACCAGCACTATAGCTGATGCTTTCATCCACCAAAGATCCAACACTAATGGCATTTTCCACAAAAGTTCTGATATTTGAACTAAATTTTCCAAATGGATAAAGGAAAAATAAGCCAGCATGGAAAACAAACATCAACCTCGTAACGTGTTTAAAAACTAACATTATTCAGCTCAATCAACCCATGCATGTAATTATAAAATCCACATTGCTAAGGACAGAAATTTACTAAGGGTTGATGTTTGCTTTGTCTTACTATCCAAGGGTCATAGATCAGGAGGCATAGAAATCCTCAATTTACTAGGGGCAGAAATTAAGGGTAATTGAGCAGGTACCTAACGCAAAAAGAAGTGATCAAGGGTAAGTAACAAAAATTACCAGATGCATGGAGTGAGTTACAAAAAGAAACAGAAATGTAATGTTACTATATCAAATGCCAACTCACCACATGCATTTCACCTTTCTCCCAGGACACGGTGGACAAGGTTTTGGCCGTGAGCTATTCTCAGTTGAACCAGGTGAGCAATGAAGTAAAGTACCGACTGTATAACCACCACCAGAAGGTTTCTTAACAGCATTGACCATAACCCCCCAGCCCCAGTCAGTTCCTCTTTCTCTTATCTTGATCTGTTATCATCAAGTTACTGAGCATACTACTAGAGAATGATAAGAAAGAGATATAGATCATCCTAGGCGAAAAATTTGTCTTGAAAATGGACTGAGATTTGCAGGATGAGTAAATAGACAAGTATGCTAAATGAGTTCTCTTCGCACGTACACATATGCAAGGCACTAATTATTGGAAATCAATGTTGTAGAAATCATGGTTGACAATTCAAATAATCCAATTTACAATGATCAACAGCAGTGACAACACATTTCAGAAGTTGGTGCCAAAAACCACCATTAATGCAGTGGAGAATCAAATTTACAAGTCTTGTAGTGATCTTCTTTTTATTTTTTGGGAAGGTGAGCAGCTAATATTCAGTCTCAAAATAATTTAGTCTTTCGATTTATCAATATTATAATATATCTCATTCAACAATTCATTCTGAGTTTATCCAACAAACAAACCTTCATAGTGAATAAAAATTACAGAACTGGTATATGAAATCTAGAATCTAAATAAGAAAACATCCAAATTCGAAATCTCGTAATAGAAAATGATAAATATAAGAAGAATTAGAAGTAGGTGTAAAAAATTTATCTGCATAATTCCTTTTCTCATGCATAATAGCAAATGGAGAGGAGCGACAGGGAGAGATGAACCTCATCTTTCCGTAACTGAGGAGACAGTTTGGAGTGAATCATTGGCGAGAATGAAGACCAAAATGCCGACAAAAGGGGGGAGGAGGCTAGCGTAGATGGACAAGAAGACTACGAGGGCTTGGAGAGGTGAAGGAAATAATATAAATAGAGAAAGGAAACTTACCGGGTCGGTTCCGTGCTCACGCAGTATCTTGACTACTAAAGTATTGATAAGAATGGCACAGCAGATGCAGAGAGGAGAAGAGAACACCGAAAAACTCAATAGTTGGGATGAAGAGAATGGATGGAAGCACCTCCTATTTATAGGGCCAGGGTGGCTCTTATTTTAGGAAGGTGCAATCTTCCTCATTCGTTGCGAGATAATATTCTGATTTCATAATTGATAACTAATATCTGATTGATTTCTCTCCAATCAATCAAGTATATAATGCTTGATTGGATATTCCACAATCAATCATTAATTGCTTCTGATTTATGATTGATTTTCTTGATCTAAGAGATTCTCTTCTCTTAGATCAAGTAGTCCAGCCTATCAAGGGCGGACTTGGGCCTAATGTCTCACAAGAGGAATGCAAATGAAGAATGGAGAGGAATAAAGAGAAGATAAAGGCAGAATGGTGACTTGCAACTGAGTGAAAGCAAATCCTGGGAAACAAACAAAAGAAGCTAAAGTTGAGAAAGAACTAGTGATGGCGGTGGTAAGGAGACCCATCGATAAATGATAAGATTTAATGGCAAGAAATGTTGAGTGAAAAGGAAACGAAGGAAAAGGGAATGGGGGCAAGAGTGATGAGTGAGAAGGTTCAAGAAAATGTATCAGGGAAACAAGAGGAGAAGGATCTTGAAAACTGGTTAATTAATCAAGTGTTATTAAACAAATTTAGAATAAAAAGATTATTTGACAGTTTTCTTATATAACTGTCAAATATTTTATTCTTCTAAAATATCTGACGGTTAGTAAAATAACTTTCAAGTAATAGTTTATCTCATCTCCATCCCATAATATTTGACTGTCATTTGTTTAACCATCAAGTATTGAATGTCATATATTACAAAATTTGTAGTAGTGTCTTTTTTGAAATTATACTATTCTTTAAGTCTAGCTGATTCAAATTATTGCAATGTTTGTGTTTGTTCCCCACAAAAATTTGTGAGTTCCTGTGAAAAGAGATTTTGCTAGCAAAAAAGCTTTCAATGCTACCCACTATGCCTTCTTCTTCCAAATTGTTTTCTAAATCCTTCATTTTTTATATAGGAGTGCTTTTTTTTTTGGAGCTGCCATTTTCATAATTAAACTAGTTTGTTTATTGCTGTAGTTAGATGTAAAAGGCATCTATTGGTCAAAATGAATTACTCTTTAATTAGATTAAACATATATCTATCTTCTCTCTTTGGTTTTTTAAATTATACTATTCTACTCATTTTCATAAAGAATTTGTGTATGTAAAAATAACAGTCTTTTTTTTCCCAAATAATCATTTATGTTGTTTTTACAGAAAAGAAAAAGCTACCCTTTTCTATTTATATGATATATAATTCTATTTTGATCATATTGAATTTACACATGGGATAAAATATACAAAAAAGTTTAAGAACCCAACCCTCATCTTTATCCTGCTTACTTGGTGTTTAAGAGATACATTAATTTTTTATCTTAATTTATTTTTTTATTTTTTTATCTAATGTAAATTGTTGAATATCATAATCATTTATACAAACTTTTTCCAAAGATATATGTCTTTTATGAAAAATAAAAAATTAGTGCCAAAACAAATTAATGACAAAAAAATTCTTATTTTTTTAAATCAGATAGATTGTTGTTTTATGATTCATATCAAAATAAATTAATATTTCTTAGGTTTGGTGCAATAATTTATCTCACTCTTTGGATATAAATTATTGTATAATAATAATTTAAAATTTTTAATTTCTTAATATTATTAATTTTTAATATTCTATTCTGTTAATAAAGAAGTTGATTTTTCACTTGTAATTTGGTCATGCCATTTCATCAAGAAAAAGGCAAACTGAAGCTCTCTACAAAACTTATTCCTTCATTTCATCTGTTTAAGTCTCTCTTTCTAAGAAGAATAATGCTACTCAGTTACTCCTATCGGTCTCCTCTAATTACTCACTAATGAAGACTAGAGTGGAGCTAAGAAAGTAGCACTATTCTTCGTAGAATAAGAGAGACTAAGAGAGATGGAATGAAAGAGTAACTATGGAGAGCTTCATCGTGCCTTCTTCTCTTTAAGGGAGACTAAAACGCAATTGTTTGTAAAGAGGGGGTGGTTACACTTGAAGAAAGAAGGTTGAAATGCTCACTTAGCGTCTATGCCACCTTATTTAGTCAAAGTTTGAATCATAGGTATTTTTGGAATGATCACAAGTCTTTCTGCACTCAAAGTTTCTTTGTGGTCTTAAGCATACATTTGGAAAAAGCTCATCAGTATATTTGCACCTTTATTTTTTTTTAACAGACTATCTAAGCCACATTAGCATCCACATTATCATCTCCGATCAAATAAATGGTCAATGTTACAATGGTTAATTGTCATGGGATTTTTACAAATTTTTGAAATCTTGATGTGTATTTTTACAAGTACGTAAAGAAGAAATGGAAGTTATAGCTAGGGAATAATTAAAAGAAACCCTCTAATTTAGGCAAAATCATGTATATGTCATTCAATATAAGGTGGAAAGTGAAAAAACCTCATTCTTAGATGTGATGGTCATTTAAATAATTATAATATTTACAACACTCTCTTGGATATCTATAGACAAATGACGTGCTGTATTAAAACCTTACTAGAAAAAAACTGAATGGGATAACAAATATATAGGGGAAAGAATAAACAATATATATTAAAGTTGCCTTATTAAAAACCATACCAGGAAAACCCTGTGAGACAAAATCTTGGTTAAGAAAAAGTGTACTGCATAATCTTTACTCACCTTATGAAAAATATTATTTTTACCCCCTTGATGACAACATCACTTTTATCATTTCATCTTAATGAAATATACTAATTTCTCAAATGCAATCGCCATCAATGATTTTTCAAGAAGCTAGTCTCCTTTTTTATATGCACAATATATGATGCATCGTCCTTAAAGATTGGAGATTATTCTTATTATTATTACTCTACATTTTTGCACTATAAGTTAATTTTGATATGAGTATTACCTTTTCAAAATAAATGTGACGCGAGAAATTTGTTTCCATCTACACCTCGGTGACCTTACATCACTGTCTTCAATGAAACTTGAAGTTCCAATCAATATTCTTATATATCCCTTCATGACCTAATGTCATTGATTTTTGATGGAAGCTCAGGTTCTAATTGATATTTGCAGTTTGCAGTTATTGAGATCGAGCTAGATTTGTCTATATAAATTTGATTCTCTATCTCCTTAAAATTAAATGGTCAGAAGCTACATACCTCTGATTTTTATTTTCTTAAGATTAAATGGTCATAAGCCATATAATCTTGATTTTTTGTTATGGCTAAAAGCCACATAACTTTGATTTTCTATCTTATAGCCACAAGTCATATATACACACACATACTCGATTCTCTATTTTATTAAGTGGCCTAAATCCTTATGTATTTGATTTTTTATCTTATTAAATAACTAGGACTCATATAGATATGAATTTCTATCTTATGGCTAGAAGCCACATATATTGGATTTTTATTTATCTTATGAAATAGTCAGAAGCCATATAACTTTGACTTTCTATCCTATGGTCAAAAGCCACATACCTTTGATTTTCTATCTTGAGATTGAATGGCTAGAAGACATAACTTTGACTTTCTATCTTATGGCAAGAAGCCACGTATCTTTGATTTTCTATTTCGAAATTAAATGGCTACAGGCCATATATCTTTGATTTATTTTATCTTATTAAATGACTAGAAGCCGTATTATTTTGATTTTGAGAAGGATCATTGACGATGTCTTTGTCGTTAAAGCACTTATTAAACTAGGTCTTATTGCAAACATAATATAGCGACAACAAAGGTCATTCTTCCAAAGAGAAATTCATGGGTTTTCTTTAGATATAAATTTAGGTGGTGAAAAATACGATGGAATGAACCTAAACTAAAATGCAAAATATTAAATCTAAATGCAATATGTAAATGCTCTAAAATCTATATGAAAATTAAATTAAACTAAATTAATGTAAATATGATTTTTGGGGAGAATTTTTTTAGAAGGAAAAATTAAAATGCTAAAAGGAAAATTAAGCAAAAAAAGCACAAAAAATTAACAAGGCAAAAATGAAAGGTTTTCTTCAGGTATGGTAGAGGGAACAATTTAGGATTCACAAAGTTAACTTTCATAACTCAAATCAATTAATTAGACTAAAGGGAAGTGACAAGAGTGTAAAATTAATAAGTTTAATTGCCTACTTGACACAAGAAAAACCCTTGAGTTCAAAAACATTTAAGAGAACTCATAACTGGATAAGGCCAGTTAATTAAACCATTAAAACTAAAAACAATTTATTCAAACTAATTCTGAAAATTATGTTTAAAATTATCTAATTAAACAATTATAGAATTTACCAACTTAATTAAACAATCAAGAGGCAAAACAATCCAAATTTGCAATTCAAAACACATTGATAATTAAATCCATAATGAAAACTTAATCATAAATTCAGTTAACAATGTAAAGGTCCACAAACATAAAATCCAATGAATATGTCATCACAAATATAATCTAATCAATACAATCCAAGAATAAAAATGACAGCCTATAACTCAAAACTATTTAAAACTAAATAATCTCAAGATCTTGAATTCAAAAGATAAATGGAACATTACTCTTTTGTGGTCTTCAAGTGCTAGTTGAAGGCTCAAGCCTCTTTCTTACTCCTCCCAAGTTGCCTCCCAAGTAAGCTCAAGCTGCCATCAAAACGCTTCCTACTCCAAAGTTGTTAGAAGCCATGGCTATGAATTGATGGAAGGTGATGATAACATGTTGATAGGAATTGAATCCTTGAGCGGGGGAGAGATGAATGTTGTAACATCCCAAAATTTTGGGCTCTAAAGTATAGAAAATGGTCTAAGATAGAAAGGCTATTAGATTCCTTCTAGCAAGAGTCCTAGAGGTTCCTTAGAGGGACAAAAGGATTCCCACAAATTAAATCGCCGAGCGAAAGTTTTTTAAGACTGAGATAAGAGAAAGTCAGAGACTCTAGTGAAGTCTTGAAACCCAATAATAGGAATGAATATAGGCCAAAGGTTATGTTAGAGGCCTTAATGAGGTGAATTATGGGATTAAGTCAAACCAGGGACAAAATCATAATTTTATAAAGTTTTGGGCTGAAAAGAGAAAAAAATGCAAATTATGTCCAAAAATTTTATAAAAATCCCAAAAAAAAGAGAAATGACATGTTAAGGCTTGTATATAAACTCATTAGAAAAATGCCCTTGGATTGACTTTAAATGAATTTTAAAGATTTTAGCTCATTTTGAGGTATATAGACAAATTTAATTATTTGAGCATGAGGAGGCCTCAGAAAAGTATATATAAATGGGGATTCATGAGTTAAAAGGCTGAAAAAAATTATAAAATTAGTCTCATCCTCAAAAGCCCAACATAATGGCTTTAAGAATATTTAAAGCCTATTTATGCCAAAAAAGGCAATTTATAGGAAATTCAAAAATAAATACCTACAGGTTGAGTTATGGTCTAAAAAGATTCACAGATTTTCTCTAGAATTAAAGAAATTTTATGGTGTGGATGGATGAATTTTAGAGCTTTGGATTGTTTTAAATAAGCCAGACAAATGATAACCATAAAAAAGGGGGAAAATATTTAAAGGTAAGATAGCGCATTTATGAAAGTGCTAAGTCAGCATACAAGTCAGCATGCTAAGTCAGCAAATGAATCGTGACGCCTTTAATGAGCTTATGAGCCTTCATACTAAGTCACCAAGGGATATTTATGGACAATAGAAAAATTAGAACACAGTACAAGTACATTTTAGACAATTCTATGTCTATCTGGTACAATAAAATCTCTACTGTATGACTCAGTGAGGTTGTCTAACATGTCAATAGAGTTGACTATTTTTCTCTATATACTTCTAAGGTGGTGCCAAGTGTTTATAGTTTTCACTAGTTGGAATTGTCCAAATCCAATGAGTTACCTGATTGTTAATTTTTTGGGGTAATTTTGGAGATGACTTAAGAAATATTTTTAGACAATTCCCTTCCCATTTTTAGGATGTTTTTAGCGCCAATATTAAGTAGGGGATAAGGTTGGAATTTTAATATTTATGCAAGGGTATAATTAAAAAAAAGATTAAATTACAATATTACAATAGTTTATTTAGAGCACTTGTTAAATATACAAGAGACACATAGCTTGATGATGCAAGCAAGATGAGATCGGTATGATGTCATGAGGACACATGCCATCACAAGACAAAGAGGCAAAATGAATGACCAAGATCAAGCCCCACACACAAAAGATCAAGAGTTAGGATTTGAGCAAAATTTTTACAAATACCCCTCCCCTCCCATTTGCTTAACCTTTCAACCAAGCTAAGAGAAAAAGGGAGGACAGACCAAAACTTGGAGAGGAAGAAGTAGAAGAGAAAGAACAAAGAAAACCAAGCTCCAAGAGAAGCTATGTTTATGGTTTTTGATGTAGTTTCTATTACCTTTATTGTTGTTGAGCTTGGTTATGGGCTTTGTTGGATTTTACAAGCTTGAAACCTTTGGGTATCGTGCTGCACAAAATTGATTGAGTGAAAACAAGATGAAATTGTATTAGAATAATGTTTAAAAGCTTAAAAGGAACAAGAATCAGGTGGCTTTGGGATGAGTTTGCAAGAAATCCAACTTTTCCTAACTTGTGTAATTTTCAGCCAGACCTAGGGTTCTTGATAGGGTTGAATTTTGATGATTTTGATGCTTCCAATGAGTTTAGAATGAAAAACTTTGTGGGATAAATATGAGAAAGCAAGTTTGAAAGCATTAAAATTGAAAATAAAATTTTTGTCCTAAAACCCTATAATGTTCAGCCAGGTTAAGTTGAAGAGGAAAGACTTGGATTTTGTTTAATTTGAGTTTGGAAATGAATTCTACATGCAAAATTATGGGAGAATAGCATGTGGTATTAAATTTAGAAAGATTGCAAACTAAGCTCAAAAGTCAAAAGTTAATGTGAAGTTAAAGAGGATTAACTATCAATATGTTGATTTGGATTATGATTGAGAATGCCTTCTTGAATGCTTGATAGGCATTAAGCATTGGTAACAGGAGAGCTCCAAGAGCAAGGAAGGGAGGCAAGAGTTAAAGTTTGAAAGAGGCAGCAAGAACCTATAACTTAATGTTAACTTTTTTTGTGTGTTATTTGCTATTTGTATTATGCCATGAGGTGGTTGAACTAGATGTGTTATGATGTGTGAAACTCTTTACATTTGATGCCTTGGCGATATACATAGTTGAGTTGTGAATTGGAATGATATAACAACATGCTCTCTTTTTATGGCATGAAGGTGAAATAATAGATGTGCATAGTGAATATAATGATGCATGAGATATACATTAATATAGAGCATGACATGCATTGCATTATTGACATTTTGTTGTGGTTAATTGCTACTGAGATTTACCTCAAAATCTCACCCCTTCCATGTTTAAATTATACCATCTAGGGGTTGATTTATCAAGGAGCAAAGGGAAGTACATGGAGTTGGCGTGTGGACTCCCTTGATAATGAATTATGCTCTTGAGACCTATTTTGTATAATTTACAACAGTTATGTATGAATGATCTAATAGCTATGTAGTGGTGGAAAGCATAGCTAAGTTGTGTTTATATGCCATTATGTTTGATTTTGATTATGTGATCTGAGAAAGGTGAGAATTCACAAGAAATGGCATGACAAGGGATAAAATGACCAAATAAGGGTCTAAATTGTACACCACATGAATCTGGACAAATAGTAGAGTGTGATCACAAAATTTAGCAAACTATTAGAGCTCATTTAAGCTTTAAAATGAGTGATAATTTTTTAAAAAGTTATGCCTCTACAAAGTTAGACATAAATTCTGAAAAATTAGAAAATAACAAAATAAGCAATACCTCTTTGACTTAAAATGAGTATTTTTCCTATGTAGACAATTAATGGAGTTTCAAATAAAACTTGGAACTATTCTATTTTGATTTTTCTACAATTAGTTATGATTTTGCAAAGTTGGCCCAAATTTTAAGGATTGATATGAATAGTAACTCGAAAACATAATTCTTGAAAACTTGATTTTCTAATCTTGTGGCTGACAAATTTGACTCCAAATGCTTCTGCTTGATGCACTACTAGGCATAAGGAAATAATTGTTAAATCCAAGAAGGGATGCATGACATGTGATGAGGAAAGTGTGTGGGTACTGTGCAAGAGTGGAGAAGTTGAATAATTCTTTGGCCGAGAAGGAGTAAGCGTCTAATCAATCAAAGCATGAGCCTCTCATCATTGTGTGGCGGCTAGGGTTATTTAACAGGAGAAGAGGGAATTTTTCGGATGCAAAACTTAAGCTCATTAACAATTAATTGATCCACTTGAACTTGGTCATTGGATTATGCTTGAATTTCAAGAAATAATTTTGCAACATTGGATTTTTTCTTTGCTCTTTCTTGACCTTTAAGATTTTATGTGTATCCATTAATGTAGAGTATATCCAAATATCATATAATCTATATCAAATTTAAATATTAGATATATCAAAAATAAAGCAAGAAATTGCAAAAATTTTTAAAAATTAACTTTCCAAAAATATGAAAATTGTTTTCAAAGAAATGGGAAATTAAAATAGAAAATTACAAAATATTCATATTTTCAATCCAAAATCACAATTTTTATGAAAAATTCTAAAATTAATCAATTAATCTAATAATGCATAAAAAATCCATTTAAGCCCAAAATATCATTTAATTCCTAGATTGATGTGAGATAAAATATATAAAAATTAAGCTTTATCAATCATTATATGGTTTGTTTATGAAGAAAAATTATGGTAATTTGACTTTTTGAAAACAATATATAATGTAGCGCAAAAGGCTAATGGGTCAAATATCTTACATTATGGATTGGTATGTTTGTTGATGAGATCATTGTTCATTACATGAAGTAATTAGCTAGTAGCTATGTTAATTCCTTATAACTCCAAACTGTTGCGAGGGAATATGGCCTTGCAATGGGATTCATATTTGTTATATGACGTACAAGAACTTACATTTTATCCTTATTTTATATTTATATTTTACAGTTCATTAATTTTAATTTTATATTTTATTCTATCTTATTCTTGTATGTCTTTTATATTTAATTTGATATTTACTAATATTATAATTTTATATTATTAAATGGCTAGTAGCCATTATACTCATGTTACTTTTTCTTTTTGAATTAAAAGGGTAGACACTAACGACTTAAGATTAGATGTGGGATTTGTTACATCCCGACTTTGAGGTCTAGAAGTATCAAGATTAGCCTAAAATAGGCAGACTATAGGACCCGTTTTAATAGAGGTCCCAAAGGTTTCCTAAAAGGACAGAGGGATTCCTAGGAACTAAATTGCAAAGAGAAAGTTTTCTTGGACTGAGAAAAGAAGAAGATAGAGACAACGGTGAGGTCTCGAGACCTAGGAATAAGAAATAAATATAAATATAGGCCAAAAGTTATGTTAGAGGCCTCAATAAGGTGAATTATGGGGTTAAGCCGAAACAGGGGCAAAATCATAAATTTACAAAGTTTCGGGCTAGTAAGGACAAAAATGAAAAGTATGCCTGAAAATTCCAAAAAAAATCTCAGAAAATGAGAAATGATATGTTAAGGCCTATATGTGAAGTCTAGGGGTTAGTATAAGGAATTGAGATAATGAAGGGCCAAAGGTTATGCTATGAACCTTAGTTAGAGGATTCCTGAGGCTAAACCCAAGCCAAGACTTAAAATACAAATTTTGCAAAGTTTTTGGTCAAAAAAAGGCAGTGATGAAAAGTAGGCCTGAATACCTTTGAAAAATTCTAAAAAAATAGGAATGCTGTCACATCCCAAACTTTTGGCCTAGAAGTACCAGAATTAGCCTGAATTAGGCAAACTGCCAAACCCATTATGGCAGGAGTCCCAAAGGTTCCCTGGAAGGATAGTAGGATTCCTAGGGACTAAATCGTAAAAGGAAAGTTTTCTGGGACTAAGAAAAGAGGAAGTTAGAGGCTCAGAAGAAGTCTCAAAGTCTAGGAATGAGAAATAGAGATAAATATAGGCCAAAGGTTATGTTAGAGGCCTCAAGGAGGTGAATTTTGAAGTTAAACCAAACCAGGGGCAAAATCATAATTTTGTAAAGTTTTGAGCTGGTATGGGCAAAAATAAAAATTATGCCTAAAAATCTTAGAAAAATCCTAGAAAATGGCAAATGGCAGGTTAAGGCTTGAATACTTTAGAAAAATTTCAGAAAAATAAGAATAAGGTTTAGAGGCCTATATGAGGCTAAAAATGACAAAAATACCCCTGTAAGGAATTATGGAATTCTCATGGTTTTGACTGATTTGGAATATTTTCAAAAAATGAATTATTAAAGTATAGGGAGGCCTCAGATAATTGGAAGAAAATGGGAGAAAATACTTGAGGAATTATCACAGGTTTTAAAAATAATTCTGCCCCCAGAAAGCGAAGAGGTTAGCTTCAATGGAATTTAAAACCTATTTACATACTGTTCGGGAAAAGTCAAAATCAAATGTCTAGAAGTTGACTTTTGACTTAAGAAAAATTAGAGGGATTCCCCATGATGAATGAATAGTATTGGTACCTGGAGATAGATTCTCAGAGTTGTAGACGATAGAAAGAATTTAGTCAAGATCACTCTAAAATAAATATTATTAATTATTTTAATTATTTTAATGGAAGAAGAAAGGAAGAGCATCACTCTATCTTTTTGGCATGTTATATAATGTTATGTGGATTTATTTAACGTGAGAAAATGGTGCCATAACATGTGCCAGTGGTCCCGGAAAAGTCTGGACCCCAAAAAGTATCATATACAGTGTAGAATGGCAAGATAGGTAGAGGAATACCTAAGAGTTATATTTTGTATGAATTTTATATTAATTTTCTTCCAATTTTAATGCCTTAATGATGAAGGAAAATGGAAGTCACAAGTGTACAGTTAGGTGGGAAAAGAAGGTATTACGTGTACGGCTGGATGCAAGACACGTATACGGTCAGATGCAAAACACGTGTACAATTGGATTAAAAGCATGTGATTTGATGATGTAAGTATGATGTCATAAGACACTTGTCACCATAAGATTAAAAGAGAAAATGGACAGTCCAGGTCAAGCCACGTATTTTTAAGATCAACGGCCCAGATTTAGTCTTATTTTCTATAAATACCCCTCCCCTCCCTCTCATTTCATCCTAAGCCATGGAAACCTTAACGAAGTTCTAGCAAAATGGTTTCTAGAGAGAGAAAGAAGAGGGAGAAAGCAATGCCAAGTGGTCTCATGAAAGATCAAGCTCTAAAACAAGGTATATTCATGGTTTTTGATGTAGTTTTTACTACCCTTGTTGTTGTTGAGCTTGGTTATAGATTTTAATGATTTTTTATAGCCTGAAACCCTAGGGGGCATGCTGCATGAAATTGTTAAGGATAGGGGAAGATGAAATTGATGTTAGAATAATGTTCAAAGCCTTGAAAGGAACACGAATCAAATGGTTTTATGCTGAAATTGGTTGAATTTCATGATTGTATAACTTGAGGAAATGTTTTGGCCAGATTTGGTTCTTGTGCCCAAGATGTGATTTTGATGATTTTGATGCTTCCAATATATTTAAAATGAAAAATTGTGTAGGGATAAGATGAAATAATGAAATTGGAAGCATTGGAATCAAAATTGAAAATTAAGTGGCAGATTTTGGTTTTGGCCTAAAACCAAGAAAAGGAATTAGATTTTGATTAATCTAAGCTCATATTTGGATACCTTGGGCGAAATTGTGTAGGATTGGCTTAAGGGAACAATTTTTACAAAGCTAGAACACTACATTATAAATTAAGGAAAAATAGATTAAGTTTAAGGACATAAGTCTTCCATATTGTGTAATTCTTAGTCCTAGTGAGTAATGTGACCCTTGTGGCTGTGATTAGGACCTTGAGACATCCAAGAGAAGGTTTGGATGTGGTTGACTGAAAGCTGGATGGCTGGGAAGCTTAGGGAGCAAGTTGAAGAACAAGAAAAAGTTTAAAAACACAAGGTGATATGATCAACTGAAGGATACATGAAGTGGAAGCAAGAAAAGAAAAAAAGATTTAGAGAAATTTGTTGTATTACATTGTACACTGTATATACAAATGTATGTTGTATATATGATGATGATAAATGATGATGTTGGATTGTGTAATTAGCTATGATAATGTATGAGAATGGTTAGTGTATGAATGAAATGGTATTATGTATGGAAAATCTTTAATCATGAACCATTAGTGCAAGTTAGGAGATAAGCTATCCCTAATTAAGCAACAAAATAGTGACAAAGTATAAGTATGGCAAATGACTGACTCTGCCCATGAAATTTGGCATGATTAAAGGACACATCCTAAGCTTTAAAACAAGTGGTAGATTTATTAAAACGGATGTGTATGCTAAGAGTTATGATTGCTCAAAGTTAGACTAAAAATCTAAAATTTACCAATAAACAGTAACCCAAAAACCAATCACAAAATTCAATCTACGGACTTGTTTTGTGAATCGCTTGAACCATAACGCTTCCAAATGTGTATTCTGAGGGGTTAAAGGTAGGATGTTTCAAATGCAGTCCAAAGGCCCGTATGAGGTTGAAAATGACGAAAATACTCCTAAAAGGAATTTATGGAATTCTTAGGGTTTTGGCTAATTTTGAATATTGGTAAAAATTGAATTATTCAAAATATAGGAATTTCTCGAATAATTGGACAAAAATAGAAAAGAATATTTGGGGACTTATCACAGGTTTTAAAAATAATTCTGTCCCCAAAAAGCAAAGAGATTGGCTTCAGCAGAATTTAGAGCCTATTTATACACTATTTGGGGAAATCAAAGTAAACTATCTAGAGATTGTCCTTTGACTTAAGAAAAATTAGATAAATTCCCCGTGATGAATATACAATATTGGTACCTAGAGACAGATTCTCAGAGTCATGGACCAGTAAAAAGAATTCGGTCAAATTTATTTCAAAATAAATATTATTAATTGTTTTAATGGAAGAACAAGGAAAGAGCATCACTTTCTCCTTAGGCATGTTATATAATACTATGACAACTTATTTGGATGAGAAAATGATGCTAGAATATGTTCCAGTGGTCCCGGGAAAGTTAAAAGCCAAAAAAATACCTGATAGGGTATATAATGGCAAGATAGGTAGAGGAATACCAAGATGCTGCATTTTGCATGAATTTCTTACTAATTTAATGCTAAAATGATAAAGGGACATGGAAGAGATAAGTGTACGGTTAGATGAAAGATACGTGTATGATTTGATACAAGACATGTGTACAATCGGGTGCAAGACACGTGTATAGTTGGATTAAAGACATGTGGTTTGATGATGTCAGCATGATGTAAGCAAGATGATGTAAGCATGATGTCATGACAACACATGTCATCACAAGACAAAGAGGCAAATGGATGGTCAAGATTAAGCCACCTATTTACAAGATCAAGGGCCAAAATTCAATCTTGTTTTCTATATATACCCTCCCCTCCTCTCATTTTTGTCCAAGACTCATGAAACCAAGGGGAAATTCTCACAAAATGAATTCTAGAGAGAGAAAGAAGAAAGGAAGAAAAGGACCAAGTGATTCTAAGTAAGAACAAGCTCTAAAACTAGGCATGTTAATGGTTTTTGATGTAGTTTTTACTACCCTTGTTGTTGAGCTTGGTTATGAATTTTAATGGTTTTTCGTAGCTCAAAACCCTTGGGGGGTTATGCTGCACAAAATTGTTAAAGTTTTGGGAGAGATGGAATTGATATTGGAATAATATTTAAAGGCTTGAAAGGAGTAAGAATCAAGTGGTTTTATGTTGAAATTGGTTGAATTTCATAATTGTGTAACTTGAGAAAACATTTCGGCCAAGCTGAGTTCTATACCTTAAGATTGGATTTCAATTATTTGGATGCTTTCAATGAGTTTAGAATGAAAAATTGTGTGGGGTAAAGGTGAGAAAACAAGTTTGCAAGTATTAGAATTGGAAATGAAATTTTTGGACCCTAATGCATAGTATTCGGCCAAGTCAAGAAACGAGGGAAGGAGTTGGATTTTGATAAATCCAAACTCATATTTGGATTCTCTCATGAAAAATTGAGTGGGAAACAGCCAAGAGAATGAATTTAGGAATCAAGATTAAGAAAGTAAAATTTAAGGCTAAAGAGGAACAAGTTTAAGAGTTAAGATGGTTAATGATTTTTTCATGGTCTCAATGGATTGGATATTATTGTGTATTATGAATTTAGGACCATGAGATACCAAGAAAGAGGAATAACAAGATTGTTCAAGCAATCTTGGATGGGTGGAAAGTAAAGGGAGTAAGAAGAAAGCTTAAGGATAAAAGGTAGTGAACTTACCTTTCTTGTATGCTTTTTGTGTATGCATATGTATTGATGTGCATTATGTTGCTTGTTGATAATATAAGATGCTAATGCTAGTATGATACTCCATTTCATTGATGTTTTCATGGCCATGTATTTTAATATGAAACATTAAGCATGAGAATATGTTAGAAGTAAGCATGAGTTAGACTAAGTAAGCATGTCACACATTTGCATCCATTTTGCATGCATAAATAGTAATATTTGCTACTAAGATTCTCTCAAATCTCACTCTTCCTTAACCAACCATAATAAGTGATAATGATCAAGCAAAAGATGCATGAAGTGGAAGCAAGGAAAGAGGAAAAGAATTGAAGAAATTCATTATATTAAATTGTATAATTTATATGTTAATGTATGATATAAACATGCCATTAATGTTGTATGATGATAAATAATAATGATGGCATATATAATTGACTACGATAATGTATGTAAATAGTTGATGGATTGATGGAATAAGATTATGTATAGAAAGAATTAATCATGAATTGTTAATACAAGTTAGGAAGATAAAGCATCCCTAAAGGAGCCACGAAATATTGACAAAGTGGAAGTGACACAAATGATTGATTCTACCTATGAAATTTGGTCAATTAAAGTATACATTTTAAGCTTTAAAACAAGAGTAGATCACTTAAAATGGATGTGTGTGCTAAGATTTATGCTTGATCAAAATTAGGGCAGAGAAACTAAAAAGTACAGTTTTGACCAAATAAATAGTAAAACTTCAAGAATAAACTATACAAATTGACAAGCGTTAAGTCCAGTTTTATATTTTTTTCCTATAGAAAACTGAAAGAGCTTTAAATAGAATTTTAAACTACCTCAATACGTTTTTTTTTATAATTTGTTATGATTTTTTAAATTGGACAAAAAAATCTAGAATTTTACCAATGAACAGTAACCCGAGAATTAACTTGCAAATTTTCAATCTACAGGCTTGTTTCATGAATTGCTTGAATTATAACACTTCCAAATGCATACTATAAGGGGTTAAAAGAATGATGTTTTAGGATCGAACCTATGACCTCTTACTTACAAAGGGAGCTTACATAACACTATACTCTAAGGCCTTTAGGTCATAGTCATGTTATTGAATGGCATGAAATAATAACTTGTGACACTATAATGACTTGATTATAAATATCAAAGGCCCAAAGGCTTATGGTTCAATATAGAATGATACAAATAATCATTCAAAAATATATTTATTATATAAAGTTTTGGAGAATAATAACTTACAAATATTAAATCCTTGGAGGCTTATGTTGTGACTATGTAGTTTGAGTTTTAGTCCTTATGGTTCTCTTCAAATTTTAATTGAATTTGTAAATTCATGAAATAGGTTTTGAAATGTTATATATATATATATATATATGAACTAAGGAGGAATATTTTCCAATAATGAAATATTGAGAAAATATGTATATTGTGAAAAATTTTAAATACTTCATATTTTGAGAAAGTATAAAAGGAAGTAAAGTATACCATATAGTGAAATAACAATATATGTTAGTTCTTGAAAAATTATATATGGTATTTTCTGAAGAACTATATACAACCAAAGAAAAAAGTTGATATAGTTTCAAAAGAATTAGTAACAAAAATTGACATAATTCTTAAAAAATTAGTGACAAGATTGATGTAGTTCTTGAACAGCTAATACAATTCCAACCCCTTTTTGTGTGGGCAGAAAAGAAATGATAATAAAAATTATGAGCCATAGATATATATATATATATATATATCAGAACCTTTGTTCATTAAAGGGTCTTAAAGTGACAGTTTAATTGAATTAAAACCAATGGTTATATGTGAATTACAAAGTACTTAGATTTTCAAGTCAAAGATATGTTACTGATTTACTATATGCTATTCACTCTATTTGATATATAGAAATAATAAGGAAAGTATATTTGCGTGACTCACACTGAGAGAGAGATTGTTAGAATACAAGCATGAATCATGTGAATGGAATTTGTTATCATTGATACTTATGGCATTCCTTATATATCATATTCCTTTTGAAAAAGGCTCCAAGAGAGTTAGTGGTGCTTGACCCTCTGAGAGTGCACATGTTTCTATTATTAGGTGAAAAATAAAAAATAAGGCTCTAGAAGAGTCATATCATCATTTGTTATTCTAAAGATAAAATCTATAATTGATAACATATTCCTTGTGAATTATTAAAGGGAAAAATGAATAATATGTCATGATAACTAGAAGTTTACTAATAATCAAGAATAATATTTCAATAAACTAGAAGTTTATACATGTATGGCTTGGCATAACTGATTAGATTATCTTGGATCACAATGATACAAAATATCATAGAGAATATGCCCTCAAGTATTGTTTCTCTATTTAGTGCCTCCCCTTATTTGACGGTTTTTGAATAACCGTTAAGTTGGTATCAAATATTTATAAATTTGCAGTAGTGTTTTCTTACTCGGGGGAAGTAAGAGCCTAGAAGGCTAATTTCTTAGTCTGGAGGAAAAAGCCAAAAGGTCGATCCCTCACTATAGGGATATAAAGGAATCCTCATGGCCTATCCCTTATTTTAGGGGGATAAAAGTAATAAACTTCTATTTTGCAGTGTTATTTTATATCTTTTTAAAGGTTTTTATCAACTAAAATGAGATTAGTTTGCATTTATTATTACTATTTTTAATTAATGAATGATTTTATTAAAACAGAGCAAAAAGGGGTAATTTTGTTATATTTTTATCTTTACACTTAAATAATTAAACTTGGGACTTTATGGTATTATCTCATTATTTTGTAGGTCATTAGGGAGGAATTAATTTTGGGTTATTATATCATATTGGAAAGGAATTAAAATAAGCTAAAAAAAAATGATAAACACAACGAAGGAAAGCTAAACAAACCATTTTTTTAGGGGAATGAACTTTGGGATATTTGATTGGATGAATGGGAGGATTCAATCATGTAGGAGGAGAGCTGAAATTTATCCCTTTTAGCACGTGTTCAAAAGTGTTATGGTTCAAGCTGATCACAAAGTAAGCTTGCATATTGAAAATTTAAAAATTTGATTCTCAGGATATTATTCACTAGTAAATTCTAGATTTCTGATCCAATACTGTGAATTCATAACTAATTATACAAAAATCACATTAGGATGATCTAAGTCTCTATTTAAATATCTTTCAATTCTCTATAGGAAACAAATATAAATCTGGACTTAAATCTTCTTAATTTATACAATTAATTTGCTAAAGTTTACTGTTCATTTGGTCAAATAGTGAATTTTCAGATTCTCTACATTAACTTTGGGCAATCATATCTCTTAATACACACATTTATTTTAAGGGATGTAGCACTTGTTTTAAAGGATGTATGCTAGTTTTTCACCAAATTTCATGAGCAAATTTACCCATTTACTTCAAGTTCACTCTGTCTTAATCTTGCTGCTTATTAAGGGTGATTTATCTCCTTTACTTGAAAACAACAATTCATATTCATTTCTTTCATACATATAATCATTCTAACATTGCATAAATCATACTCATCTATCACCATGCTCAAATTTACATGCCTTCATCATCATTTAACATTACTTGACATTGATAAGCATATTCATTTATAGATTAATATAAAGATTACATTAAATACATAACCATAATTATCACTTTCTTCTCTTTTTTCTTTGTTCTTCTTCATGCATTCCTCTTCCTTTGCATATCATACCTACTATGGTTGGTTAAAGGATGTTAACATTCAGAAAAATCTCAGTAGCAAACAATAACCATTCAAACATATATGGCAAGCTGGACATTCATAACATGCTTGCAACCTGACATTTTTATAACATAATGACATGTTTGAAAAGTATCATGTATTTATCATAAAACACATAGGCCTGTAGCATACTTTAAACATATTCACATTCATAAGTACATCAATTCATAACATCACATAAACATATAAATATGCCATACATGCAAGCAAATACTAAGCATATAAGGGTAGGGTAAAGTTTGTTGCCTTTAGCTTTTTAGATTCAATCTTTCCTCTTACTCCCCTATGCTTCCAACAATAAAGGTTGGTTGATCAACCTTTACATTCATCATCCTTGACATCACATGGCCCTAATCACATGAGCACATCATCGTCATTCATTTATTAGAACCATGGAGTTAATTACATTTATACTTTGTTTTTTTAGCATACTTTAACATCTTACTTTTGAGCTTTGATTTCAATCTTTATAAAATTAATTTCATATGTTATTCCCATATAATTTTACATGATGATCTATTTCTAAGCTCAAATTCAACAAAATCTAACTCCTTCCCCTTCAACAATTTAACGTGGCCGAATGCATAGGGTTAGGTTTAAAATTGCATTTTCAATCCCAATGCTTCCAAATTTGCTTTTTTATATTTACCCCATATAATTTTTCATTCTAAATGCAACCCTAGCATCATCCCTATGTTTGGTTGAAATTCTCATGAATAAAAAGAAGTTAGATTCTTTCCAATTTCATCACTAAACCACTTGATTCTTCTTCATTTCTATCTGTTAAACATGATTCCATCATCAATCACCTTTTTCATGACTTAATCAATATTGGACAGTATAAATACTTAGGGTTTTATGCTTATAAATCTCGACAAAAAGCATAACCAAATTTTGCAAGACACAAAGCATCATAAACTATATTAAAAATCATGATCTTGTCTTCTCTTGAAGCTTAGATTTTCTTAGGACGTGAAGCTCGTCTTCTCCTCTTTTTTTGCTCTAAAATTTCATGCTCCCCTTGCTCTTCTTCTCTTGGCCATCCAAACACTGAAGAGGGAGGGAGAAAGGGGTATTCATAAGGCTCTAGTTACCATTTATCTTAGGTCAATCCATGTTACTTTTACTATTTTATTATGATACAAGTCACTTGGTAAAACCATGTATTCCTTGATCTTGCCAAATGTCCAATTAAGATGCCATGTGTCCCTCTTCTAATTTTTCCCATGTGCTCTAATCAAATTGAAAAGTAGTTTGAAATCTAAGGTAATTTCTTTCCAATTTTGTCCTTAACAAATTGTATAATTCCAACCTTATTCTCATCCTCAAATTTAACATTAAAATATGGAGGAAAATAGGGAGAAATCCGTGCTTTCTCTGACTCTTAACTATTCCTACACCTATTTTGTAATTTTACTTTGTATTGACTACTTTTTCGGATCCTAACTTACTTGGTCATACTGGGACATGTTCTGGTGCTCTTTTCATAACAAATACCTTCATATGGCATTAGAATAATTCCATCAATAGAAAGCTCTAAGGTGGCATGAACATGAAGAAGAGAAGAGAGAATTGGAAAGCTTATTTAACAAGCTTCTAATCATTCAGTTTGATTTGCCTATTATCAGTCCCTTTTTTTTCCACATGCCTTCTTAAAATTTATAGCCAATAGAAGAGCTTCCATATGGCTCCATCTAAGAGAAGCAGAGAAAAAAATAGCAAGATCTATTGACAGGCTAGTCAATCTCACTGAGTCACGTAGTAGAGATTTTACTATACTGCGTAAACAAAGGAGTGTCTAATCTCTATCCTTACTATGTTCTACTCTTTCTATTGTCCTTAAATATCTTCTAGTAACACAAATGATGACTCAAAACCTTCATAATAGTGTCATAAATGCATTTGACGACTCATCATGTTGACTTGGCACTTTCATTATTGACCTTTACGTTATGTTTGGTATGAGGTTTTCAGATGGAAGGGGAGGGAAGTAGCTTCCCTCCTTTTACTTGGCTGGAACTGGAGTTGCTCCCCTCCTCACATTTGGCTGGAACAATTTTTAAGGAGGGGAGGGGTTCTTATTCCCTCCTTTCCCCCCTTAGCCTCCCTTCCCAAAGTGAGATTTTTTGGAAGAGAGAAGAGAAAGAAAATATTTAATTTTATAAGTAGTCTTAGTAAAATAACATAATTTATCTTTTATCCTCTCTTTAACCCTTTCATTTTACATTTCTCTCTCAATCTTACGATCTTAGTAACTCTAATAAACTCAACTTCATTCTTCTCTTATATTCAACAATTCAACTAAAAAAAAATCACACTACTTAAAATTTTGCTAAGAAATATGAAATGATAAAATCATTGGGACAAAAAAAAAGATTAAGAATTATAATATTTTTAAAAATGTCCATATAGAGTAATATTAACTTAAGCTAGATAAAAAACATTAATAAGCATTTTTTAATATTTTAATTAATTAAAAATTAAAAAAGGAAATAAAAGCTAAAAAAATGGTAAAAGTGCAATTTTTTTTTGGAACCCAATAGAACCAGCAAATAACATTATGGAAAGAAATTGGATTTCAATTTTTTTTTCAATGAGTTGTACTTATGACAAAAGCACAATCTTGACCTTTTTTTAATTGATAAATTGCCTCATACATATTTACATATTGATAAAATAGAAAATAAAAAATTATTTAAATTTTATAAGGGTAAAATAATTAATTTTTGAATAGCTCCAATCCCTTCCCCTCCTATATCAAACAATATATCATTAAAATACATTCCCTTCCTTCCCTTCCAATCAATCCAAACAAAGTATTATTAAAATTCCTCCCGTCTATATCTCTTGTCCCTTCCCTTACCCTCTCCTTCCTTCTATTGAAATCCCTCCCCTCACTTTTCCTTTGTCGAGCCAAATACAGCCTTAGGTATTTATTTGATTTTGTCTCCTCTTTAGAAAATATTAAATAATTAATGTTTGACTAAATTATTTTAAACAATTCAGAGCTTCAAAAATCGATCTATCTATATCATGAACTTTCTCTAATCCTAAAACAATTATCTAAATTTTCACAAGCCATAACTCAGCTCGTAAGTATTTCTTTTTGAATTTTCCGTAAAATGTCCCTAAATGATATAATCAAGCTTTAAACATTTTTAAAGCCATTTTGTTGGCCTTCTATATATGGGACTAAGCTTTAATTTTCTACAGCATTTTAACTCATGAAATCACATTTTTACTTATTTTTCTCAAGCCTCTGCATGCTTAAATAATTAGATCTAGTTATATACCTTAAAATGAGTCTAAAAATTCATTTAAAGTCATCCTAGGTTATTTTCATCATTTTTCTTCACAAAAAAGTCTTTAAATACCATTTTTCTATTTTTCTGGGATTTTTCTAAAATTTTCTAAATATTTTTCATGTTTATCCCTTTGACCCAAACTTTTAAAATTACAATTTTATCCCTGATTAGGTTAAACCTCATAAATCACCTCATTGAGGCCTCTTACATAACCTTTGTAATACTTTACTTTCACCTCTCAGAATATGCGTTCGAAAGCAAATTAGGTAAGTGGAAGCTTTACTTAAACCTAAAAATTTGAAATTTTTCCAGATTTTAGTCCAGGTCGCGATTTGGTACCTCTAGGTCACAACTTGAATCACAGAGGCAACCTTTGCTGCCAGGTCGTGACTTGGGATCACAGAGAGCCCTTGGATACTATTCACTATCTATTTTTCCAGATTATAGGTCCAACTTTGAAAAATCATAACTAATTATAGAAAAATCGAAATGAGGTGGTTCCAATTTCTATTTGAAGCTTGTCATGTGTACTATAAGAAATAAATACTTATTGGTATCATACCATCATGAAATAGGCTCAGAAATTTTGCCAAGTTGCACTCTATATATGGTCATTATATAATTTTTTTAGTATTTTATCCTAATTTTGGAAGGGCATATCTTTTAGAACAAAATCTAAATTTAATGATCTACCACTCGATTTAAGGCTATTTCAAGTTAAAATTTTTCCATTTGCTTATTATTTTATGCATCACAATACTACCTTTTTTTAGGGTATTTTTATCCCCTTAAATCATTTTCCTTAATTTTTTTCTTCCTTTCTTTCACATCATACCACTCC
This sequence comes from Neltuma alba, assembly GCF_004799145.2. Lineage (NCBI taxonomy): Eukaryota > Viridiplantae > Streptophyta > Magnoliopsida > Fabales > Fabaceae > Neltuma > Neltuma alba. The sequence goes on along the minus strand of NW_021635638.1, from coordinate 101,650 downwards.
ATCCACATCAACCATCATTCATAACAACAATACAATATTATGTATATATGAGTATAAGTCAACATTATCCAAAACTTATGACAAGATTAAACTAAGGTTCTTTAAAATACCACATAATGTTAATACATATTCATAAAAACCATACAATCTCCTTAGCCTAAGACAATCTCCTTGCCTTTGTCCTTGCTTGATCCACTCCCTATTTGGTGCATATTTTAACATAGGAAGGAATGAGATTTCAAGAAAATCTTTGTAGCAATAAGCGATAATTATCATATTAATCAAGGATCGCATAATGGGATGCGTCACACTACTTTGAAACATCCTTAAATCATATAAGATTATGTCATGCATTATACCATGAAAGGAAAAACAATCACATAATTACATTGGCATATTATTATGTATTTGGCCAAAACATATCAAGCATCATAAACACATTAAGCAAGTAAGAAAAATAATCAAATTATATATTAAATGCTACCTCTTACTCTTGAGGAAATTCAGCCTCTTCAAAGGGTTAATGCTCTTCTTGATTCCTTTCCACAAGTCCTATCAATTCAAGTATAGTTTCAAGCCACATTGACTAGTGTACATTACCTAGAATATTCCCGTGATATTTATGTGAAAATTGGGCTTAATTAGGCTTTAATTAATTGGCCAGGTTTTGCACGAATTTTGGGCCTTTTTTTGGCTCAATGTGAGACCCATTTATGATTTAGAATGGCCCAAAAAGATGACTCACAACTTAAATCTCCATTCCAAACCATAACAAAACTTTATCGGTTACTATTTACTTGTAACTTTCGATAATTTTTCTAGACCTCAAAAATCACATTTTTCTACAATAAAAATCCTCTTTTAATATAAGAATGTATTCTGGAAATTTTCAAAAAAATTTTCCAGTGTAACTACTTGTTTTGAATTTTTCCCGAATAGGCCTTTGTCGGTAAAACTTTAGGGAATAAATTCCCTAAAATTAATTCCTATGCTTCTAAGGTCTAAATTCAATTTTATAAATTTAAAAAAATACTTATATAATTATTTCATATTTTTTTAGAATTATTGAGGCCTCTAACTATTTGAAATAATTATTTTTTTCCAATTTTTTACTATTTTTCTGAAAAACCTTTGTTTTTAGGAAATTCCATAATAAGTTATTTTCATACCAATTTCACCTTTCAAGCCTCAATTAAGGTTTCAAAACCCCTAATTTACCTTTTTAATATTTTTTTGGTTATTTTCTAGAATTTTTCTCAAATTTTTCTATTTTCCTTTTTCTAGACCGATAATTCTAAAAATATCAATTCGGGCCTTATCAGAGTTTTACATCAAAGGTTGCTTCAGCCGTCTATCTACTTTCTATATCGGCCCTCATTCTAATTTTTAACTTCCTATGTTAGGATAAAATTTTCAAGATGTGACAACCTTTGACCTGTAACTAAACTTTTTTTCTCATTTTTAGACCTCGAGGCTTCACTAGAATCTCTAACTTATATTTTAGCCCCTATGATTATTTAAACTTGTAGTTTATTCCCTATAGACCATTTAACTTTCCTCTCACATTCCTGGGAGTATTGCTCAAAGGGACTTAATAGCTTATCCATCTTAGGCTAATCCTTATATTTTTAGGACCAAAATTCAAGATATGACAAGAGCAGCCGCAAGCAGCATTAAGCTTCAACTTTTTCTTCAACACAAAAACCAACAACCTTCATATACTTTCCATCATCAATCTCGGCGACTCCACCTCCCTCGTTCTCAACCATCAATGCTGACATCATCACTTCTGTCCTCCATCTCCACTGTCAACGTTCCCTCCTTCTACCATAATGACAGTATGCGTCTTCCTTCAGCTTGACTTTCCACTTCTAGGTTCATGGATTCTGTGTGTTTCATATGCATTGTGGTTATTCAACCCTATGAGAGGCTAAATTCACTGTGCTCTTTGGGACTAAACATAATGGTTTGAGTTTACAAGCTACAAAGAGGAGTCTAGTTCTAATCTTTAGTTTAAACTATATATTGATTATTTCTAGTTTGAAATTTGTTATGTGTAGTTTAAAATTTAGAACTAATAGTTGTAATTTTCAGTTTGGATTAGATTTTCTTGAGATTTGGATTGGTATTGTAAGTTTGAGTGCTTGGTTTATAATTATATATTTAAATATATGTTTATATCTTTGTTTGTTCATTGTTAGTACTATTTCTATGCAAATTTGTTATCATTATGAGTTTTGACTTGGAAATGAACTATGGAATTCAAAATTGACTACATGTTGAATTCTTGAGCATGTGCATATGATGGGAATTGGCGAGTGAACTGTGTCTGTTACCGTCATGCGATAAGTACCTCCATTAATATATGATGGTTGGCTCCTTAAGTTTCCTATAATATTGCATAATTCAAATAGTCTCTCTCGCGGAGCCTTTTTATTTGAAAACCTAAGCTAAACTAAGTACCAAAAGCAGTAAAAGGGTTTTAAAAATTGATTTTCTTTAATAAAACTACTTTGTAAACAATGCAAATTAGATCAATCCTAATTACTATTTTTTGGGGATTTTTAATAAAATGATAAATAATATAACAAGTAATTAATATTCTAGTTGAGCATTAATCTAAAAAGAATAACTTCTTCAAACCAATCCTAATAAGTTGGGTTACTCCCATATCATTAAATAAGCTAGGATAGTCATTGGTTCCTTTTCTAAGAGCATCTCATCATTGAACTGCTTAAAATCCAAATTAATATTTTTATTTATCATTTTATTAAAAATCCCCAAAAAATAGTAATTAGGATTGATCTAATTTGCATTGTTTACAAAGTAGTTTTATTAAAGAAAATCAATTTTTAAAACCCTTTTACTGCTTTTGGTACTTAGTTTAGTTTAGGTTTTCAAATAAAAAGGCTCCGCGAGAGAGACTATTTGAATTATGCAATATTATAGGAAACTTAAGGAGCCAACCATCATATATTAATGGAGGTACTTATCGCATGATGGTAACAGACACAGTTCACTCACCAATTCCCATCATATGCACATGCTCAAGAATTCAACATGTAGTCAATTTTGAATTCCATAGTTCATTTCCAAGTCAAAACTCATAATGATAACATAATATCACAAATTCTAAGGATTACATTTTCAAAACTCAATCCCACAAGACTTATTTAATTCCAGCATAAATCCCAATATATTCCAAAATATTTTTGATAGTTCCAAAGCAATAAAACTACTAAAAAACAACATATTAGCATATATAATAAATGAAAAGTAGTTACTTCTCACCTAAACAAGGATTAATTACCACAAATCAAGTTACCCCATGCATAACAACAGCAATCACAAAAAATTTGCACAATCATACAATCACTACATATTAGTTAACAAACTAATCAAGTGGTTAACAATAACAATTGGAGATTTAAATCCCTATCCAATTCTTATCTCAACTTCAAATTGATCATTCCAAAACTCAATACACTATCCTAATAGGTCAATAAACTCATAGAAATCCTCATTTGACTCTTAATTACATTAATTTATCAAAAGTTCCAGTTATTCAATCGAGGTTTCACTATAGAAGACATCTAATCTGAAAATCAACTCAAATTAACATTCTAAATTGGTTAAACATCAATTATAACTCATATTATCATAATACAATTATCAAAACTCATTTCCATTCACCACATTATCATCTACTATCAAAAACCTTCAAGAGTCATAGGCCTTACTCCAAAATCGTCCGAACTCCAACCCCAAGAAAAATAAAATGATTAAATACTTGATCTAATGTATATAAGTCATTTAAACTCAAAATATTTAGTCAAAACCTCAACCCATTTGAAACCATTAAAGAACCACAAAATCTAACTATTCCAACATCTGAAAATTTAAAACAAAAGGGTAGAAATCATGTCCATGTCACTTACTTGGGTGTTAGAAAGCTTGTATCTACTCTCAAATGGATAGGAATCAAAGCCCTACCAGAGCCAAAGACTTTCCCCATGTTTTTCCTTCTATTTTCGCACCTCGAATTCTCCCTCTTATAACAGCTTTCAACATGAGTACCTTAGTGCAACTGCCTTCTGCTGCAGGCACGCCTTGGGTGCTAACATTAAGCGCCTAGGCACTAGTCCACATCACATAGATTAAGGCTTGGGCATTGATTTGAGTGCCTAGGCTGTGAAGCATACTCAAGTTTTCTCCTACCATCTCATATCTTATTCCAGTATTTTTACACTACCAAACATCTATAACCTTAAAGATAAAAAAATAACTAGTTTAATTACCCAAGTTGAAGCTTAAAGTGTCTTTAAACCTCGAGATTAAAAACCTAGGATGTTATAGTTGGTGATGGTTATAAAATCAGAAGCACAATTTTGTCATTTTCAAAAGGTGCCTAAAGGTTTTTATGCTATTCATCATTATGATATTAAATTTCTAGATTCTTTGTTTTCTTGATTGTTTTGCAGTCGTCACACCTTACTTTTACACCATATTATATCTAAATTGAAACCATTTAGAACCATTTCTTATGGCCTTAAATTAGAAAAATTTAAATTTTAAAATTCCATAAATTCGGGTTACTATTCATGTAACCCTAATTAAGGTCAAATTCTAAAAAATCATAACTAATTCTAAAAAAATCAAAATGAGGTGGTTCTAAGTTCTATTTAAAGCTCTTAACATGATCTTTACAAGAAAAATACTCACTGGTGAACGCAAAATGATACTATTCATATGATCATTTTTTAATTTTTTAGAATTTATGCCTAACTTTGGATAGATATAACTTTTTGTACAAAACTCCAAATTTGATAAAATATCACCTATCTTAAAGTTAAAAAAAAAATCTATAAGACTGCCAAGTTTCATACAAAATCTCATCCATTTGACTAAAATTTCGTTAGTGTGAAAAAGTTGTATTATTAGGGTTATTTTATCCTTTTTTTCATGCAATTCTTGATTTTTCTCCTCTTTTGATTCCACAAAACCATTCCATGCGCATTTCACATGCTTAAACATGATTTCTTAATCAAGTATCCACATGTATAGAATTCTTGATCATTATTACAAAAATCCACAATAATTCTCAATAATCCATAAAAATTCATACATAAATACAATATTCTTTCAAGAGGCATTAAACTCAATTGTCTCCCAAGATAATCTCCTCGCCTTTCTCCTGGCTTGATCTAGCCCCAATTTGATGAATAATTGAACATACAGGAATGAGATTTCATAAGAAATCTCAGTAGCACTGAATCACAATTATCATGCTAATCATGCTATGTAAAAATGTGACATGTTATCCTAAAACTAAGGTTATCATGCAACATTTCATGTGCATATCAATTGCCATGGAAAGAGGGCCATAAATAAACTATTATGCCATTCAACATTACATATTGCCAAGGCATATTTGATATAGAGTTTCACACATAAATACATTGCTTGCTCAATCACATCATGGCAACATAAAACAAATAACACATATACATTTAAACAAGCAAGAAAGCCAATCAAATTATAAGTTCAATACTACCTCTTTCTTAGATATACAATTCGGCCTCCTTAGCTATTTGATGCTTTTCTTAGTTTTCTTACACAATGCCTACCAATCCAAACATAAATACATTCCATATTACCAATAATCCAAGCATAAATACCATTTTTTAACAATAAACTCATATAAACCCCTTTTTCCTTGATTTTTAACATTATTATTTCCTCTTTGTTTCAACCAATCTCTTGGGCCATTCCTACACAATTTTTTATTAACAAAATCACATTCCTTTCCCTTTAACTTGCTCTGGCCGAATAGTGGGGTTTAAGAGTCCAAAATCTTCATTTTTTATTCTAATAATTTTAAATAGTTTTCCTTCATATTTCCCTTCACAAAAAGACCTTTTAAACTCGTTAGAATTATCAAATAATATTGAAACAATCTCTAATCTTAAGAACACATAGTGGCTGAATAGTATGCTTAAAACCCTAACTTTGATTTTCTTCCAAAATTCAATTCAAACATCAATAAAAGATATTACTCTAAGCTAATATTCATGGTTTCTATCCTTTCATAATGCTTCCTCATAGTGACCAAAAATTGGCAGCGTGGTAGCTTAGGTTTTGTCATGAAATTTCAACTAAAACAACCCTTAAATCTAACCAAAATCAAGCTTAGACATAACTTAATGGATCCTTGCTTAAAGCCTGATGATTTTCTGTTGCTTTGGAAGGTTTTAGGTGTTGTTTAAGGTTGAGTTTTCAGTTGAACATAATTTTCCTTCTTTTTCCTAATTTTGGCCATTTCACTCTTTCCGGGGGGTATTTATAAACCTCACAAGCTGACCATTTCTTCCTCCAAATGACCTCATTTTTTGCCACCTAAAGGAACATGTGTTCCTCTTCATAACTCTTAATTTTCAGGTCGTGCCAAATGTCCCTTTGTCTTGATTTTTCTTATATGTTTTGGGCTTAAAATGGGTTTAAACTCTGTTGGCAAGAGGAACCATGGGCTACACAAATTTTATGGGCTTTCTTGGCCCAAAATGAGCCAAAAAATGATTAACGAAAGAGGAAATGTGGCCCAATTACAAATTATCAATTTCAACTAAAACTCACAATATCAGTTAATATTTTCAAAAATAGTTCTGGGCCTCCAAGAATTTATTTTTGTATCAAAAATTCTCTTGTAATATGAAAAGGTCTCATAAATTTTTCTGTAATTTATTTCCACCTCTAACTTTCTGTATTGAATTTTCTCCAAAATCAGGTCTTATCGATAAAGTTTCATCGTAAAATATCAAAAAATAAATTCCTTCACATCCTAAGACCCAAGATAATTTTTAAATTCATAATAATATTCTAAATAATTTTTTCATATTTTTTCAAATTTATTGAGGCCTCGGGGTAACTCAAGTAATTAATTATGACAAAAAAAATCCTTATTAGGTCATAAAATACTGATAAATCTTGAAAATTCTATAATAAATTATTTTTACCCCTTTTTCACCTTTGTGACCTCATATAGTATTTTAAATTCTCAAATCTCCAATTTTTTCTATTTTTGGAGAATTTTTTAATTTTTCTGACGCTCCCTTACAGTTTGTCCAACTTATACCAAATATTATGAAAATATTAGTCTTGATCCTATTTGGATTTTATGTCATGCATGGCTTCGTCAACTAATCTACTTTTCCTATTGGCCCTTGACTAAATTTTTCATTACCATTATCAAAGTTAAATTTTGCAAGATGTGATAGTAATGATACAAGGAGCTTTGTTTAACAAGTTATTTGCTAAAAAATTAAGAATGTGAGGTCCAAAAAAAAATAATTATTGAAAAATCTTGGACCATTGATAGGCAAGTCATTATAGTTTCAACTAATTTAGATCCTTATAGTTCTTTTTATCAAGTTCTTATACTTTCTATTTTTTTAATTAGGTCTTGCATTTATTTTCCTTTTTATTTGATTTTTATAGTTTAACCTGATTTTTATTGAAGTCCCTAAATATTTTTAAATTTTACTTATTAATTTAATTTGAAACAATTCTATAAATAATATTGAAATATAAAATATTAATAATAAATTTAAATTAATGATAATAAAAAATAACTAATATAATTAACTATATAAGTTTAATTCAAAATTCTAAATAAATATTAAAATAGAATTACTCTTGTAATATCTTATTATAGAATATTATTGTTGATCGGATAATATTAGACAATATTATATTTTATATTTATCAAAGAATATTATTATAATTTATAGAATGAATAAAGAAATTTAGAGACATGATTAAAGATCAGGTGAAACTATAAGAACTTGCTAACTTAGTGTATTGAGCCAGCCAGTAGTCAAATTTAATCTGGATAATGGCTGGGATGAAATTGCTATGATTTGAAAACTTCTAAGGTGAAATTGAAGCCAAAAGAACTTTCTAATATCCAGTGCTTTTTAGTTAAAACTTTTTGGATAAATTTACACCTTAACTCTTTTTATTATTATTTTTATATTGACAATGTGTCTTTTTTATAGATATTAAAAATGTAGTAAATATTTGAAATTTTACCCTTATTAATTACCTCTCGTGCATAGAATTTTCAAAGCAAATTGTGTAATTAACACGAAAAATTTTGTTCAATTAATTTTGAGGTTATGTCCAGCTTTATAACCCTAAATTTCAAGGACAATTAATTTGGGGGCTATGCCGTACATGTATGGCACCAAAATGTTACACGGAAGAAGATATCCAATACTGCTAGTAATTAACAACTAAAACCAAGCTTTGATAACTCAGCAAGTTTTAAACATCATTTATTTTGTGACCGCAATTAAAAAATATATATGCATCATTGCGATTCACACTTGACTTCAATGCAAAAACATATATGCATTATTATCCTTAGCTGATTGACGGATTTGAATCATCACAATTAGTTTTGTTGAAAAGAAATGCTGGTTGCTTTGGAGGAGGAAGAGTTGAGTCATTATCCAACATGAAAACAACTTCGGACATGGTAGGCCTATCTGTTGGATATTCTTGCGCACATAAAAGCCCAATATGAATGCATTTGAGAACTTCATGTTCAGGGCAAGGATCACCTATTAACGATGGATCAATAATCTCCATAGCTCTGCTTTCTCTCCAAAGATTCCAAATCTGAAAGGATTGAATTCATTAAGTAAGCGGACTATTAGAAAAGAGCAAACTCAACTCAAGTTGTTCATTATCTGTATTTACATGTCCAATCAAAGTAGAAGTAATGTTATCATAATGAACACTATTCTTTCTGCTTGTAACAATCTCCAAAAGTAAAACTCCAAAACTATACGCATCTGATTTTGTTGAAAAAATTCCTTCCATTACGTATTCTGGTGACATATAACTACTACAAACTATTAATGAAATTTGTCAATAATCATTTTGACCAGAGATACTTAGTTTTATAGCATGAATTGTTTTTTTATTATTTCTAGCATATTTTGTCATATGAATATATTGACCTTGAATTTGAATGGGCCGGAATAAATCACAACCCTATCTAGCTCGTGTTTGAAGTGTTATTTGACTAAGAAAAATGGATTTTCAAGCATTAAAATTTACATTATTTATGTACAGATATTGAATATATGTAGAAAATCATTCCCAACGAAGTACTACTTCAAAGCGTAGCTTTTAGTGTTACTAGTCTTTTTCGAACTTGTGGAAACTAGGCATGTGTACGTGCAATGCAGTGCTAGAGAACTGAAGTGATATGAGCTATAGAGTACTTACTAAGTTCCAATAACACGGTTTGTGTTTGCCTCAATTTGGTCACCACCGAATATTCTTGCCATACTGAAATCTGCAATTTTAGGATTCATTGCAAGATCTAACAAGACATTACTAGCCTTTAGGTCTCTAAATTATTCTTAATCTTGAGTCTTGATGAAGGTATAAAATTCCTCTTGCAACTCCACAAATGATGTAAAATCTTTTCCTCTAATCTAATTGTAACTTTTTCGCCTGATCGAGATAAAAGAGATAAACTATTAGAAGTAAAGAATATCGCTTGATGAATTCTCTCATTTTCAACAATTGTAAATTTTGACAAAATCTTATATATGTAGACTGTAGGAAAATGGGCCAGTCCACCCTTGGTGGATTGGACCCAAGCCCAGTATCATTTGGGGTCCTGATGTAAATTATAAAACATATGGGTCCCTATTTGTAATTTTAGCCTTTTTACATAATATGCAAAAAGGAGGGAACAGTTACGCAGAGACGGTTTTTTTTGATTTTGAAACAACACGTGGATTTAACATAATAACTGAATGATCAGTTTTTTAGAAGCCACGTTAGTTTTCCCTTCTACTCTGCACGACTTCTGCTCCCTCCCTCTCTGAAAAACTCTCCCTCCCGTGCATTTGCCGTGTCTATCAGATTCGACTCCATCACCGTGATCGGACCTCCGCGTGGCAACCTGATTACATTGCAGACTCCAGGTATGCCCGAAATCCTTCATAGACAAATTAAATGAGAAGAAGACACACCAAATATGAAGGAGTCCAAGCTTTTGTTTGGAAAATATTCATATATCAACATCTTCTCTTCTCCATCTATGCAACAACCTAAGATCCTTACAAGATTTCTATGTTGGAGCTTTGCAATTAAAGTAACCTCATTCCTGAATTCTTCGATGCCTTGTCCAGAATACTTTGATAGCCTCTTAACTGCTATTTCCATTCCATCTTTAAGTAGACCCTGATGTCAAAATCCATAATTTAATTCATGAATGTATGCATTTTATCTTTATTGTATGAAACCACTACTATAAATAATAAGCTAATGGCATTGAAAACAATGTTAATCCAATTTATGAAATTTCAGACTATTTATACATAGAACATCTACCTTATATACTGAACCAAAGCCACCTTTTCCAAGCATATTAGCATCTGCGAAATTGTTTGTTGCCTCAATTATGTCCTTTAGGTCAAATAGAGTTAAATTGAGATTGTCTTCTCCATCAAAAAAATATTCTCCGTGCATTCTTTTTGCCGTGTGAAATAAAAAGTGAAAAAATAGATGTAAGAGATGAGTTGTAATACAGCCAATTAATCACCACTGTAGATTAAAAAGACAAATCTTCAAGTAAGTTTAGTGCAGTGTATAGATTGTATCAACTCAACAACATTTTGTTGGGGAAATGATGGAAATAAAGCTTACCTTGATTCCTGTTCTTTATTACAAACCAACATAAGAAAGAGATGACCGGGAATGTTATCAAGAAAATAGAAATAATTATGAATATTTGCCAAACAAAATAACCATAATGCTTCCTTTCATATCTAGCTGCAAACAATAATACACCAAAGAGGAATTTAAGTTCAAACAAGTAATATAACCTTAAAATCCCCCCCCCCCCAAAATGAATTATCATGATACTTTTGAGAGAGGTTAAATGAATGTACATTTACTAGTGTGGGAAAATGATACTTCTTACAATAGACCATCCCAGTAAGTAGATTTAAAGATCCATCTATACATAGGTTTGGATAAAGACGCGTCTTTATTTTGAATTTGTGCCTAAAACATTCAGCTTCGGGCTTGAGGCCTCAAATGTGCATTCCTCTGATACTCTTTATTGTCTATTATGATGCTAATTTTGCAAATATTTTCTTTTAATTTTTCTTTTGATGATTCAATTTTACATAAAATTACTGCATAATGATATCTTGAGTAAAAAAATAGTGCACTTTTAAAATTTTTATTATTTTTCAAAGGAAAAAAACTCTAAAATTTTGAGGCACATTAAAGGTTGGGAGGCTGGGACATCACAACAGATATTAGAGGAAGACACATTAAAGGCCCCAGATCTCATACTTCCGACTATTTATCTTCCCAATTTGTCCCTCCCATATAATTGTCTCTCAATTTGATCACTTGCAAATATAATCATTATCAATGATGATTTTTGGCTAATATATCATCAATATAAATAGTCATCAGCCTGCATGTTATAAAATGGTATACAATGACCAAAATAAATTTTATAATTAAAAAAATAAAATACTATTCTCATTAAACAATCTCTTAAAATTAAAAAAATTAATCAATATTAATTAAATGAACAAAAATTTTAGAGAACGGGGCATATTTCAAAAATAAATAAATTATTTTATGAATTTTGTGGTTTTAGTAGAATTTAATAATATGATCACAAATACACAAATTACATCTATATTATTTAGAAGTTCTTTTTGGCTTTAAATTTTGTACTGTTAATAAGAAAAACATAAAAGAAGTGAAAGTGAAGAATCTACCCAATTCATTTGCATCCACACGCACATACAAATCTCGGCCCACATTTTCGAATGTTCTGATGTCTTCCATGTCAGCATGCCATGTCAAACACCCACTTTCTCTGACCTCATCCGCATTCGCATACGCTACGCACGAACAACCCCTCAGGCACTTTTCCTCACAACTTTTCAAGTTCATACTCTCGCTCTTATCCACACGTGCCTTTGATGTATCTGGCACCTTCACATGTGCCACTTTCACAAACCCCTCACCGCACGACACGTGGACACACTCTTCTTCCTCACACACCCACTTGACCCATTTCTCATATTCCACTCATATGGGTTCATGGGTTCGAATCCCGGCAAGCGCACACACTCAAACTTGTTCATATTATATGGGTCACACTTACTATTCGACCCGCACCAACGATAGTGGTCACAGTCCTCTGTCGGACCATACCAAACTTAGAACCAATTATTCTCCTTAGCTCGCCAAATGGTTTGTGTCACATGGCCAGTGTTGTCTAGCACCGTTATTAAGAATACTGAAGGGTCCATGACTCGGGTCACAGTGCTAACTTCATTGGCATTGTCAATATAAGTGACGTTGAAGATGAAGTTGTGCGTCATTTGTGCAATTCCACTAAATCTCTAACCCGTCCAAGACCCGCCTCGCCAAAATGGAGCTCCATTTTTAAGTGAGAACAGTTGAGGATAACCTATTGGGTCGATTATGTGAGTCACGTCCCCCATTGCTGGGTCGTCTGGGGATTTCCATGATGTCATGGACCAATTAAAACCAGTTCTCAGGTCCACCCCAATTTTCATGAACGGAATCGTGTGTCACCAGGGTAGTCAAAACTCTGCCATATTGGCCTCCCTTTATTCCTGATTAAAACCAAGTTTCCAGTGTCCTGAAGCTCGGCAAAGGTGTGATCACTAAAAGATGAGAAAGAAACATTGGAAGACCAAATGGGGGTATTTCTATATACATCAGTATCATTGTAAACGAGAACGATGTTTCCATGGACATCAATCGACAAAACTCCAGAAGTATTATTGAGAGGAGTCTGTCTATTAACAACCCACACAACAACTGGTTTAGAGGATCTTGCAAACCATATTCCAACGTAGCGCTTTCTTGAATTGTTGCTCGGGGTGAAAAACCGAGGGCATAGGTTCCTCCATCTGAGAGCAAAGCATCGCCATCTTTGAGGGACCGGCTTGGGGTTATTCTATGAAGGGAATGACAAGAAGAATGAAGCACCAATAGAAGAAACAATGGAACATTTATCAGAACTAGGGCTTTCGCAGAATAAGGCTTCATGGTGGTAACGGAGCAAGGGATAAAGCTGGGGCTAAATTTGTCAAGTCGGTTATACTGTAGCTGAGTTAAAAGGACACAGATGTTTATAGGACCTCTAAACATGTCAGACACGCCTCTGATCCTTAATATAAAACCTATTTAACTAATTTGATTAGATTAAAGAAGTTAGGTAAGTTAATTAATTATAAGAAATATGACATGTTTTTTTTTAAAACACCATAATCATCTATCCTAATATCCTCCTTTCTTCTTCTACTTGCTTATGATTGAGGGAGTATCTATAGAGATAATTTAAAAAAATTGATAAATATGATAAATAAGTATTATATTTAGGAGTATATTGGTTAGGTGAGTTGTCCAAAATGTATAGGACTGTTTGCATTAAGTTCCTTTTGTTTGTGTAGTCCAGTCCTGCTGAACAACGTTAGTTTGCGGGTCCAGATTGTTAAAGAGTCACGAAGGGCATGTAATTAAGACTACTTTGCGAATGTAGTAAGGCTTTGAGGCCCCCCCCCCAAAGTAAATGAAAATTATACGACTTTCTTAGCAATGCAGGAATTAGGCCTATTTTACGTGTCTTTAGAGAAATCAAGACTTGAAAAAAAAAAAATCTAACATGATGCTTGACCAATTTGCAGAGAGACTTTTACAATTTAATGCGATGGCCATCATGGGAAAAACGAGGAGCGCGTTTCCCTGTTCAGTGGGAGATGAACACTAATGACTCATCTCCCAGTGTGTACTGTTTCATTAAGCAAAGAGTATAACCTATATATTCCCAAATCACATAACTTCTATTGTGCTCTTTGGGAAAAAATTTTGCCGTGCTAGCCGTCACAAGAGAAAAAGAATTAACACACTTGGTGCCATTGAAAATTGGAGAAAAACTAAATTTCGGTGCAGAAAAAATTTCAGATTGAAGAAGGTATCGAATTTCAAACCTTTGCGAGAAGAAGACATCAAAGGATTCTTATCTTCCATCATTTTTGCGTTTTCTAACAATTTTATTGATATATATTTTCATATATATTAAAATGGGGTCATATGCAGCTTCTTCTTGTTGTTGTTATTATATATAACTGAAATTTAAAGTGGGTTTAGATGGTTTTGTTTTCTCAACGAGATTAAAGAATAGAAGCAAAGAATACATCCAAAGTAAAATTCCCAAGGTAGCAACGCAGTATTATTTGGGAGGTTTCTAAGTTATCAGTACAATTTGGGCCGAAATAATATTCGCCTAGGAGCACAGCAGAAGCGACTTGGTTTTTTTTTTTTTTTGTTTTAATCAAAGAAGCGACTTGGTTTGGAAATATATACGTGATACTCTTTGCTTAATGAAATGGTGCGTATTGGGTGATGAGTCATCAGTGCTCATCTCCCGCTGAGCAAGGAAACGTGTCCCGGAAAATGATGGTAACATTGAGATAGAGACACATCCGAAAATTTCGGTATGGAACTGTGAAGACTTTTCTCGTATTTTGATGGGGCCAAAGCTAAAAGTCGTTGGTCTTTTTTCTTCCCCATGAGACTTTTGGCATTGTTGTTGAGGTCTGAATAAAATTCCAGAAAAATATCTTTGCACTGTTTGAGAAAAATATCTAGAGCTAGGTGAACATATATATATATATATATATATATCCATTATTTTACTATACACACATATACAAAGAGTAAGAAATAACATCAGTCACTTGGAATTTAATTGTAATTTTTGGAACTTAATTGATATAATTTTTTTAAGATACTTATTTATAGTTTCTTTTTTTTTTTTGGGGGTAATTGTTTAACTAACTAACGTTAAAAATAATTTATGTTTAATAGTGGCAATATTACATCCTTTTTAATATTTAGAGTTAAAATGGTAGACATAAAACTATGAATACGGGAAAGAGTTTAAATGCTCATCTTAAAGATGAGCACTCAGAGCTTATCTCTTTTGGACTATCAAAATGAGATCTAAAAAATCCAGATTTAATTTCTTTATTTATTTCTTAAAATAATTATTTTAATGGGTATAGATTCTGAAATAAAAATGATCTCTTAACTATCATTTTTTTAAAAAAATAATTTTTGCTATATAAAAGTAATTAATTAAAAAGATTAAATCTAAACTATTTAAATCTCTGACGGGTTTAAATGAGATGAGTTTTACTGATTCCATGAATGTTCACCTAAACGCCTTAGATATTTTCCTCAAACAGTGCAGAGATCTCTCCTAATAGTTCAATTCAAATACTAACGACTTTTACTTTTGGCAAGATGAAGACCAAAAGAGTTGAACAATTCCATACCTCTATTTTCGCATGTACGTCTCCGTTACAATCACGTCCATCATTTTTTCCCTTTATGAGAGAGCTGGTACTTAAGCCTCGAGTTAAGGTGCAAATATGCTTATAAATCTTTACTAAATATGAATCTAGCGTAATAAATAAACCTTGAGTGTAAAAATACATATAAAAATTTCATGATGTTGACTGTTTGATTGAATGATGACATAGATGCTAATGTGGTTTAGAGGGTTTGAATAAAAAAGAGTGAAGGTGCAAGTATGTCTATAAGATTTTTTCAAATGTGCGCTTGATACCACAAACAAATTTCTTGCGCAAAAATACCTATAATCATTCCAAAAGAACTATAAATCACTTAATTTATCAAATTTGACCTTAGGAATCAAACTTTTAACAAAATAAGACAGTTACTTCGCTAGTAAAAAAAAAAAAAAACTCCCCATTAATAATTAATATATAATATAAAAAACCAAAAAAACCAATAATCTTCAAAAGATTTCAATATATATTAATATTTGACGGTTCTTTGTTAATAAACATCAAATATTTTGATGGTTTTGTTTTTTAAATAACTGTCAAATAAAGTCACTTTATTTGACAGTTCTTTGTTAATAACCATCAAATAAGATATTTATTTTAATTTTATATAATTATTTTCGTATATTCTTTTCTATTAATATTTATTATGATATAGTAGTATAATATAATTATTAAATAATAATAAGAGAATATTATTAAATAAAAAATTATATTCATAGAATTCACAATCCAATGCATTATCCATGAACATCATACAATTTGAAAGAAATTAATCATTTGATTACTCCCTATGCAAAAGAACATTGTCTTATAAATCTTTTGAATACTAAAAGAAATTCTATAAATAAAAAATTCAAAAAAATTGGTTTTTGATCATGCACCATATTCCAAGTTCCACTCTTTGCATAAACATTCATAGCGGCAATATTCACTATGAAAGTAGTGAATGATGCCCCTTTTGTTGCCTCAAACTCCCTAAAAGAGGTAAACATCAAGATAAATATTAATTGTACTGAGAAGACTGCAAGGGAAAACAAAGTGATTAGGAGAAAAAAAGATCTCATTTTTTTTAGGGAAAATGACAAATAAAGACTCCTGAATTACTAAAATTATGCAGAGGTCACCTAGATAAGAAAAATTACCACGAAGGACCCAGTCTCATATTGCAAATATAAAATCTTGGTGAAATGTCTGAAATGCCTCTCAGCCAAGTTGTGATTTGGTCTACTAAAGTTGTCATTGGCTAAAATAAACTTGTTGTCTCCTATAGTCAACTTCTCATTTGATATACTTTCAACCAAGTTGTGATTTGGTCTACTGAAGTTGTCATTCGCTAAAGTGAACTTTTCATTTTCTACAGTCAACTTGTCATCTGGCTTAGCGGCATTTCAGACATTTCACCAAGATTTCATATTTGCAATATAGGACTGGGTTCCTCATGGTAATTTGGCTTACTTAGGTGACCTCTGCGTAATTTTGGTAATTTGGGGGGTCATTATTTGTGATTTTCCCTTTTATTTATGATGCGTTGAGGTATACACAGATAGAGTACACAATTACATATATAAAGGCTGACTATAAAAACTAAACTGACCAACTAGATAGCTTACAACTATAATTTAAGTATTTAACTAATGAGATAAGCTAACACTTATCCAATGTTCATTTAAGTAAATATTAACTGTAGAAATGAGGCATTAAAAAAATGCTTATTTACCATCTTGACTGTCTAAGAATGTGAAGTGATTTCTTCACCAGAACAAGAACTCACTTATCCAATCGTGTGCATCTATCTATATATGTATGTATCTGCTGATCTTCTATCCTTTAAGTTTGCATTACCAAGATAAATACCGATGAAATATCGTACAGAAGAGTGGCATTGCCGGGATATTGCAGTCACCTATACAATCATCTATTCAAGAGGGGGATATTGCTGTCACCTATACAACCACCTATTCAAGAGGGGGACGAATGCTTATGTCTTGGGGATATAATGGCAAGAGCAAAAGGACAAAACGAAAAGGAAGTAAGGGGTAAAGAATAGAGGGCGAACAGAGACACCAATAAAGACAATCAATAAATTTCTGGTTAACAGACAGGTGCCAATCAAGGAAGTTCCATCTAGACAGCCATGTAGCATTCAGAAGCACCGGTACTATAGCTGATGCTTTCATCCACAAAAGATCCAACACTAATGGCATTTTCCACAAAATTTCTGATATTTGAACTAAATTTTCCAAATGGATAAAGGAAAAATAAGCCAGCATGGAAAACAAACATCAACCTCGTAATGTGTTTAAAAACTAATGTTATTCAGCTCAATCAATCCATGCATGTAATTGTAAACCCCACATTACTAAGGACAGAAATTTACTAAGGGTTGGTGTTTTGTCTTACTATCCAAGGGTCATAGATCAGGAGGTATGGAAATCCTCAATTTGCTAAGGGCAGAAATTAAGGGTAATTGAACAGGTAACTAACGCAAAAAGAAGTGATCAAGGGTAAGTAACAAAAATTACCAGATGCATGGAGTGAGTTACAGAAAGAAACAGAAATGTAATGTTACTATATCAAATGCCAACTCACCACTTGCATTTCACCTTTCTCCCCAGGACAGGGCGGACAAAGTTTTGGCCGTGAACTATTCTCAGTTGAACCAGGTGAGCAATGAAGTAAAGTATCGACTGTATAACCACCACCAGAAGGTTTCTTAACAGCAGTGACCATAACCCCCCAGCCCCAGTCAGTTCCTCTTTCTCTTATCTTGACCTGTTATCATCAAGTTACTGAGCATACTACTAGAGAATGATAAGAAAGAGATATAGATCATCCTAGGCGAAAAATTTGTCTTGAAAATGGACTGAAATTTGCAGGATGAGTAAATAAACAAGTATGCTAAATGAGTTCTCTTCGCACGTACACATGTAAGGCATTAATTATTGGAAATCAATGTTGTAGAAATCATGGTTGACAATTCAAATAATCCAATTTACAATGATCAACAGCAGTGACAACACATTTCAGAAGTTGGCTCCAAAAACCACCATTAATGCAGTGGAGAATCAAATTTACAAGTCTTGTAGAGATCTTTTTTTTTTTTTTAAATATTTTGGGAAGGTGAGAAGCTAATATTCAGTCTCAAAATAATTTAGTCTTTCGATTTATCAATATTATAATATATCTAATTCAACAATTCATTCTGAATTTACCCAACAAATAGACCTTCATAGTGAATAAAAATTACAGATCTGGCATATGAAATCTAGAATCTAAATAAGAAAACATCCAAAGTCGAAATCTCGTAATAGAAAATGATAAATATAAGAAGAATTAGAAGTAGGTGTAAAAAATTTATCTGCATAATTCCTTTTGTCATAATAGCTAATAGAGAGGAGTGACGGGGAGAGATGAACCTCATCTGGTATATGAAATCTAGAATCTAAATAAGAAAACATCCAAAGTCGAAATCTCATAATAGAAAATGATAAATATAAGAAGAATTAGAAGTAGGTGTAAAAAATTTATCTGCATAATTCCTTTTGTCATAATAGCCAATAAACGCCTTTGGATGTTTTCAAAGGGGATGGTTTAGAGTGAATCATTGGCGAGAATGAAGACCAAAACACCGATGAGAGGGAGGAGGAGTCTAGCGTAGATGCACGAGAAGACTACTAGGGCTTGGAGAGGTGAAGGAAATAATATAAATAGAGAAAAGAAACTTACCGGGTCAGTTCCGAGCTCTCTCAATATCTTGACTACTAGAGTCTTGATAAGAATGTCACAGTAGATGCAGAGAGGAGAAGAGAACACTGGAAAACTTAATAGTTGGGACGAAGAGAATGGGTGGCGGCACCTTCTATTTATAGGATCAGGATGGCCCTTATTTGAGGAAAGTGTAATCTTCCTCATTTATTACAGGATAATATTTTGATTTTACAATTGACAATTAATATCTGATTGATTTCTCTCCAATCAATCAAGTACATAATGCTTGATTGAATATTCCATAATCAATCATTAATTGCTTCTGATTTATGATTGATTTTCTTGATCTGAGGGATTCTCTTCTCTTAGATCAAGTAGTCTGGCTCATCAAGAGCGGACTTGGGCCTAATGTCTAACAAGAGGAATGCAAATGAAGAATGGAGAGGAATAAAGAGAAGACAAAGGTGGAATGGTGACTTGCAACTGAGTGAAAGCAAATCCTGGGAAAGAAACAAAAGAAGCTAAAGTTGAGAAAGAACTAGTGATGGCAGTGGCAAGGAGACCCATCAAGAAATGATGAGATCTGATGGCAAGAAAGGTTGAGTGAAAAAGAAACGAAGGAAAAGGGAATGGGGGCAAGAGTGATGATTGAGAGGGTTCAAGAAAATGTATCCGGGAAACAAGAGGAGAAGGATCTTGAAAATTGATTAATTAATCAAGTGTTATTAGACAAATTTAGAATAAAAAGATTATTTGACAGTTTTCTTATATAACTGTCAAATGTTTTATTCTTCTAAAATATCTGACGGTTAGTAAAACAACTATCAAGGAATAGTTTATCTCATCGCCATCCCATAATATTTGACTGTCATTTATTTAACCATCAAGTATTGAATGTCATATATTACAAAATTTGTAGTAGTGTCTTTTTTGAAATTATACTATTCTTTAAGTCCATCTGATTCAAATTATTGCAATGTTTGTATTTGTTCCACACAAAAAAAAATTGGGACTTCTTGTGGAAAGAGATTTTGCCAACAAAAAAGCTTTCAATGCTACCCAACATGCCTTCTTCTTCCAAATTGTTTTCTAAATCCTTCGGTTTTTTTATATAGAAGTGTTTTTTTTTCCTTGGAGCTGCCATTTTCATAATTAAACTAGTTTGTTTATTGCTATAGTTGGATGTAAAAGACATCTATTGGTCAAAATGAATTACTCTTTAATTACATTAAACATATATCTATCTTCTCTCTTTGGTTTTTTAAATTATACTATTCTACTCATTTCCATAAAAAATTTGTATATGTAAAAATAACAGTCTTTATTTTGATCAAATTGAATTTACACATGGAATAAAATATATAAAAAAGTTTAAGAAACCAACCCTCATCTTTATCCTGCTTACTTCGTGTTTAAGGGATACATTATTTTTTTATCTTAATTTCCTTTTTTTATTTTTTATCTAATGTAAACTGTTGAATGTCATAATCATTTTTGCAAACTTTTTTCCAAAGACATATGTATTTTATGAAAAATAAAAAATTAGTGCCAAAACAAATTAATGATTCGGGATAAAAAATGACAAAAAAATTCTTATCTTTTTAAATTAGATAGATTTTTTTTTAATAATTCATATCAAAATAAATTAATACTTCTTAGTTTTGGTGCAATAATTTATCTCACTCTTTGGATATAAATTATTGTATAATAATAATTTAAAATTTTTAATTTCTTAATATTATTAATTTTTTAATATTCTGTTCTATTAATAAAAAAGCCGATTTTTCACAAGTAAATTGGTCATGCAATTTCATCAAGGAAAAGGCACACAGAAGCTCTCCACAAAACTTATTCCTTCATTTCATCTGTTTAAGTCTCTCTTTCTAAGAAGAGTAGTGCTACTCAATTACTCCTATCGGTCTCCTCTAATTACTTGCTAATGAAGATTGGAGTGGAGCTGAGAAAGTAGCACTATTCTTCGTAGAATGGGAGAGACTAAGAGAGATGGAATGAAAGAGTGACTATGGAGAGCTTCATCTTGCCTTCTTCTCTTTGAGGGAGACTGAAACGCAATTGTTTGTAGGGAGGGGGGAGTTACACTTGAAGAAAGAAGGTTGAAATACTCACTTAGCATCTATGCCACCTTATTTAATCAAAAGTTTGAATCATAGGTATTTTTGGAATGATCATAGGTCTTTCTACACTCAAAGTTTCTTTGTGGTCTTAAGCATACATTTGGAAAAAGTTCATCAGTATATTTGCACCTTTATTACTTTTTAACATATCATCTAAGCCACATTATCATCCACATTATCATAAATGGTCAACATTACAATGGTTAACTGTAATGGGATTTTTACAAATTTTTGAAATCTTGATGTGTATTTTTACAAGTAGATAAAGAAGAGATGGAAGTTATAGCTAGGGAATAAATAAAAGAAACCCTCTAATTTAGGCATGATAATGTATATGTCATTCAATATAAGGTGGAAAGTGAAAAAACCTCATTCTTGGATGTTATGGACATTTACAAAATTATAATATTTACAACACTCTCTTGGATATCTATAGACAAATGACGTGCCGGATTAAAACCTTACTAGAAAAACTTAATGGGATAACAACATGGTGTAGGGGAAAGAATAAACAATATATATTAAAGCTGTTTTATTAAAAACCATAATAAAACAGCTTTAATGGTGTAGGGGAAAATCTTGTGGGACAAAATCTTGGTTAAGAAAAAGTGTACAGCATAATCTTTACTCACCTTATGAAAAATATCATTTTTACCCTCTTATGACAACATCACTTCCATCATTTCATCTTAATGAAATATACTGTTTTCTCAAATGCAATCACCATCAATGTTTTTTCAAGAAGCTGGTCTCCTTTTTTATATGCACAATATATGATGCATCGTCCTTAAAGATTGGAGATTATTCTTATTATTACTACTTTACATTTTTGCACTATAAGTTAATTTTGACATGAGTATTATACCTTTTCAAAATAATTGTGATACGAGAAATTTGTTTTTATCTATACCTCAACGACCTGACATCACTGTCTTCAATGAAACTTGAAGTTCCAATCAATATTCTTATATATTCCTTGATGATCAAATGTCATTGATTTTGATGGAAGCTCAAGTTCTAATTGATATTTGCAGCTTGCAGTTATTGAGATTGAGATAGATTTTTCTATATAAATTTGATTCTCTATCTCCTTGAAATTAAATGGTTAGAAGCTACATAACTTTGATTTTTATTTTCTTGAGATTAAATGGTCATAAGCCATATAATCTTGATTTTCTGTTATGGCTAGAAGCCACATAATTTTGATTTTCTATCTTATGACTACAAGTTATATATATATATACATACATATAGTCGATTCTCTATTTTATTAAGTGGCCTAAATCCTTATGTATTTGATTTTTTATCTTATTAAATAACTAGGACTCATATAGATATGAATTTCTATCTTATGGCTAGAAGCCACATATATTGGATTTTTATTTATCTTATTAAATAGTTAGAAGCCATATAACTTTGACTTTCTATCCCATGGTCAAAAGCAACATATCTTTGATTTTCTATCTTGAGATTGAATGGCTAGAAGACATATAAATTTGACTTTCTATCTTATGGTGAGGAGGCACATATCTTTGATTTTCTATTTTGAAATTAAATGGCTAGAGGCCATATATCTTTAATTTCTTTTATCTTATTAAAAGGCTAGAAGCAGTATAATTTTGATTCTAAGAAGGATCATTGACGATGTCTCTGTCATTAAAGCACTTAATTAAACTAGGTCTAATTGCAAACATAATATAGTGGCAACCTAGGTCATTCTTCCAAAGAGCAATTCATGGGTTTTCTTTAGATATAAATTTAAGTGGTAAAAATACAATGGAATGAACCTAAACTAAAATGCCAAATACTAAATCTAAAAGCAATATGTAAATGCCCTAAAATCTATATGAAAATTAAATTAAACTAAATAAATGTAAATACAATTTTTGGGGAGAATTTTTTTACAAGGAAAAATTAAAATGCTCAAAGGAAAATTAAGCAGAAAAAGCATAGAAAATTAGCAAAGCAAAAATGAAAGGTTTTCTTCAGGTACAGTAGAGGGAACAATTTAGGATTCACAAAGTCAACTTTCATAACTCAAATTAATTAATTAGACCAAAGAGAAGTGACAAGAAAGTGGAATTAATAAGTTTAATACCTACTTGAAACAAGAAAAACCCTCAAGTTCAATAACACTTAAGAGAACTCATAACTGGATAAGGCCAATTAATTAAACCATTAAAACTAAAAACAATTTATTCAAATTAATTCTAAAAATTATGTTTAAAATTATCTAATTAAATAATTAGAGAATTTACCAACTTAATCAAACAATCATGAGGTAAAAGAACCCAAATTTGCAATTCAAACCACATTCATAATTAAATCTATAATGAAAACTTAATTATAAATTCAATTAACAATGTAAAGGTCTACAAACATAAAACCCAGTGAATATCGCATCACAAATATAATCCAATCAGTACAATCCAAGAATAAAAATGACAGCCTAGAACTAAGTTGTCTCATGGAATATATAACTCAAAACTATTTAAAACTAAATAATCTCAAGATCTTGAATTCAAAAGATAAATGGAACATTGCTCTTTTGTGGTCTTCAAGTGCTAGCTAGAGGCTTAAACCTCTTTCTTGCTCCTCCCAAGTTGCCTCCTAAATAAGCTCAAGCTGCCATCAAATTGCTTCCTACTCCAAAGTTGTTAGAAGCCATGGCTATGAATTGATGGAAGGTGATGGTAACATGTTGATACGAATTGAATCCTTGACCGGGGGAGAGATTAATGTTGTAACATCCCAAAATTTTGGGCTCTAAAGTATAGAAAATATTCTAAGACAGAAAAGCTATTAGATTTCTTCTAGCAAGAGTCCTAAAGATTTCCTAAAGGGATAGAAGGATTCCTACAGACTAAATCGCAAAACGAAAGTTTTTTGTGAAATATCCTTCCTTTAACCCCTCAGAGTATGCGTTTGGAAGCATTATAGTTCAAGCAATTCATGAAACAAGCCCGTAGATTAAAAATTTCAACATAATTACTCGAGTTACTATTCACTGTTTAAGTTCCAAATTACAGGTCCAACTTTGGGAAGGCATAACTCTTAGTACACATATCTGTCTTAAGTGATCTACCACTTGTTTTAAAGGTCAGGATGTTTACGTTAATCATACTAAATTTCATGAGTAGAGTTAGTCATTTGCCATACTTATTTTATTGCTCAATTTGGGATAGCTTATCCCCTAACTAACACTAACAGTTCATAATTAAGACTTTCCATACATAATATGTCACACCCTGATAATTTTATCCTAATTGATGAATGATTTAACACTGACTAAGGCCAAGTAGTATAGTAGATTGGTAGAGGATCCAAGCTATGAGGAAAAATCAGGATAGGGACATAACGGTCATTTTTGAAAAGATCAGTCAAGAAAGGGCAGTATTGGAAATAATGTCCGAAATTCCTGAAAATTCCTAGAAAATCATAAAAAATAGAAAGGATGGTAGAGAATAATGTTTGAGGCTTAGAAGGTGAATATAGGATTAAAAATAATTTATCAGGGAATTATTTGTAATTATTGGAATTTTTGGTTAATTAAGGAAAATTAGCCAATTTCCATTATTTAAAATATATAAAGGCCTCAAAAATTTAAGAAAAAATAGGGATAAATTATGTGACATATTATCCTAATTTATAAAACTACTTCCCACCTTTGGATGTACAGAGGTTAGCTTAAAGAATATTTATTACCGAATTATTATCGGTAGAATATTGATTTTTGACAGGATAAAATTTAGAATATAGAGGGAGGTAAAACTTAAGAAAAATCATGGAATACCCTTAGAATGAGGGGAATTTAAGGAGGTGTTGAAATCAAAATTTTGTGACAGTAAATTGGACAAGATTGTTGGAAAATTGGACCGAAAATACACAAATAATCAGTGGATTGCACTGAATATTGGATGAGTCATTTTTCTCCCAATATTTAGAGTAATATTTCGGCCAAAAATAAAGGGAGAGGACAAAGTTGGAATTTTTCAAATTGTTCAAGGGCATAAAGGGAAATAAGAGACAAAACATTAAAACAATATTTTATTTCCACATGAAAATCACATGGTGAATAGGTGTCCATCCATGTGTGAACTTCTTGTGGTGTGTGCTCTAGGATTTGTCCATGTGTAAAGTGGAAAAAAATGGACGGCCGAGATCGCATCTTTTTCCCGAAGGGCATTTTTGGAATTTTGAAAAAATCAAAGCCTGTAAATACCCCCTCCCATGAACATTTCGGCCAAGGCAAGTTTGTAGTGAGGGAATGTTGTGTTCTTGAGTTCTAGGAGAGAGAAAGGAAGAAAGAAGAGAGAGAAAGGGAGAAAGCAAAGTTAAACACCTCTAATCGCCGATTAAGAGCTAATTAAGGTACGTTTACCTCCCTAAATGTTAATTATTTTTAGTTAATTATTTATTTGAGGAAGATTAGGATTAATTACCTTGATTAATTATGGTTTAGTGATAGCTAAGATTAATCATGTTATTTGATTAAAGATTAGTAAGCAATTAAGGTTAGCTACCTTGATTAATTAGTAATTAGTGATTAGTTGTGCTAATTGAAGGATGATTAATCATGATTAATCATGCTGATTAAGGAATGATTAAAGGTTAATCATGTTGATTAGAGAATGATTAATGGTTAATCCATAAGGGATTAGTGACTTAATCATAGAAGATTATGTTGTACTAATGACCATGTGACTTGAGAACCTTAATTAAATATTGGATTAAGGATTAAAGGTTAGTGATTAACCGAGAAAGCATGATTAATCATGGATTAAGGAAGAATTCCAAGACCTTAACTGACGATTAAGGCTTGGTCAAACCAAAGTCAAAGGATTAGGAAAGGTATACAGAAATTATAAATTGAAAGGCACAAGGGTAGCATTATATTGAGAAATATAATTTTCTGGATATAGAATTTACCATACCCTTACTGTATGGTTGATAGGCAATTTTCTGGAAACCTAGGAGGACCTCAAGCAAGGAGACAAGGAGGAAACATTAAACATGGAACTGAGGTAGCGTGAACTTGCAATTATTTTGTTGACCTGCATTTGGTGTTCCTGCTATGTGTGTTTATGTGCCATGAGAATGTTTATGTACAGATGATGTGAACTCCTTGCAATGTATGCCTTGGCTCTTGCATGATTGAGTTTTGACTAGAATGATTATATGCTCCATGATATGATGACATGGATACAGAATGATTATGGCATGGCATAAAGACTAGCAATGTTATTTTACTGCATGTAGCATGACATCCTATGCATGTTGACTTGATGGTTGTATGTTCAATGCTACTGGGATTTCTATGAAATCTCATTCCTCCTATAACATGATATTCTAGGTGCCACTACTTCCAAGGAGAAGGGAAAAGAAATAATCATGACTTGAGGAAGTTATGAGTTATGTATTGTATTATATGGTTTTGAACCTTTCTCTTTCAAGCCATGTAAGCATATTCTGATCTTGAATACATGATATGATAACCTTTTGAAATGTCTATTAATGGTAGATCACCTTTATATGTGATTATGGCATCCTTATAGTGAAAAATGAAATGGTGCTAGAATTAGTGAAAAAGGGGATAAAAACGGTCTAGATTTGACCAAACTTTGACCAATGAAGACCCTGGTCAAATGGTTGAATTTTTCCCTGAAATTTGACATGAAAATAGATCTTATTTTTCCCTTTAAAATGAGTGGTAAATTGTCACAATCAGAGCTCTGTATAAGAAGTTATGCCCGTTCAAAGTTAGGAAAAAAAATCCTGGATATTAGAAAAATGACCAAATGGACAGTACTTTTTGAAATTAAAAACGGATGCGTTTCTGATTAAATTGGAACCTGAGGTCATTTTTCCTTGATAGATGATGTTAAGAGCTTCGAGTGAGACTTGGAAAGACCTTGTTTTGATTTTTTTAGAATTAGTTATGATTTTTCAAAGTTATGTCAAGTTTAAGGTTACAGTGAATAGTAATGCGGGAAAAGAAATTTTCAAATTCAGGTTTTTCAACCCGGTAACCTTAAATTGCGCTTCCGAATATCTTAACTTGGCACAATATAAGGTCGCAAACGTAAAGTGTTACATAATACCATTCCATTCATACACTAACCATTCCCATACATTATCATGGCTAATTACACAAGCCAACATCATCATTTATCATCACATACCATCAATGGCACATTTACAACATACATTGTTATATATAGTGTACAACGTAATACAACAAATTTTCCTAAATCTTTTCTTCTTTTGTTGCTTCCACTTCATGTATCCTTCACTTAATCGTATCACCTATTATGGTTGGTTAGGGAAGGGTGAGATTTGGGAGAATCTCAGTAGCAAATAATAACCACCCTAAACATATATGGTAAGCTTGGCATTTATAACATGCTTGCAACTTAACATCTTTATAACATAATGACATGTTTGGAAATCATCATGCATTTATCATAAAACACATCGGCCTATGGCATATTCTAAACATATTCAGAATCACAAAACATGATTTCATAAAATCATATAGCATATAAACATGTGATGCACGCAAGTAAATACCAAGCATATAAGAGTAAGGTCAAGTTTGCTACCTTGTGTTTTTAAACTTTCTCTTTACTTCTTCTTGCTCCATTTTGCTACCAACCACTAAGGTTGCTTGCTTAACCTTTGCCATTCATCTTCCTCAATGTCTCATGACCCTAAATGCATCAACACATCACTTCTATTCATTCGTTAGAGCCATGGTAATCAACAACATCAATACTTTGTTTTCTTTCAGTTATATTAGCTTCTAACTTTTGAGCTTAATTTCCAAACTTTCTAAAATTAATTCGACATGTTATTCCCACATAATTTTGCATGTAAAATCTATTTTCAAGTTCAAAATAATCAAAATTAAACTCCTCCCAACTCAACTTGATTTGGACGAACATAAGGTCTTAGGGCTCAACATTCTACTTTCAATTCTAATGCTTCCAAACTTGTTTTCTCAACTTTACCCCGCACAATTTTTCATTTTAAACACATTGAAAGCATTAAAATAATCAAAATCTAATCCTAGCCCTAGGAACCAGCCCTAGCTAAAATATTACGCAAGTTACACAGTCATGAAATTCAACCAATTTTAGCATAAAACCACTCGATTTGTGTTCCTTTCAAGGCTTTGAACATTATTCTAATATCAATTTCATCTTCCCTTATTCTTAAGAATTTCGTGCAGCATGTCCCTCTAGAGTTTCAAGCTCTCAAAAATCATTAAAATCCATAACCAACCTCAAGAACAAGGGTAGTGAAAACTACATCAAAAACCATGAACATACCTTGTTTTAGAGCTTGATCTTGCATATGACAACTTAGCCTTTCTTTCTCCCTCTTCTTTCTCTCTCTAGAAACTATTTTCCCAGAGCTTCCCCAATGTTTCCATGAGCTTGGATGAAATGAGGGGTGGGGAGGGGGTATTTATAGAAAACAAGACTGAAGTCAGGCCATTGATCTTAAAAATATGTAACTTGATCTGGGCCATCTATTTTTTCTTTTAATCTTATGATGATAAGTGTTCCATGACATCATGCTTATCTCATCATGATAACATCATGCTTACATCATCAAGCCACATGTCCCCAATCCAACCATACACATGTCTTGTATCCGGCTATACACGTGTCTTGCATCCAACTGTACACTTGTCATCCATCTTTTCCCCATCTGACTGTATATTTGTCTCTTTCATTTTCCTTTATCATTAAGGCGTTGAAATAAGGAGGAAATTAATATAAAAATTCTTGCAAAATACCACCCTTAGGCATTCCCTTACCTATCTTGCCATTCTGCACCGTATATGGTATTTTTTTGAATCCTAACTTTCTTGGGACCACTAGGACATGCTATGGCACCATTTTCTCTCTTCAAATAAATCCACATGACATTATGTAACATGCCCAAAGAGACAGTGATGCTCTTCTCTTGTTCTTCCATTAAAATAATTGAATAATTAATAATATCTATTTCAGAGTGAACTTAACCGAATTCTTTCTACCGGTCTACGACTCCAAGAATCTGTCTCTAGGTACTAATACTATTTATTCATCATAAGGAATTCTTCTAATTTTTCTTAAGTCAAAAGTCAACCACTAGACATTTGACTTTGACTTTTCCCGGATAGTATGTAAATAGGCTTTAAATTCCATTAAAGCCAACCTCTTTGCTTTCTAGGGACAGAATTATTTTTTAAACCTGTGATAATTTCTCAAGTATCTTCTCCCATTTTCTTCTAATTATATGAAGCCTCTCTATACTTTAAATAATTTATTTTCAATAATATTGAAAATTTATCAAAACCCTAGGAATTTCACAAATTCCTTCCAAGGACATTTTTGTCATTTTTTGCCTCATATAGGCCTCTAAACCTCATTCCTATTTTTCTGAAATATTCAGACCTTAACCTACCATTTCCTATTTTTTGGGATTTTTTAGGGATTTTCAGGCATAATTTCTATTTTTGCCCTTACTAGCCTAAAACTTTGCAAAATTACAATTTTGCCGTTGGTTTGGCTTAACCTCAAAATTCACCTGACTGAGGCCTCCAACATAACCTTTGACCTACATTTATCTCTATTTCTTATTCCTGGGCCTCAAGGCTTCTTTTGAGTCTCTAACTTCTTTTCTCAATCCCAAAAATTTTTTTCTTTGTGATTTAGTCCCTGGGAATCCCTCTATCCATCCAAAGAACCTCTAGGACCTCTGCTAAAAGAGATATGGTAGTCTACCCATTTCAGGCTAATTTCGGTACTTCTAGGTCAAAAATTTAGGATGTGACATTTTAGGATTGAGATAAGAGGAAGTCAGAGACTCTAGTAAAGTCTTGAAGCCTAGGAATAGAAATGAATATAGGCCAAAGGTTATGTTAGAGGCCTCAATGAGGTGAATTATGGGATTAAGTCAAACCAAGGGCAAAAACATAATTTTGTAAAGTTTTGGGTCGAAAAGAGTAAAAATAGAAATTATGCCCAAACATGTAAAAAATCCCAAAATTGAGAAATAGCATGTTAAGGCTTGTACATAAGCAAATTACAAAAATGCCCTTGGATTGACTTTAAATGAATTTTAAAGATTTTTACTCATTTTGAGGTATATAGTCAGATTTAATTATTTGAGTCATAAAGAGGCCTCAGAAAGGTAAGTATAAATAGGGATTCATGAGTTAAAAAGCTAGAAAAAAATTATAAAATTAGTCTCATCCCCAAAAGCCCAATATAATGGCTTTAAGAATATTTAAAGCCTATTTATGCCAAAAAAGGCAATTTATGGGAAATTCAAAAATAAATACTTACGGGTTGAGTTATGGTTTGAAAGGATTCATAGATTTTCTATAGAATTAAGGAAAGTTTATGGTGGGGATGGATGAATTTTAGAGCTCTGGATTGTTTTAAATAAGCTAGAAAAATGATAACTACAAAAAAGGGCGAAAATATCTAAAGGTAAGATAGCGCATTTATGAAAGCACTGAGTTAGCAAATGAATCATGATGCCATTAATGAGCCTACGAGTCATCATGCTGAGTCACCAGGGGATATTTATGGACAGTAGAAAAATTAGAACACAGTACAGATACATATTAGACAGTCATATGTCTACCTAGTATAGTAAAATCTCTGTTGCATGACCCAGTGAGGTTGTTTAACATGTCAATAGTGTTGACTATTTTTCTCTATATGCTTCTAAGGTGGTGCCACGTGTGTACAGTTTTCACTGGTCGGAATTGTCCAGATCCAATGAGTTACCCGATTGGTATAATTTTTTGGGGTAATTTGGGAGATGACTTAAGAAATATTTTTAGACAATTCCCTTCCCATTTTTAGGATGTTTTCAGCACCAATATTAAGTAGGAGTAAGGTTGGAATTTTAATATTTATGCAAGGGTATAATTGAAAAAGATTAAATTACAATATTACAATTTTTTATTTAGAGCACTTGTTAAATATGCAAGAGACACATAGAATGACGATGCAAGCATGATATAAGCAAGATGATATGAGTATGATGTCATGAGGACACATGTCATCACAAGACAAAAAGGCAAAATGAATGGCCAAGATCAAGCCCCACACACACTAGATCAAGGGTTAGGATTTGAGCAAAATTTCTATAAATACCCCTCCCCTCCCATTTGCTTAACCTTTCGACCAAGCTAAGAGAAAAAAGGGGGAGAGACCAAAACTTGGAGAGGAAGAAGGAGAAGAGAAAGAACAAAGAAAACCAAGCGAGATCAAGCTCCAAGAGAAGGTATGTTCATCGTTTTTGATGTAGTTTCTATTACCCTCATTGTTGTTGAGCTTGGTTATAGGCTTTGTTGGATTTTGGAAGCTTGAAACCTTTGGGTATGGTGCTACACAAGATTGATTGAGTGAAAACAAGATGAAATTGTATTAGAATAATGTTTAAAGGCTTGAAAGGAAGAAGAATCAAGTGGCTTTGTGATGAGTTTGCAAGAAATCCAATTTTTCCTAACTTGTGTAATTTTCAGCTAGACCTAGGGTTCTTGATAGGGTTGAATTTTGATGCTTCCAATGAGTTTAGAATGAAAAATTGTGTGGGATAAATGTGAGAAAGTAAGTTTGAAAGCATTAAAATTGAAAATAAAATTTTTGCCCTAAAACCCTATAGTGTTCGGCCAGGTTAAGTTGAAGATGAAAGACTTGGATTTTATTTAATTTGAGTTTGGAAATGAATTCTACATGCAAAATTATGGGAGAATAGCGCGTGGTATTAAATTTAGAAAGATTTGAAACTACACTCAAAAGTCAAAAGTAATGTGAAGTTAAAGAGGATTAAGTATCAATATGTTGATTTGGATTGTGATTAAGAATGCCTTCTTGAATGTTTGATAGGCATTAGGAATTGGTAAGAGGAGAGCTCCAAGAGCAAGGGAGGGAGGCAAGAGTTAAAGCTTGAAAGAAGTAGCAAAAACCTATAACTTAATGTTAACTTGCCTTGTGTGTTATTTGCTATTTTGTATTATGCCATGAGGTGGTTGAACTAGATGTGTTGTGATGTGTGAAACTCTTTACATTTGATGTCTTGGTGATATGTATAGTTGAGTTGTGAAATGGAATGTTATAATAGCATGCTCTCTTTTCATATGGCATGAAGGTGAAATAATAGATGTGCATAGTGAATATAATGATGCATGAGATGTACATTAATATAGAGTATGACATGCATTGTATTGTTGACATTTTGTTGTGGTTTATTGCTACTAAGATTTACCCCAAAATCTCACCCCTTCCATGTTTAAATTATACCATCTAGGGGTTGATTTATTAAGGAGCAAAGGGAAGTAAATGGAGTTGGCGTCTGGACTCCCTTGATAATGAATTGTGCTCTTGAGACCTATTTTGTATAATTTACAAAGGTTATGTATGAATGATCTAATAGCTATGTAGCGGTGCAAAACATAGCTAAGTGGTGTTTATATGCCATTATGTTTGATTATGATTATGTGATATGAGAAAGGTAAGAATTCACAAGAAATGGCATGACAAGGGATAAAATGACCAAATAAGGGCCTAAATTGTACATCACGTGAATCTGGACAAATAGTAAAGTGTGATCACAAAATTTAGCAAACTATTAGAGCTCATTTTAAGCTTTAAAATGAATGATAATTTGTTAAAAAGTTATGCCTATACAAAGTTAAACATAAATTCTAAAAATTAGAAAATGACAAAATAAACAGTACCTCTTTGACTTAAAATGAGTATTTTTCAACGTTGAAACTTGAAACTACTCCATTTTGATTTTTCTATAATTAATTATGATTTTGCAAAGTTGACCAAAATTTTAAGGATTGATATGAGTAGTAACCCGAGAACAAAATTCTTGAAAACTTGATTTTCTAATCTTGTGGCCAACAAATATGGTTGCAAATGCTTTTCCTTGATGCACTACCGGGTATAAAAGTAAGTTATTACAAATGTGAGAGGAAATAATTGTTAAATCCAAGAAGGGATGTGTGACATGTGATGAGGAAAGTATGACATGAGCCTCTTATCATTGTGCGGCAGCTAGGGTTATTTAATAGGAGAAGAGGGAATTTTTTGGATGCGAAACTTAAGCCCATTAACAATTAATTGATCCACTTGAATTTGGTCATTGGATTATGCTTGAATTTCAAGAAAAAATTTTGCAACATTGAATTTTCTCTTTTGCTCTTCTTTGACCTACAAGAATTATTGTGCATCTATTAATGTAGAGTATATCCAAATATCATATAATCTATATCAAAATTAAATATTAGATATATCAAAAATAAGGCAAGAAATTACAAAACTTTCTAAAAATTAACTTCCCAAAAATATGAAATTTTTTTTCAAAGAAATGGGAAATTAAAATAGAAAATTACAAAATACTCCTCCGGTCCTTATTATAAGACCCAATTTGACTTTTTATTTGGTCCTAATTATAAGACCCAATCCATTTTGTCTCTTATATTTATGCATTTTTTTCCAAGATAATCCTTCTAATAATGATAGTTTTAGCCAATATACTTAATTAGCAAGGATATTTTAGGAATGACAACACTTATTTATTATAAATAATCAACTTAACTTACTTCCTTAATCTCCTCAAATAAGTCAATTGGGTCTTATAATTAGGACCGGAGGAGTATCATATTTTCAATCCGAAATCCCAATTTTTATAAAAAAAATTCCAAAATTAATCAATTAATCTAATAATGCATAAGAAATCCATTTAAGGCCAAAATATCATTTAATTCCTAGCTTGATGTGGGATAAAATATTTAAAAATTAAGCTTTATCAATCATTATATGGTTTGTTTATAAAGGAAAATTATGGTAATTTGACTTTTTGAAAACAATATATAATGTAGCGCAAAAGGCTAATGGGTCAACATCTTAAATTATGGATTGGTATGTTTGTTTATGGGATCATTGTTCATTACATGAAGTAATTAGCTAGTAGCTATGTTAATTCCTTATAACTCCAAACAGTTGAGAGGGAACATGGCCTTGCAATGGAATTCATGTTTGTTATATGACGTACAAGAACTTACATTTTATCCTTATTTTATATTTATATTTTATTCTATCTTATTCTTGTATGTCTTTTATATTTAATTTGATATTTACTAATATTATAATTTTATATTATTAAATGGTTAGTAGCCATCATGCTTATGTTACTTTTTCTTTTTGAATTAAAAGGGCAGACACTAACGACCTGAGATTACAAGTAGGATCTATTACATCCTAACTTTTAGGTCTAGAGGTATCAAGATTAGCCTGAAATGGGCAGACTACGAGACCTTTCTTGGTAGAGGTTCCAGAGGTTTCCTGAAAGGACAGAAGAATTCCTACACTACATAAAAATAGTAAATTAGCAACAGTCCATTTCTACCAATTAAAAACAACCGCTACAAAAGTAGACATTTCTAGCGGTTATAACACAAACCGCTAGAAATCCAAAGCGCTTTGACCAGAAAGTAAGTGGGACCCACAATTTTCTAGTGGTTTTATACCAACTGCTAGAAAGTGACGGCTACAACTGCTGCGGCCAATTAGGACGAAGTTAGCGCCATATTTCCAGCATTTAATTTCTAGCGGTTTTGTTGCTAGAACCGCTAGAGAATGCAAATCGTCATTACATTCTCTAGCGGTTATATAACTGCTAGAAATTTAAATGAATTTTCTAGCAGTTTTCACTCCAACTGCTAGAAATTTTTTATTTTCCCGAGCAGGCCTAACACGTGGCTGCATGCAGGTGGAGGTGGAGTTTGAGTGCTATAAATTTCTAGTGGTTTTTGTGGAACCGCTAGAAAATCATGGCCTATATATACCCCCCTCATTTGCGTTTTGGCAGATTGTGTAGCAAAGCTCTACCGAATTCTCTCCACAAAGTA
Organism: Neltuma alba; assembly: GCF_004799145.2. Lineage (NCBI taxonomy): Eukaryota > Viridiplantae > Streptophyta > Magnoliopsida > Fabales > Fabaceae > Neltuma > Neltuma alba. The sequence continues at coordinate 66,416 of NW_021635638.1, read as the reverse complement.
TATCTAGATCTAGATTGCATTCTACATTTTCAGGTAAGAATAGAAATTTATTTATAAATTATTTTTATTTTTATTTTATTTGTTTTATTATATTTTTTATATTGAGTTTAATAGACTGGTTTAGTTAGAGTTAATAGAAATATTTTTTTTATAATAGATTAGTTTATTTAGAGTTAATAAAAATAATTATTTTTTTAATGAGTTGATGGCAAATTTAAATGTACAAATATCTGTTTTTCAATTATTATTATTTGATATTATTATTTAGAGTTAATAGGGATAATTATTATTTCATATAATTGTTTATTTTTAATAATTACTAGTTGTAAAATATATTTTTCATTACAATTGTTTTTTGTTATTATTAGGATGACTCGTCGACCAGGGAAGGAGCGGGTCGATCTTGATAGAGGAGGACCTAGCAGAGGTCATGGTGTTGGGGGGTGATGATACTAGTGAGTCATTTCCAAGCATTCATGACTATGATTTGAGCAAGGAGGATATCTTGAGATTCATAGAGCATAGTGATATCCAGCCTATCGAGGAGGCTCATTTCTCGGGGGATAAACCCCATGGTGATGTTGAGGAGGAGGAGGTTCAGAGGAATAAGAATTCTCATAATGAGTAGCGTCCTACTCCAAGACGCCAGACCGGTTTTGAAGTAGAGTTTGTGGGTAAGTATTTATTTAATTTTTTTTAATTTGACAACTATTTAATTTATATAAAAATTATTTTAATTTAATTAATATATAATTAATTTTCTAATTAAATTTTTTAGATTTTGAGAGGGAACAGGTCCTATAGGAGGCTGACAGCCAGAGAGCTATCCATGATGACAAGTGGACAGGTGGTTGTGCTGCTCAATAAATTGAGTCAACCGACTAAGAAAGGTAGCCAGTTGTATAATAAATATGTATACCTTTTTGGTCAGCAGTGGACTTTATTCCCTATTTATTTGAAGGATTGGAAGAAAATCACTATGGAGAAGAAGCAGCAACGTTGGGAAGTGATGACGGTAATATAAATTTGTTATTTTTTAAATTAGTTAAATGAATATATATTTTTCCTTAAATTATTGAATTGTTTGATTATAATTTTTTATTTATATAATTATTTTTTATTTATAATTTTTTAAATTAGTTAAATAAATATATATTTTTTTTATTTAAATTGCGTAGTTCTTTGATTATAATTTGTTATTTGGTTAATTAATTTTTTATTTATAATTTTTTAAAATTAGTTAAATGAATATATAATTTGTACTTAGATTACCTAATTGTTTGATTATAATTTTTTATTTTTATAATTAATTTCTTATTTATAATTTTTTTAAATTAGTTAAATGAATATATAGTTTATACTTAAATTACCTAATTGTTTGATTATAATTTGTTATTTGTTTAATTAATTTGTTATTTATAATTTTTTAAAAATTAGTTAAATGAATATATATATTTTTTCTTAATTTACTTAATTATTTGGTTATAATTTGTTATTTTTTATTAATTGTTATTTATAATTTTTTAAAATGACTTGAATGAATATATATTTTTCATTTAAATTGCTTAATTGTTTGATTATAATTTTTATTTATGTAATTTATTTTTATTTATAATATTTTTAAATTACTTCATTGAATAAATATTTTTTATTTAAATTAATTAATTGTTTGATTATAATTTTTTATTTATGTAATTTATTTTTATTTTAAATATTTTTAAATTAGTGAAATGAATATATATTTTTTATTTAAATTACTTAATTATTTGATTATAATTTTTTGTTTGTTTAATTAATTTGTTATTTATAATTTTAATTAATTTTTTGATTATAATTTGTTATTTATTTAATTTATTTTTTATTCAAATTAGTGAAATGAATATTATTTTTTATTTTTTTAATTACAGAGTAAATTTATATTTGGAGAGGATCTGAGGGCGGATACCATTAAGAGAATTGGGGTGGCATGAAAGAACAAGAGGGCTGACCTATGGTGGGAGAAGAAGAGTGACGAGACGAGGCCCTTGTAGGAGATACTGGCAGATATACTTGGTAGAGTCCCGGAGCAAGACTAGTCAAGTTATGTGTATTTTAGGATGACGGCTGAGTAGATGGTATAATATTATTGCATTAATTATAAAAAATTTATATTTTTTATCTAATATGACTATTTTAATTTTTATATATTTTGTTTCAGGCTCTTTTCTAGAGAAATACTGGGAACGTCAAGCACCAGAAAATACGTCATACGGCTGGATCCAGGAGTTTTGTTATCACCTATGATGAGATTGTAGGTACTTAAAAAGAATTTGCATGTTGTGTGTATATATTTAATTTGTAATCAATAATTTTTTTTCATTTCATTTACAGAGGGAAAAGACGCAGCAAGAGCGGGGATACACGCCCACCTATGGCGAGATGTGGCTGATTCTGTACAAGCCTCGAGACGGGTCTCCTGCGTTGGGAAAGGTTGAGGAGACTGCAGTAAGTAATTAATTAATTAATTAATTATTAATATCACAGTATAAATATTTCATACTAATATTTTTATATTAATTTTGATAGGCACGGATGACTCAGGTCGATATTGAGCTGCGAGAGTCTCAGGGGCCTGCCTTGGATCCACCGTCTCACTTTTACCAAGTCGTGGCCGAGCGCAACACCCCGGTCGAGTTAGCAGGCTTGGTCTTGGACCCACACCTAGTAGGCTGCCTCGCTTAGGTTATGCTGGGCCTTCACACACTACAGGGAGCTTTCAGTCAGCAGCACTGTCCTGTCAGGCGAGCACAGGAGTGAAGCAGTCGGGTTTCTCATCCTCAGAAGAGCTGCGAGAGGAGATCAACCGAGAGCTGACGGCCACGATGGACGCTAGGATAGAGGAGCGTGATCGTCAGTTCCAGTCGCAGCTTGACTAATTGAAGGCAGTTGCTATGGCCATGCGTGATGTAGTGATCAGTTTTGCTCTAAACATCCTGATTCCTAAGATCTCTAACATGCACTTACCACCAGTCTAGCCCCTGCACGACCAGCAGCCAGCCAGCCCAACCCCAGCCCGATCAGCAGCCTGTCCAGCCCCAGCAGGAGAATTCAGCGCCCAATGACGACGATGATGCTGTTTTTACCCCTTATCCCTGATTTCCCTGGTTTCCTTGTATTAGATTTTATTTGGATTTTATTATGTTATGTTTTATGTGGATATTTATTTAAATTTTATTTCTATTTATTTGAAACCATAGTTGTTTAATTTATTATTAGTCACTCATTCGTTTTTTTATTTCTTAATGTTTTATTTTTTTTAAGACATCAGAAATTTCTAGCGGCTCATAACCATTAGAAATTTCTTACCATTGCACTCAAACTCCTCCTGCAACATTTCTAGCGGTTTACAATCGCTAGAAATTTTGGAAGAAATTATAAACCTTGGTAGACTTTCTAGCGGTTAATAACAGCTAGAAATTTTGTGACCATTACATTGGACTTGAAAGCCGTGCCACCTCTACGTTTCTAGCGGTTATAAAACCGCTAGAAAAGTCTTCCCGATGGCAAATTCTAATTTTCCTTCTACCACAATATTTCTAGCGATTTAAAACTGCTAGAAAATTCCTTGGAATTCAAATTTCTAGTGCTTTAATCGCTAGAAATTTCTAGTGGTTTTGAACTATTAGAAAAAATTGACCGTTAACTATCCATTAGCAGCTTCCTTTATATAAGCTGAATAACTTCATCTGAAATTCATTTTAACTTCTCTTTCAGTTTTTCATCTCACATGTTCATGAAATTTGAGCAATATTGGTGATGGATAGATCGTGGATCAACTTGCACTGGTCGACTCTGCAATACTTGGCTGGTCTAAACCATTTTTTGGATTTTCCTTTCACCAATGCCGTCATAAACGGTAAGATTAAGTGTCCATGTCCTAAATGTAATTTCAAGAAGTAGCATCCAAGAGATATTATTAGAGAGCATTTGATATTTAAGCCCTTCCCGTGAAAGTATGTATTTTGGCAACTATATAGGGAACGACCAGATGTGATTGCTAAGTCAATTCCAGTAGTTTCACAAATGGGGGTTCGAGAGGAAGAATCCGATACCGTGGACGACGCTGTGTGTGATGCTTTTGGCATTCACGAAAGTGAGGATCCCAATAAAGATGAAGTAGAGGGGCCTCAACCGGAGTTTCTTAGAAATGAAACTGCCCAGGAATTTTTTGACCTTATGAAAGAGGCTGATAAGCCTCTTTATTATGGGTGCACAAAGTATTCTAAGTTGTCATTCTTGGTAAAGCTTTATCATATCAAATGCTTGTGTGGTATGACTAACAAGGCGATGTCCATGCTATTGGAATTGCTGGGAGATGCTTTTCCTCAAGTTGAATTCTCTCTACCTTTTTATGAGGCAAAGAAGATTATTAACAAGCTTGGCTTGAATTACAAGAAGATAGTTGCATGCCCAAATGACTGTATCTTATACTGGGAAGATGATGCAAACAAGAAGATTTTTATGAGATGTAGCACATCTTGTTATAAGTCCGTACGGAAGGGGAAAAGGCAGAAGAAGAAACCAACCAAAATTCTCAAGTACAATTCATTATAATGTGTTATTTGTTCTGTCTCTAAATTTTTGATATTTGAAATTCTCAATACGGTTCATTATAATGTGTTACTTGTTCTATCTCTAAATATTCGATATTTGAAATTCTCAATATGGTTCATTATAATGTGTTACTTGTTTTGTCTCTAAATATTTGATATTTGAAATTCTCAATATAATTCATTATAATGTATTACTTGTTCTATCTCTAAATATTCGATATTTGAAATTCTTAATACATTATTTTGTTAGATACTTTCCTTTGAAATCGCGGTTGCAAAGAATGTATATGTCATCAAAATAGCTAAGCACATAAGGTGGCATGCGATTGAGAAAAATCCAAATGGCAGGTTAAGACACCCACGAGATTCAGAGGCATGAAAAACATTTGATGCGAAATTTCCAGACTTTGCCAGTGATCCTAGAAATGTACGTCTTGTGTTGGCAATCGATGGTTTTAATCCCCTCAGAAATATGAGCACAAGCTATAGTATATGGCCGGTGGTGTTAATTCCATACAATCTCCCACCTTGGATGTGCATAAAACAAAGCTCATTTTTGCTTTCCATTATCATTCCTGGCAAGAAGGCATCGAGAAATGATATAGACATGTACCTACAACTATTGATACACAAATTGATTGACTTGTGGATGAATGGTGTTGAGACATATGACTTATATGACAAGTGACTATTCAATCTCCGAGTAGCCTTGATGTGGACAATAAGTGATTTCCCTGGTTTGGGAACTTTGTCCAGCTGGAACGTATATACTGGGTTGGCTTGTCTTGAGTGCAATTTTGACATCGTATCATGTCACCTTCCACACAATCACAAGTGGTGCTTCATAGGATATTGACGGTTCCTCAATTCCAAGCATAGATTTAGATTGCAACAGATTCATTTTAATGGAAAACAACAAAAGAGTGATCCTCTTGTTACATTGTTTGGTGTGGATATTTTGTAGCAGTTACAAGATGTTGATGTCGAGTTTGGCAAGAATGTAGATCCCAAACGACTGGGACGATGGTCTCATGGGACATCTGATGTGCAACCTATGCAATGACGGAAGAGAAGCACATTTTTCACTCTTCCTTATTGGGAATCTAATTTGCTATGACATAGTTTGGATGTTATGCACGTTGAAAAAAATGTATGCGATAGTGTGATATATATGTTGCTCAACGAAGTTGGAAAGTCCAAAGACCATCTCGCAGCTAGAAAAGATTTACGAGCCTGGGAAATTCGTGAAGAGGCTTGGCCTGATGAAAATGACAAGTTTCAACTAGCTAAATTCACCTTTACGAAGCAGAATAAGGATATCTTCTTTTTGACGCTGAAGAACATAAAAGTGTCTGATGGATATTCTAGCAACATCTCAAGGTGTATCGATTTGCAGGCTTAAAAAGTTATTGGACCAGTTACTTCCATTGGCTTTGAGAAACACACTTCCTTCTTATGTATCAGTGGTTTTGACAAAGTTGTGTTCATTATTCAAGAAGTTGTGTGCGAAGGTCTTGATATCGGTAGAGTTCAATTAGCTGCAAAATAAAATAATTCTTACACTTTGTCACTTGGAGATGATATTTCCTCTATTATTCTTCATTGTCATGGTTCACTTGACTGTCCACCTTGTTCAAGAAACAAAGGTTGCTGGCCCAGTTCATTATCGATTGATGTACCCTATAGAGAGGTACTAGATTATCTTTTGATAAATTGCAGCCAAGTTGAACCCTTCATGCAGTAAGTATTATATAAGCTCACTAACTTTGACACTTTATATTTGTTTCTTATTGACTCTTCTAACAAATTATACTTCGTTGTAGTGAGTTTAGAAATTACCTCAGGCAGCAGTTACGAGGGCGTGCGCGTTCCACTAACATTGATAAAAAATTCCACAGAGAGTTTTCTAGTTGGTTTACACGTTGAATACATAATGACAATAGCCCATACACAGATTAGTTGAAATCTCTTTCCATTGGTCCGTTAGACCATGCACGAAAGTTTACCATGTATAATGTCAACAGGTTCAAGTTCTGTATGGTTGGACGTGATCACAGATTACTCACACAAAACTTTGGAATTTGCAGGACATTCAGGATGAGATGTTATGCTAGCAGCAGTGACGACAATATGCGCTTTGGAGGCGTCCCTTACTATGGAAAGCTAATTGACATCGTTAAGTTACCAACTTTTCACTATAACTCTGTTCAAGTGCTCTCGGGCAAATACGACAACTTCATATGGACTCACTATGTTACGCCTTACTTCTAGTACGGTTTGGAATTTACTCTGAGGTATTTTAGATCACTTTTGATGGTCTTGGGCTCGAAAATATCCAAAAAATGCTGATTTTCAAATTTTTACTCTTCATGTGGTAAAAATCCAGTTTTCTGGTCTAACTTCAAAAAATCATAACTTAATCAAGAAATATTGAAATAGAGTGGATCAAAATTCTATAGAAATATCTTTGAATGCTCTTTCAAGGAAAAATAATCTTGTGAACCAATTCTGTTTGGAAAAGTGTCAGGTTTTCGTGAAAATCACCTATGTCCTTTTGGTAAAAACTCTTTTTCTAGATTCTAGACTTTAATTTTGAAAAGTCATTAAAAATCGTATAGTTGGCCATTTTTAACATCCTTCCTATTGATTTGAAGCTCATGACATGAAATTTAAGCATACCAAATTTTGTGAAGAAATTCATTGGGAAACTTAATAAAAACGTGGCTCCAAATTGGCTTCCTACTTAGGGATTCCAGCACCAACCATACATACTTATACATAACCAAATATAATTGCTTCCTCATGGTTCATCACCATATTTATCCTTGGATTTGTAGCCTCCCTTTTGATCATTCAGTTCCTAAAATGTTAGGTTACATATGGGGGATGAGATTTTAATGAAATCTCAGTAGCAAGATCAATCAACCAAAACATCAACATGCATCAATTACAAGCATTCCAACCTTTTGCTATTAATAGGGAACTACTTTACCTCATACATGTAGCACTCTAACATGCAATAGCCAAGGCACCTAAAGCAAGGATTATAGCTACACAATCATCATCATCATCATCTAGCTCAACCACATAATAGCACATGAAATTACATAGCAATCAATACAACACTCAACATTAAAGTTAATTAAGTCTTACTACCTTAATCCAATGCTCTTTGATTCTTTAACCTTCTTCCTCTTCTCCACAATTAACAAACCCTAATCATGATAAATCACAAAAAGGACAGCCAGGTTACCAACCATTTCACATAAAAAGTTCACAACATAGCTCAAGTAACTCTTAACCCCATAAAGCCTTTATCTTTGGCTTTTGAATTTTTAGAGTTTGTTTCCTTGACCCTAAAAATTCTCTCTTGACCCATTCCTACATGATTTTTTATGTAGATTCTAAATATCTACTTGGATTTAACAAAAGAAAATTTCTTCTTCCAGTTTCAGCTTGGCCGAACCAAAAGAGTTCATTATCCAAAAATTACAACTTTGATTCTATAGCTTCCAACACTTGTTGTTCTTTAGGTTTATCCTACATCATTTTTCATTTTGAACATCATGGAAGCATCAAAACTTTGAAAATTTATCCTAGGATCTACTTATTGTGTTGGCTGAACAATCCCTCTTGCAACATCTCAAAGGAATCTCTTCACAAACAATACATAACTACTTGAAATCACTTGGAATAAATATGCTTTTAAGTGTTCTAGCTAGTTTGAACAATAAAACTTCCTCCCCTACACAACAAACATTTCGGTCAGCTCCAAATAAAGAGGGAAAACCGAAAATTTCAACCATACAAAGCATGAAAACAAGACAAGGAACAACTTGAAACCAACAACTAAACTTAAATCTCACTTAGATGATCAAAGTTGCTCCCTTTCTCTTGATTTCTCTTTCAAGCTCTCTCTTTTTCCTCACCTTTCTCACTTGGCTGAAATATAATCTGAAAATAGGGGGAGGATTGCTCATTTAATGTGCATAAAATATCTCACTTACCAACATTAATGAGATGCCAAGTGTCAAAAGCCTACTATTTCTTGAAATTTTCCTCCTAATCATTTAATTCCAATTGTAATTAATTTTAAAAAGTCAAAATCTCCTCCACTTGAGGCTTGACACTTGAAAAGTTTAATTACTCTCTAATAGGGGCTTGACAAGTGGCAACTTGTGGGCCAAATAAAGTACAAGACTCTAGTCTTCACTTTATCAGTGACTTTTACTCCAAGTTTAATTTCTTTTCTATAATTACAGTACTCTGGCCTCTGTAACTATTTTCTATCAGATTCATAAATTATTCTCTTCATTTTTCTCTTCCTAAAATGCCATCTTTGTCTCAACATCAATTTCTCAATAATTAAATAAAAAGGAAAACTAATTTCCTCTTCTTTAGTGATTTTTTCACTTTTCTGAATAATTAGAAAAAATTTTGGATATTTGAGGGTCTCTTTTTAATTCCATAATTTCTTGGGACATCATAAGAATTTTCTTGAGATTTTATTCTCCTTCCAAATATTTATTTGGAATTTTCCAAATAAAAGGCCTTAAACTAGCTTAAATCACCCTTAAATTCCTTTGAAACTTTTTCAAGGATAATTTGGTCGTAAAACTAATTATAAAACCTCATATAATTTTCAAGCAACATTGTCCTTATTTTTTCTTAATTTTCTGAGGCTCAGAAACATTTTTCCATAATTATTCTTGTCCCATTTTCCTTAATTAGTCAAACTTTTCATAATTGACTTAGAAAATCATAATAATTATTTTCCACCATAAATCTTCTATTTCTCCTTATCTTTTTTGGCCCTTGAATATTTGGGAATATCCTTATTCCTATTTTTCATATGACTGGATGGGACACACTAGTGACCACTTGTGCATCATCCATGTTAATTTCTCTAGACTTATTCATACCGAGGAATCTGAGGCACACTAGATTTACTATGTTGAGGACGAGAAACATAAAGATTAGGATATGGTCATTCACCTCAAGCCACAAGATCTTTATGATATGGGTGATGGTGATATCATTTACGATAGCGAATCCTTCCAATCCATGAATTTTGAATACTTCTTTCCTCAAGGAGACGATAATTTGGCCATTATCAGGTATATGTCTTTTTTTAAATTATTTAAATAATTTACTACTAATTTAATTAATGATTTTTTCTAAATATATTATGATTCTAACAATAATTTTTTTGATATCTCCTTTCAAGCAAGATTATGATCAATAATAGCAATTTTAATAATTTTTATCATTTATATAATTTGTTTTTCATAAATAAATATGTACAGAGTAAAATTGGTTTGGTTTTTTAAAAATTAAAAAAAAATGTAATTTGTAGCGGTTATAAAACCGCTAGAAATGACAAACCGCTACAAAATGCACGAAACCGCTACAAATTGTAAGAAACGGCTAGAAACATCTCACTAATCTCTATAAATACCATATCACCTCCTCATTCATTTACCCTATCTCTTTTTCCTTCATCTCCTCTTCTTCTTTATAATTCTCTCTTTTCTTTTTGCTCTCTCATATGGTATTTTTTTTTCTCTTCTTTATATGGTAAAATGATACTCATTTTATAGATTTTAATTTTCTTTATTTATCTTCCTTTATAGTTTACTAAAATATTTATTTATTTTTTTCTTTCATATTTTTCTTTCTCAAATTTGTCATTCTCCTTAACTGATTCAATCACTTTTTTATATAAGAGTTATGGTTCAATATTATAAACTATCCAATCTCCAATTTAATTATCTTATTCAATTCAATTCATTTGAGACAATCATAATTTAATTACTTATTATTTATCACACAATTTAAATATATAACATGTAATACATTGGTAAATATACATATCAACAAAAATTCTCTAATATAATCGATTTAATGGTTTTTTTAATTTATAAAATTATATTTTTTAATAATCGAATATTTGAATTTTATTTTTTGAGTTTGCAATGAACATCCTAGCGGTTCAAAACCGCAAGAAATTCAAAAAAAAAAGAGAGGAAAAAATTTAGCAAAATTAAAATTTCGTTCCACCTGGTGCCAAATTTATAGCAGTTTATAACTGCTAGAAATTTTTGGTGCTAATATGAAAATTTCGTTTCTAGGAAAAAATGTAATTTTGTACAAAAGTTTCTAGCGGTTTATGTGACAGCTAGAAATATTTTTACATTTTCTAGCAATTTTTAACCGCTACAAAGTTCGTCACATTAACCGGCGCCTCCTTCTTTTTTCTAGTGGTTATGTGAACCACTAGAAAAATATTTCTTACACTTGATTTTCTAGCGGTTTGTCTAACCACTATAAATATTGTTTGTTGTGGTTAAAACCGCTAAAAATGTCATAATTTAATCGCTAGAAAATGCATTTTTTTTTGTAGTACTAGGGATTAAATCGCAAAGGGGAAGTTCTCCGGGACTGAGAGAAAAGGAAGATAGAGACTCTAGTGAGGTCTTGAGACCCAGGAATAAGAAATGGAGATGAATGTAGGCCAAAAGTTATGTTAGAGGCCTCAATAAGGTGAATTATGGAGTTAAGCCGAAACAGGGGCAAAATCATAATTTTGTAAAGTTTCAAGCTGTAAGGGCAAAAATGAAAATTATGCCCGAAAATTTCAGAAAAATCTCAAAAAATGAGACATTATATGTTAAGGCCTGTATGTGAAGTCTGGAGGGTTAGCATAAGGAGTTGAGGTAATTAAGGGCCAAAGGTTGTGCTAGGAACCTTAGTTAGAGGATTCATGAGGCTAAACCCAAGCAAGGACTTAAATACAAATTTTGCAAAGTTTTTGGTCGAAAAGGGCAGTGATGGAAAGTAGGCTTGAATACCTTAGCAAAATTCTAGAAAAATAGAAACGAGATCTAAAGGCCCGTATGATGCTGAAAATGATGAAAATACCCCTAAAAGGAATTTGTGGAATTCTTATGGTTTTGGCTACTTTTGAATATTAATAAAAATTGAATTATTCAAAATATGGGGAGGCCTCAAATAATTGGACAAAAATAGAAAAAAAATACTTGAGGACTTATCACAGCTTTTAAAAATAATTCTGTCCCTAGAAAACGAAGAGTTTAGCTTTAATAGAATTTAAAGCCTATTTATACATTGTTTGAGGAAAGTCAAAGTAAACTATCTAGAGATTGTCTTTTGACTTAAGAAAAATTAGATAAATTCCCTGTGATGAATATACAGTATTGGTACCTAGAGACAAATTCTCAGAGTCATAGACTAATAAAAAGAATTTGGTCAAGTTTACTTCAAAATAAATATTATTAATTGTTTTAATACAACAGCAAGGAAAGAGCATCACTTCCTCTTTAGACATGTTATATAATGCTATGTGGACTTATTTGGGGTGAGAAAATAGTACCAGAACATGTCCCAGTGGTCCTGGAGAAGTTAAGACTCGAAAAGTACCTGATAAGATATAGAATGACAAGATAGGTTGAGGAATACCAAGAGGCTGATTTTGCACAAATTTCTTACTAATTTAATGCCAAAATGATGAAGGGATATAAAAGAGACAAGTGTACAATTAGATAAAAGATATATGTACGGTTGGATGTAAGACATGTGTACAGTCAGGTGCAAGACATGTGCATGGTTTGATTAAAAACGTGTGGCTTGATGATGTCAACATGATGTAAGTAAGATGACGTAAGGATGATGTCAAGATGACACATGTCATCACAAGACAAAGAGGCAAAATGGAAAGCTAAGATTAAGCCACCTATTTACAAGATCAAGGGCCAAGATTCAATCTTGTTTTCTATATATACCCTCCCCTCTCCTCATTTTTGTCCAAGACTGATGAAATCATGGGAAAACTCTTACAAGATGAATTCTAAAGAGAGAAAGAAGAAAGGAAGAGAAAAGCCAAGTGATTCTAAGCAAGATCAAGCTCCAAAACTACGTATGTAAATGGTTTTTGATGTAGTTTTCACTACCCTTGTTGTTGAGCTTGGTTATGAATTTTAATGGTTTTTGGGAGCTTGAAACCCTTGGGGGTTATGCTGTACAGAATTGTTAAGTGTAGGAAAAGGAGTAAGAACCAAGTCGTTTTATGTTGAAATTGGTTGAATTTCATGATTGTGTAACTTGAGGAAACATTTCGGCCAAGCTGAGTTCTATACCTTAGGATTGGATTTTAATTATTTTGATGCTTCCAATGAGTTTAGAATGAAAAATTGTGTGGGGTAAAGGTGAGAAAATAAGTTTGGAAGCATTAGAATTGAAAATGAAATTTTTGGACCCTACGTGCATAGTATTCGGCCAAGTCAAGAAATGAGGGAAGGAGTTGGATTTAGATAAATCCAAACTCACATTTGGATTTCTCATGAAAAATTGAGTGGAAAAAAACTAAGAGAATGAATTTAGGAATCAAGATTAAGAAAGTGAAATTTAAGGCTGAAGAGGAACAAGTTTAAGAGTTAAGATGGTTAATGATTTTTTTCATGGTCTTAATGGATTGGATATTATTGTGTATTATGAATTTAGGACCATGAGATACTAAGAAATAGGAATGACAAGATTGTTCAAGCAATCTTGGATGGTTGGAAAGTAAAAGAAGCAAGAAGAAAGCTTTAGGATAAAAAGTAGTGAACTTACCTTTCTTGTGTGCTTGATGTGTATGCTTATGTATTGATATGCATTATGTTGCTTGTTGATAATATAAGATGCTAATGCTAGTATGATACTCTATTTTATTGATGTTTTTCATGGCCATGCATTTTAATGTGAAACATTGAGCATGAGAATATGTTAAAAGCAAGCATGAGTTAGACTAAGTAAGCATGTCATACATTTGTATCCATTTTGCATGCATAAATAGTAATGTTTGCTATTGAGATTCTCTTGAATCTCACTCTTCCTTAACTAACCATAATAAGTGATAATGATTAAACAAAAGATGCATGACTTGGACGCAAGGAAAGATGAAAAGAATTAAAGAAATTCATTATATTAAATTGTATAATTTGTATATTAATATATGATATAAACATGTCATTAATGTTATATGATAATAAATAATGATGATGGCATGCATAATTGACTATGATAATGTATGGGAACAGTTAATGGATTGATGGAATGAGATTATGCATGGAAAGAATTAATCATGAATTGTTAATGCAAGTTAGGAAGATAAAGCATCTCTAAAGGAGCCACGAAATATTGAAATAGTGGAAGTGACACAAATGATTGATTCTGCCTATGAAATTTGGCGTGGTTAAAGTACACATCATGAACTTTAACACAAGAGGTAGATCACTTGAAATGGATGTGTGTGCTAAGATTTATGCTTAATCAAAATTAGGGCAGAGGAACTAAAAAGTATAGTTTTGACCAAACAAACAGTAAAATTTCATGAATAAACCATACAAATTGACAAGGGTTAGTCCAATTTTATTTATTTTTTCCTATAGAGAACTGAAAGAGCTTCAAATAGAATTTTAAACTACTTCAATATGATTTTTTTAATAATTAGTTCTGATTTTTTAAATTGGACTGAAAAATCTAGAATTTTACCAATAAACAGTAACTCGAGAATTAACTTGCAAATTTTCAATCTACAGGCTTGTTCATGATTGGTTAAAGGAGGTTGAGATTAAGAAAAATCTTAGTAGCAAACAATAACCGTTTAAACATATATGACAAGCTAGGTATTCATAACATGCTTGCAACCTAATATCTTTATAACATAATGACATGTTTGAAAAGTATCATGTATTTATCATAAAACACATAGACCTGTAGCATACTTTAAACATATTCACATTCACAAATACATCAGTTCATAACATCACATAAACATACAAATATGCCATACATGCAAGCAAATACTAAGCATATAAGGGTAGGGTAAAGTTTGCTACCTTTAGCCTTCTACATTCAATCTTTCCTCTTACTCCCTTATGCTTCCAATCATAAAGGTTGCTTGATCAACCTTTCAATTCATCGTCCTTGACATCATATGGCCCTAACCACATTAGCACATCATTGTCATTCATTTATTAGAGCTATAGAATTAATTACATTTATACTTTGCTCTTTAGTAGACTTTAACATCTTACTTTTGAGCTTTGATTTCAATCTTTATAAAATTAATTTTATACGCTATTCCCACATAATTTTGTATGATAATCTATTTCTAAACTCAAATTCAACAAAATCCAACTCCTTCCCCTTCAATTCAACTTGGCCAAATGCATAGGGTTAGGGTTTAAAATTGCATTTTCAATTTCAATGCTTCCAAATTTGCTTTCTTATATTTACCCAGGGCAATTTTTAATTCTAAATGCAGCCCTAGCATCATCCCTATGTTTGGCCGAAATTCTCATGAATAAAGGGAAGTTAGATTCTTTCCAATTTTATCACTAAGCCACTTGATTCTTCTTCCTTTCTATCTGTTAAACATGATTCCATCATCAATCATCTTTTTCATGACTTAATCAATATTGGACAGCATAAATACTTAGGGTTTTATGCTTATAAATCTCAACAAAAAGCATAACCAAATTTTGCAAGACACAAAGCATCATAAACTATATTGAAAATCATGATCTTATCTTCTCTTGAAGCTTAGATTTTTTTAGGACTTGAAGCTCGTCTCCTCCTCCTTTTTCGCTCTAAAATTTAATGCTCCCCTTGCTCTTCCTCTCTTGGCCATCCAAACACTGAAGGAGGAGGGAGAAAGCAGTATTCATAAGGCTCTAGTTACAATTTATCTTGGGTCAATCCAAGTTACTTTTACTATTTTACTATGACACATGTCACTTGATAAAACCATGTATTCCTTGATCTTGCCAAATGTCCAATTAAGATGCCATGTGTTGCTCTTCTAATTTTTCCCATGTGCTCTAATCAAATTGAAAAGTAGTTTGAAATCTAAGGTAACTTCTTTCCAATTTTGTCCTTAACAAAATTGTATAATTCCAACCTTATTCTTGTCATCAAATTAACATTAAAATAGGGAGGAAGATAGGGAGAAATTTTGTTGGTGGGAAAAAGTTGCATTATTAGGATTATTTTATCCCTTTTTCATGCAATTCTTGATTTTTCTCATCTTTTGATTCCATAGAACCATTCTAAGCACATTTCACATGCTTAAACATGATTTCTTAATCAAGTATCCACATGTATTACACTCTTGATCATTATTACAAAAATCCACAATAATTCTCAATAATCCATAAATATTCATGAATAAATACAACATTCTTTCAAGAGGCATTAAACTCAATTGTCTCCCAAGATAATCTCCTAGGTTGATCCAACCCTTATTTGATGAATAATTGAACATAGAAGAATAAGATTTCATAGGAAATCTCAGTAGCACCAAATCACAATTATCATGCTAATCATGCTATCTAAAAATGTGACATGTTATCATAAAACTAGGGTTATCATGCAACATTTCATGTGCTTATCAATTGCCATGGAAAGAGAGCCATAAATCAACTATTATGCCATTCCACATTACATATTGCCAAGGCATATTTGACATAGAATTTTACACATAAACATATTGCTTGCTCAATCACATCATGGCAACATAAAACAAATAACACATATACATTTAAACA
Source organism: Neltuma alba (assembly GCF_004799145.2). Lineage (NCBI taxonomy): Eukaryota > Viridiplantae > Streptophyta > Magnoliopsida > Fabales > Fabaceae > Neltuma > Neltuma alba. The sequence continues at coordinate 50,215 of NW_021635638.1, read as the reverse complement.
AGCAAGAAAGCAATCAAATTATGAATTCAATGCTACCTCTTTCTTAGGTATACAATTCAGCCTCCTGCTTCTTTTGGTTTTCTTGCACAATGCCTATCAATCCAAGCATAAATACATTCCATATTACTAATAATCCAAACATGAATACCATTGCTTAACAATAAACTCATATAGACCCTTGTTTCTTTGATTTTTAACATTATTATTTTCTCTTTGTTTCAACCAATCTCTTGGGCCATTCTTACACAATTTTTCATGTAAAATTCAAATAATCAAATCAAATTTAACAAAATAACATTCCTTCCCCTTTAACTTGCTTTGGCCGAATAGTAGGGTTTAGGAGTCCAAAATTTTCATTTTTGATTCCAATGATTTTAAATACTTTTTCTTGTATTTTTCTATACAAAAACACCTTTTAAACTCATTGAAATCATCAAATCACATTAAAACAATCTCTAATCTTAAGAACACATAGTGGCCAATAGTATGGTTAAAACCTAACTTTGATTTTCTTCCAAAATTCAATCCAACCATCAATCAAACATATCACTCCAAGCTCATATTCATGGTTTCTATCCTTTCATAATGCTTCCTCATAGTGACAAAAAATTGGCAGCATGGTAGCTTAGGTTTTGTCATGAAATTTCAACCAAAACAACCTTAAATCTAACTAAAATCAAGCTTAGACATACTTTAATGGATCCTTGCTTAAAGCTTGATGATTTTCTCTTGCTTTGGAAGGTTTTAGGTGCTCTTTAAGGTTGAGTTTTTAGTTGAACAAAATTTCTCTTCTTTTTCCTAATTTTGGCCTTTTCACTCTTTTAGAGGAGTATTTATAAACCTCACAAGCTGACCATTTCTTCCTCCAATGGCCTCATTTTCTGCCATCTAAAGGGACATGTGTTCTTGTTCATAACCCTTAATTTTCAGGTCATGCCAAATGTCCCTTTGTCTTTGATTTTTCTTATATGTTTTGGGCTTAAATTGGGTTTAAACTCTCTTGGCAAGAGGGACCATGGGCTACACAAATTTTATGGGCTTTCTTGGCCCAAAATGAGCTAAAAAATGATTAAAGAGAAAGAGGAAATGTGGCCCAATCACAAATTATCAATTTTCAACTAAAACTCATAATATTGGTTACTATTTTCAAAAATAGTTTTGGGCCTTCAAAAATTTATTTTTCCCCATCAAAAATTCTCTTTTAATAAGAAAAGGTCTCATGAATGTTTCTGAAATTTATTTCCACCTCTAACTTTCTGTATTGAATTTTCTCCAAAATCAAGTCTTACCAATAAAGTTTCATCATAAAATATCAAAAAATAATTTCCTTCACATCTTGAGACCCAAGATAATTTTTAAATTCATAATAATATTCTAAATAATTTTTTCATATTTTTTTCAAATTTATTGAGGCCTTGGGGTAACTCAAGTAATTAATTATGACAAAAAATCCTTATTAGGTCATAAATACTGATAAATCTTGAAAATTCTGTAATAAATTATTTTACCCTTTTCCCCTTTTCACCTCTGTGACCTCATAAATCCTCAAACCTCCATTTTTTTTCTATTTTTGGGGAAATTTTTAATTTTTCTGATACCCCCTTGCAGTTTGTCCAACCTATACCGGATGTTATGAAAATATTAGTCCTGACCCTATTTGGATTTTATGTCATGCATGGCTAAGTTAGCTAATCTACTTTTCCTATTGGCCCTGGACTAAATTTTTCATTACCATTATTAAGGTTAAATTTTATAGGATGTAACAGGCTGACAGCAATGGTACAAGGAGCTTTGTTTAGCAAGTTATTTGCTAAAAAAATTAAGAATATGAGATTAAAAAAATAATTATTGAAAATCTTGGACCATTAATAGTCAAGTCATTATAGTTTCAACTAATTTAGATCTCATAGTTCTTTTTTATCAGGTTCTTATACTTTCAATTTTTTTAATTAGATCTTGCATTTATTTTCCTTTTTATTTGATTTTTATAGTTTAACCTGATTTTTATTAAAGTCCCTATATATTTTTAAATTTTATTTATTAATTTAATTTAAAATAATTATATAAATAATATTGAAATATAAATTATTAATAATACATTTAAAATTAATGATAATAAAAAATAACTAATATAATTAACTATATAAGTTTAATTCAAAATTCTAAATAAATATTAAAATAAAATTACTCTTGTAATATCTTATTATAGAATATTATTGTTTATCGAATAATATTAGATAATATTATATTTTATATTTATCAAAGAATATTATTATAATTTATAGAATGAATAAAGAAATTTAGAGACATGATTAAAGATCAAGTGAAACTATAAGGACTTGCTAACTCAGTGTATCTAGCCAACCAATAGTCAAATTTAATCTAGATAATGGCTGGGATGAAATTGCTACGATTTGAAAACTTCTAAGGTGAAATTGAATCCAAAAGAACTTTCTGATATCCAGAGCTTTTTAGTAAAAAATTTTTAGGATAAATTTACACCTTAACTCTTTTTATTATTATTTTTATATTGAGAATGTGTCTTTTTTATAGATATTAAAAAAGTATTAAATATTTGAAATTTTACCCTTATTAATTACCTCTCGCGCATAGAATTTCCGAAGCAAATTGTGTAATTAACACGAAAAATTTTGTTCAATTAATTTTGAGGTTATGTCTAGCTTTATAACCCTAAATTTCAAGGACAATTAATTTGGGGCTATGCCGTATATGTATGGCAACAAAATGTTACACGGAAGAAGATATCCAATACTGCTGGTAATTAACAACTAAAACCAAGCTTGATAACTAAGCAAGTTTTAAACATCATTTATTTTGTAACCGCAATAGGGAAAAAAAAAATCTATGCATCATTGCGATTCACACTTGACTTCAATGCAAAAACATATATGCATTATTATCATTCACAATGTTTTAAAAATCGTAAAATATATCCATCACTTCATCACAAGTATATCATAGCATTATAAGAGCATTACCAATTATAAGAGAGTGATGATTTTCAGCGAGCTTCAATCACAGTAGTACTCATCTCATTAACTGAATTAACTCCTTCACTGATTGACGGATTTGAATCATCACAATTAGTTTTCTTGAAAAGAAATGCTGGTTGCTTTGGATGAGGAAGAGTTGAGTCATTATCCAACATGAAAACAACTTCTGACATGGTAGGCCTATCTGTTGGATATTCTTGCACACATAAAAGCCCAACATGAATGCATTTGAGAACTTCATGTTCAAGGCATGGATCACCTATTAACGATGGATCAATAATCTCCATAGCTCTGCTTTCTCTCCAAAGATTCCAAATCTGAAATGATTGAATTCATTAAGCAAGCGGACTATTAGAAAAGAGCAAACTTAACTCAAGTTGTTCATTATCTGTATTTACATGTCCAACCAAAGTAGAAGTAATGTCATCATAATAACCACTATTCTTTCTGTTAGTAACAATCTCCAAAAGTAAAACTCCAAAACTGTACGCATCTGATTTTATTGAAAAAATTCCTTCCATTGCATATTCTGGCGACATATAACCACTACAAAATATTAATGAAATTTGTCAATAATCATTCTGACTAGAAATACTTAGTTTTATAGCACTGAATTGTTTTTTTTTTTTATTATTTCTAGCATATTTTGTCATATGAATATATTGACTTTGAATTTGAATGGGCTGGAATAAATCACAAACCTATCTAGCTCGTGTTTGAAATGATATTTGACTAAGAAAAATGGATTTTCTAGCATTGAAATTTACATTATTTATATACAGATATTGAATTGTAGAAAATCATTCCCACCGAAGTACTACTTCAAAGTGTAGCTTTTAGTGTTACTAGTATTTTTCGAACTTGTGGAAACTAGGCATATGTACGTGTAATGCAATGCTAGGGAACTGAAGTAATATGAGCTATAGAGTACTTACTAAGTTCCAACAACACAGTTTGTGTTTGCTTCAGTTTGGTCACCACCAAATATTCTTGCCATACCAAAATCTGCAATTTTAGGATTCATTGCAAGATCTAACAAGACATTGCTAGCTTTTAGGTCTCTGTGAATTATTCTTAATCTTGAATCTTGATGAAGGTATAAAATTCCTCTTGCAACTCCACAAATGATGTAAAATCTTTTCCTCCAATCTAATTGTAATTTTTTCGCTTGATCTAAATAAAAGAGATAAACTGTTAGAAGTAAAGAATATCGCTTGATCAATTCTCTCATTTTCAACAATTGTAAATTTTGACAAAATCTTATATATGTAGACAAATTAAATGAGAAGAAGACACACCAAATATGAAGGAGTCCAAGCTTTTGTTTGGCAAATATTCATATATCAACATCTTCTCTTCTCCATCCATGCAACAACCTAAGATCCTTACAAGATTTCTATGTTGGAGCTTTGCAATTAAAGTAACCTCATTCCTGAATTCTTTGATGCCTTGTCCAGAATACTTTGATAACCTCTTAACTGCTATTTCCATTCCATCTTTAAGTAGACCCTGATGTCAAAATCCATAATTTAATTCATGAATGTATGCATTTTATCTTTGTTATATGAAACCACTACTATAAATAATAAGCTAATGGCATTGAAAACAATGTTAATCCAATTTATGAAATTTCAGACTACTTATACATAGAACATCTACCTTATATACTGAACCAAAGCCACCTTTTCCAAGCATATTAGCGTCTGCGAAATTGTTTGTTGCCTCAATTATGTCCTTTAGGTCAAACAGAGTTAAATTGGAATTGTCTTCTCCGTCAAAAAAAAATTCTCCGTGCATTCTTTTTGCTGTGTGAAATAAAAAGTGAAAAAATAGATGTAAGAGATGAGTTGTAATACAGCCAATTAATCACCACTGTAGATTAAAAAGACAAATCTTCAAGTAAGTTTAGTGCCGTGTATGGATTTTATCAACTCAACAACTTCATTTTGTGGGCGAAATGATGGAAATAAAGCTCACCTTGATTCCTGTTCTTTATTACAAACCAACATAAGAAAGAGATGACCAGGAATGTTATCAAGCAAATAGAAATAACTATGAGGGTCATCATCCCCTTCTTGCCAAGAGAACCATAATGCTTCCTTTCATATCTAGCTGCAAACAATAATACACCAGAGAGGAATTTAAGTTCAAACAACTAATATAAGCTTAAAAATGCCCCCCCCCCCCCAATGAATTATCATGATACTTTTGAGAGAGGTTAAATGAATATACTTTTACTAGTGTGGGAAAGTGATACTTCTTACAATAGATCATCTCAGTACGTAGATTTAAAGATCCATCTATACATAGTTTGGATAAAGACGGGTCTTTATTTTGAATTTGTGCCTAAAACATTCAGCTTCGGGCTTGAGGCCTCAAATGTGCATTCCTCTGATATCTTTATTGTCTATTATGATGCTAATTTTGCAAATATTTTCTTTTAATTTTTCTTTTGATGATTCAATTTTACATAAAATTAGTGCATACTGATATCTTGAGTTAAAAAATAGTGCAATTTTAAAATTTTTATTATTTTTCAAAGAAAATATACCCTAAAATTTTGAGGCACATTAAAGGTCGGGAGGCTGGGACACCACAACAGATATTAGAGGGAGACACATTAAAGGCCCCAGATGTTCTACTTCCGACTATTTATCTTCCCAATTTGTCCCTCACATATAATTTTCTCTCAGTTTGATCCCTTGCAAATATAATCATTATCAATGATGATTTTTGGCTAATATATCATCAATATAAATAATAATCAGCTGCATGTTATAAAATGGTATACAATGACCAAAATAAATTTTATAATTAAAATAAATAAAATACTATTCTAATTAAACAATCTCTTAAAATTTAAAAAATTAATTAATATTAATTAAATGAAGAAAAATTTTAGAGAACAGGGCATATTTCAAAAAGAAATAAATTATTTTATGAATTTTATGGTTCTATCAGAATTTAATAATATGATCACAAATACACAAATTACATCTATATTACTTAAAAGTTCTTTTTGGCTTTAAATTTTGTACTGTTAATAAGAAAAACATAAAAGAAGTGAAAGTGAAGAATTTACCCAATTCATTTGCATCCACACGCACATACAAATCTTGGCCCACATTTTCGAATGTTCTGATGTCTTCCATATCAGCATGCCATGTCAAACACCCACTTTCTTTGACCTCATCCGCATTCGTATACGCCACACAAGAACAATCCCTCAGGCACTTTTCCTCACAACTTTTCAAGTTCATACTCTCGCTCTTATCCACACGTGCCTTGATGTATCTGGCACCTTCACATGTGCCACTTTCACAAACCCCTCCCCGCTACGACACGTGGACACATTCTTCTTCCTCTCACACCCGCTTGACCCATTTCTCATATTCCACTCATATGGGTTCATGGGTTCGAATCCGGGCAAGCACACACACTCAAACTTGTTCATATTATATGGGTCACACTTACTATTCGACCCACACCAATGATAGTGGTCACAGTGCTCTGTCGGACCATACCAAACTTGGAGCCAATTATTCTCCTTAGCTCGCCAAACAGTTCGTGTCTCATGGCCAGTGTTGTCTAGCACCATTATTAAGAATACTGAAGGGTCCATGACTCGGGTCACAGTGCTAACTTCATTGGCATTGTCAATATAAGTGATGTTGAAGATGAAGTTGGGCGTCATTTGTGGTATTCCACTAAATCTCTGACCCGTCCAAGACCCGCCTCGCCAAAATGGAGCTCCATTTTTAAGCAAGAACAGTTGAGGATAACCTGTTGGGTCGATCATGTGAGTCACGTCCCCCATTCCTGGGTCGTCTGGGGATTTCCATGATGTCATGGACCAATTAAAACCAGTTCTCAGGTCCACCCCAATTTTCATGAACGGAAGCCTCGTGTCGCCAGGGTAGTCAAAGCTCTGCCATATTGGCCTCCCTTTATTCCTAATTAAAACGAAGTTTCCAGTGTCCTGAAGCTCGGCAAAGGTGTGATCACTAAAAGATGAGAAAGAAACATTGGAAGACCAAATGGGGGTATTCCTATATAAATCAGTATCATTGTAAACGAGAACGATGTTTCCATGGACATCAATCGACAAAACTCCAGAAGTATTATTGAGAGGAGTCTGTCTATTAGCAGCCCACACAACAACTGGTTTAGAGGATCTTGCAAACCATATTCCAACGTAGCGCTTTCTTGAATTGTTGCTAGGGGTGAAAAAACCGAGGGCATAGGTTCCTCCATCTGAGAGCAAAGCATCGCCGTCTCTGAGGGGCTGGCTTGGGGTTATTCTATGAAGAGAATGGCAAGAAGAAAGAAGCACCAATAGAAGAAACAATGGAACATTTATCAGAATTAGGGCTTTCGCAGAATAAGGCTTCATGGTGGTAACGGGGCAAGGGATAAAGCTGGGGCTAAATTTCCCAAGTCGGTTATACTTTAGCTGAGCTAAAAGGGCAAAGATATTTATAGTACCTCTTAACATGTCAGATATACTGGTTACGTGAGTCGTCCAAAAGGTATAGGACTCGCTTACATTAAAGTCTTGCTTTTCTGCAGCGTTGCTCTGTCAAAGAAGTAATTAAGACATCCTAGATTGAAAATTATATGATATTTCTGTTCCAAAAATTATAATTACTCTGTGTGTGAGCGTGTGTGTACTAGGGCTTTGGGTTTTCTCTTTTCTGAGTAAATTAAAATGATACGACTTAAGGTGATGGCTGTCATATGGGTCCCTAGGGCAACAATATTAATGGTGATTGTGAAGTGTGATGGGGACACACAACGAGAAACTAAATGGTGACTGTGAAGTGCGATAGGGACGCACAACGAGAAACTAAGCTATGGGACCTGTTCAAGGTCTTTGGTCTTGATCTTGCCAAAAGGAAAAGTCATTGGCCTTTCTTCCTCTCACGAGACTATGTTTAAGGTTCCCATGAAATTTCAGAAAAGATCTTTGCACTGTTTGAGAAAAATATCCTTCCAGACCAGTAAATACTGCTTTAGACTGGGTCATGTCTTTCTTTTCTTTTTCCATCCAGACCAGTAAATTTCTTAAGTCAGTTATAAATTGCTCAAAAAAGGGACAGATATATTTGTAATAATACTCTTTAACTGACTTACATTTAAGTCTTCCTTCAGTGTGTGCAATGTTGTTCTGTTGAAGACCATTCATTTGCCAGTCCAGATTACTAATCTGTCTTTGGGAGGGCATGCTAAGACAGTCCAGATTGGAAATTATATAATATTTCTATTTCCGGTGAAGTCTGTGGGTTGTTTTTGTTTTTTTGTTTTTTTTCCTCCCCAGTAAAATGATCTTTTTAGGCTTTCACGAGCTAGACCTATTTTATGTGTATTTAGACCGATGCACATGTAGCGAGACTGTATAGTTAAAGATGATGGTGGTCATGGCTCCCTCCAACGCTCAACAATAATATTAATGGAGAAAATAATGGATTTGGTTGTGTGAAGTGAACGTGGAACTGTTTAAGACTTTTGGGCTTGATAGTTTCTTCCTCACAAGACTAGGTAGTTGAGGCAGGTCTGAATAAAATTTCAGGAAAGATATCTTTGCAGAGCTTGAGAAAAATATCTGTCTAGGGAGGTGAACATCCATAGTTCCATGTTGTTATAAGTCTTGGATCAGTTTTCTTGAAAAAGTGAAGAGCCTCACAAGTGTAGTATGGTGTATAAATTTAAGGAGTTCTCTTCTAATAAGCTTTTTTTTTTTTGGGATTAAACTCTCTTTGAACTTGTGTTCATAATATATTAATGAACGAGGTTTTTGAAGAAAAAAAAAGTTTCCGGGGCCGCCAACGATATAATATTTTCATTCAATATAATAGAATCATATCATCGCCACAAATAGACATGTAATGTTAAAAACAAAACTAAGCTGACAACTTATAAAGCTTAGGTGGACCAGAATTACTAACAACATAATGACTGCGAACACAAGAAGACAGTTACTGATGAATATATAGCTTTGAATAATAAGAAATGTGATCATTATCCCTTGAGAATCCGAAAAATAGGCCTATTAATTAAGGAACCGCCATACGCTTCCAACTTAGGTGGGTGTGCATTCATTTGTCTATAAGACTTCAATGCTCGTAAATCCTGCCTTCTAATAATCCACATCGACCTTCTTCATCTTGACTTGTTGTTCAACAAATAACTTGACCGCAAGTGGACGGGTCGCAAGTAATATAAAAAGTATTGTTCCCTCAGAGACTAAGGCTAGATGAGTTGAATAATCATAATTATGTATTTGATTAGGTTAAGTGAAATAATCGTTGTAAAAGAGTTTGTGAAATGAAAGTTCAGAAACTAGTGGTTTAAAGCAGTATAAAATCGAATCGACCTTGAAACAATTAATAGACTAGGGTTATTCTTCACTAAAGTACTTCATGAAACTGGATTAATTACTTCTCTAATAGTGTTTCACAATAAATTCAGTTAGCCTGGGTTTATAGAATTGATTAAGTTTTCTCAAGTCAAAACCAAATGTTGCAAACACCATTAAAACTCAGCAATCTCTTGCTTTTGTTAGAAAAGGTTGCTCTTTAAAAACCAAAAACCATTTAGTCTATGCTAGGTCAACAAATACATCCCTGATCAATCGACAAACCATCTATTCACTCAAATGAATTTCTGGACTAGCATGTTTTTACCTAAGTTCACGAATTAGTCTAACTTTCTCAAGTTAAATTAATCAACCAATCAATCCAAATGATGGCCAGACAAAAGGACGCATTAAGCTCAAAGTAAAAACAACTGAATATTATTATTAACACTAAAGAGATAGTAAAACCCAAATCTCAATCCATACAATAGATCAAAATAACCCTAGAAAAACGGATTTAGCTATACATGGCAAGTAAAGAACTACAACTATAGGAATATCTAGTAGTCATAGCAGAAACAAGAAGGGAAGAAGAAGGAAACCCAGAAAATTTAAGATACAAGCTTTGAATCTCTTCTAGCTTCAAGCCCAAAAGTTCCAAGCCTCCAAAACTCCAAACCCTAGCAGAGCCAACCTCCAAAATTGCTCCAAAAGTCGAACTCCCTCTAGAAAGCCCCTTCTCTCACTCTATATGCCCTAATTTTTTAAGTTAGGAAGTAAAACGCATAGCTGCGAGGGACCAGGCGCCGCGGCGGATTGCTTCAGGCACCGCGGCGCCTATTACAGAATGGATTGTCACTAAGGCGCCGCGGTGCACGTGATAATAGGCCGCGGCGGATTTCACCGAACGGGTTTCTTCCTGATGTAGCTCGGGCACCGCGGCGGATGCATCAGGGCACTGCGGCGGATTTCACAGAGGCTCAGTCTTCCCTCTCTGTGTGATCCGCCGCGGCAGATTCTTCCATAGGCCGCGGCGGATGCTTCTTTTCAGCTCCTTCTCCATTCTTTACTCTCCTCAGGCTTTGTTTCCTGCAAAATTGACTTATAAACCCAATAAAAGAATGTTAAATCAGCTTAATTCAGTAGGAATTTTGAGAGGTTATCACTTGTCCACTATTTTACCGCACACACAAACATGTCTTAATAATTAATATTTCTCTAAACCTATATGCTTATCAGTTCTTATTTATAAGTCACTTATATTCCAAGCTCACAAGTCAAGAAATGTATTAAATTGATAATTTTTTCACATGTGCCATATTAAAGAAAGGGTGTTAAAACTATATTTTATATTTTCTCTCACCTATTTACTTTATTTTTCTCCATGCATTTATTAAGTCAATAAGAGTAAAATTGAAAAAAAAAAAACCAATTACACTAAAAAAAAAAAAGTGATTAGCAACAGAATCGAATTAGCAATAAAAAATTCCTCTGTCGCTAATTGGATTATTGACAAAAAAATTTTGTTGCTGATTTTTCCATTATTACTCCATTACTAATTTGTGATGAAAAATGCGATGGAATTAGCTGCCACCTCATCACCGGTGATGACTACCTACCACTTCCATGTGTTGCTACCACCTCAACTCAGCCACCATGTGTCACTACCTCACCTCCACATGTCGTCATCTCACATGCCATCTCACCACCACATAGTTTCTCCTCCAAATTACTTCTCCACGACTCAAACTAGGGACCTTATGTGTGCATGTGCACTGCAATGAACTTGCTAACTTTTTATACAAAATTAATTAAATAAATAAATATATATAATATTCTTTTATTCAAACAATTAAAATTGTACAAATTTACTTTGTATTTGTTTCTTATATTGTTGGTTAGTTGATTGATTGACTTATCCATTGTTTAAATAATTTGGTATTCATTATATTTAAGGAGAAATTCTGTTGAAATTTTTATAAAATAAAAAAGACACTCCTTTTAATTTCAGAAGTGTCATCAAAAGGAAACTCACTAGGGTTATCCAAATACCATTTGTATTTACACTCCTCAAATGTAAGCAGCTTGTAAAAGTCTATGATTACCCCATATTAATGGTGATTGTGTCCAAGTGAAACATTGCTACCAAGGCACCCTCTAAAGCTGCACTGGTGTAGAACTTCCAGGCAAATTTTTCATTTCCTATTGTTTTTGGTTCGATTAGGTAGAGCAATTGTAGTCCTTGCCTTTTTTACAAAATGCAAATATACTTGTGCAAGGGAACTCTCAATCTTGATGCAACCCTCTATTGCTAACCAGTTCTTTGATGAGGAGTTCAAGAGGTGCACAGCGGGTTTTCTTCTTTAGGGTCATTTTTTCCTGCACAAAAGAAACAAATCACACTGCACACAAACTAAGCAAACAAACCAATAACAACACAAGATGAAAGGAAAAGAACACTAAGCTACCTTAAAAGGAAGAAAAGCTCTCTCCTAAACTTAGATCAAAGATTAAGATCATAAATCACTCGAACGCTATGTATTCCTCAATCCCAACAAATCACACTTTTATCACCACTGAAATCTAATCCACCTTCACTTTAATGTTACCTTGACTCAAATCCTCTTCTTCATTTCAACCATAAGCAACCATTAGTAGCACAAAATTTTGAAAATAAGTTTCAAAAAAAGGTATCCATCAATAGATACCTATGCTTAATTCAAAGCTTTACAAAATAGATTTTTAGTAAATCTTTTTCAAAGTTGAAAGTGCTGCCAAGTCACAAAACCTTTCTTGAGAAAACTAATTCACATAACTACTTTCACAAAGTTATAAACTACCTTTGAATTTCTGAAAATGGATCAGGGAGAAGGCTTGATCAAAATTTTTCAAAAGAGCAACAATAATTTCAGGTTTACAAAAATTCAAAGTCAAACTCAATGCCAATCACATTGTAATAAACAATCACAGCATAAACTCTTTAAAGATTGAATGAAGCAAAATGAAACTCCAAGTAACACTAATCCATAAAATCAACTCAATCAAACAAGAGTTCTACTTAGACTATCACTAATCTCAATCTTTCTCAATTCAACTCTAATACTAATAATGATGTACCTCCAAAAACCTAAACTACTATACATGAAACTAAATTAAACGAAAAAAATAAAGGAAGAGAAATACCTAAAGCAAAGAGGACGGAAGGAGAAAGATAGGAGAATGAAATGAGAAGGTGAAGAACACTATGGGAGATATGAACACTGACAAGGCTTATGCAGATGACCCCAAGAGTGGAAGAAACGCAAACATTGGAAAGACTAAAGCAGTAGAGGTCACATAATGCTTAAAGAAGAAGGTAGAGACAGGGTCGAATGATCAGGGCCAAGGAGATGCTATGGGACAGGAGAGTTTAAGAGGTAGAGATATAGAAAAATAAGATTAGGGCAGAAGTGAAGGAGGAATCAATAAGATGAGAGGGAAAAGAAAATTTAGGAGTAGAAAAGACTAAAAAGCCTGAAGTTTAAAATAAAAAGAATGAACAAGATTCAAAACATGGCTAAATACATAGGGGTAAAGTAGGTATTTCAAAAATAATTAAAGGTAAAAGAGGAAGAAGGCTTTTAAGGGCTCATACATAGATGCACACGTCACGATGCCTTAGACAGAGAGGGAAGACACAAGCAAGAAAGGAGTTAGGTGTCATAGCTGATGTCATATCCCACCATAGTGCCTCACATAGAGAGATTGACAACAATATAAGGACAAGATGCCACAGTGCATAACTAAACATAGCATAGCACTTCAGGCAGAGAGCACATGCTGTAGTGCATTTCACAATATGACGCGGCATCTTAAACAAAGACAAACTATGCTTATGAGAGCGTCGTGGTGTCTATCATAAGGAGATATTAAGAGACTTAAAAACCAGAGAAAACACTAACAAAAACCACAAATACCTGAACACAAAATAGAATCTCATAACAAACAAGCACAAAACAGAGAACAAGACCAACAAATACAAAACACAAGCATGAAAAGAGAAACAAATAAACACAAATTTAAAACCAAAGATCACATAATAATTAAGCATCAAATTAGTGCAATTTCTAGAATAACCAAAGCAATCAATAAAAACCAGCAACTCCTTCAAAACCACAACATAATCACTTGATTACCTAGAAACAACAATAAAAGCATAGTTAAGGCTTGAGTCACAGAGTTTGAACTTTATTGAGGTTAGGTTTTAGTGGACTTCCTTGAAATTAGTGCTCAGAAAACATTCATTCTTCCTTATTTAGCAATCAAGTCCTCGAAAAAAAACCTTCATACCTATAAAAACCAAGATCACATATAAAACTACCAAAATAAAGCTAAAAATAATAAAAATACAAAAGAAAGGTTAAGAACTTAGGTTGCCTCCTAAGTAGCACTTGGTTTATATTCTTCAGCTTGACTTTTTAGCTATTCAAGTGTCTTCAGATAAGGGAATGGTAACGGTTTGACGATCAATTAGACTACTCCAATAGTGCCTCAACCTCTAACCAGTAACTTGGAATTTCTTTCCATTTCTTCCTTTCAACTCCACAATTCCTTACCCAAGAACTTTCATAAGAGTAAAAAGACCAGACCATTTTGATTTTAGCTTCCTAGGAAAGAGTCTTAGCTTGGAATTGTATAAGAGAACTTATTAACCTAGCTAAAAACCTTTGGAAATGATCTTCTTGTCATAAAGCCTCTTGGTCTTCTCTTTATAGAGCTTTGAACTCTCATAGGCATTGAACTAAAATTTCTCAAGTTCATTCAATTGCAAGAGCCTTTTCTTATCAATAGCTTTAGCATCAAAATTAAGTTGTTTAATAGCCTAATAAGCGTTATGTTCTAGCTCAACAAGGAGATGGCATACTTTCCTAAAGACCAACCTATATGGTGACATACCAATAGGCATTTTATATGCCGTTCGATATGCTATAAAGAATTGTCAAGCATTATAGACTAGTCCTTTCTTGTGCTTTCCACAGTTTTCTCTAATATCCTTTTTTATTTCCTTAATAGAAGTCTTTGCCTGGCCATTGGTTTAAGGATGATAGGTCAAAGCAACCTTGTGCTTAACACCATACTTCTTTAATAGAGCTTTAAATTGATTATTGCAAAAATGTCCTCCATCACTAATTATGGCCCTTGGGGTTCCAAACCAAGTAAAAATATTCTTTTTTAAGAACTTGACAATCACCTTAGCATCATTAGTTGGGGAAGCAATAGCTTTAACCCATTTAGACACATAATCTATGGCCACCAAAATGTATTGATTGTTGAAGAAGTTAGAGAATGGTTCCATGAAGTTAATCCCCCCAAACATCAAATAATTCTACTTCAAGCATATTATTCAGCTACATCTTATTCTTTCTAGATATATTCCCTATTCTTTGACATGAGTCACAAGTCAAAACAAACTCATAGGCATCTTTGAATAAAGTAGGCTAGAAAAATTGGGATTATAAGACTTCTGCAGTAGTCTTGTTACCCCTAAAGTGACCTTTGTACTCAGATTAGCAACATCTCAAAATGTTTTCTTACTCACATTTTGGAACACATCTTCTGAATAGTTGATCAGCACAATGATGAAATAAGAATGGTTTCTCCTGATGATAGAATTTAAAATCATGCAGGAACTTTCTTCTTTCATAGTGATTCAAGTCTTGAGAAACAATGCAATCAATAATGAAATTGACAATGTCAGCATACCAAGGAACTTTGATGTGAGATATAGCAAAGAGTTATTCATTAAGGAAAGTCTCATCAATTACTTGGTTAGATTCTTATTAAGCATCAGTACTTGATCATGAGAGATGGTCAGCCACTTGATTTATAGTACCTTTCCAGTCAACAATTTCAAGATCAAATTCTTATAAGAGAAGTACCTATCTAATCAACCATGCTTTAGACTCCTTCTTACTAAAAAGATACTTAAGTGGTGTATGATCAATATAGACAATCAGTTTGGCTCCCACTAGATAAAAATAAAACTTATTGAAAGTAAAAACCACTACAAGTAGTTCATTCTCAATAGTAGTATAGTTCTCTTGAGAATCACCAAGTGTTATGTTGGTATGGTAGATAGGATAGAAAACCTTATCTTTCTTCTGGCTAGGAATAGCTCCCACTGCATAATAACTAGCGTTACACATAGCAATAAATGGCAAACTCTAATCAAGGGCCATCATAATAGGAGCAATTACAAGCCTTCTCTTTAACTCCTCAAAAGCCTCAAGACAAGCTTCATCAAATTTGAATTCCATATCTTTCTAAAGTAATGCACATAAACGCTTGGTGATCTTAGCGAAGTCATTGATAAAATGGTGATAAAATCTAGCTTACCCTAGGAAACTTCTCATACATTTAACATTTATGGGTGTAGGAAGTTGCTTCATCACAAAAATCTTTGCTTTGTCAAGTTCTAATCCATCCTTAGACACACGATGACTAAGAAAATGCCTTCTTTTACTATGAAATAACATTTTCCTTGTTAAGGACAAGGTTAGTTTCTTCATATTACTTCAAGAAATTGGAGAAATTAGTTAAGCACTCATCAAATGAGTCAATAAAAACTGTGAAGTCAACTATAAAGACTTTTATAGTGTTCTCAATCATATCAGCAAAAATGGCTACCATACATTGTTGAAAGGTAGGCTGTGCATTACACAACCCAAATGACATGTGTTTTAATGCAAAAGTCCCATATGGATCTTGACCTTTTAAAGTAATAGCAATTTGATTATGACTAGAATACCTATCAAGAAAGCAACAGAACTCTCTTCCAGTGAGTTTATCCAGCATCTGTTCAATTAAAGGAAGGGAAAGTAATCCTTCCTAGCAGCAGCATTAAGTTTTCTGTAGTCCACACATACCCTCCATTCGGTCACAGTTCTTGTCAGAATCAGCTTATTGTGGGTATTAGCTACTATAGTTATACTGCTCTTGTCAGAATCAGACTAGGCTCACCCAAGAGCTATCAGAAATAGGGTAGACGATTCATGCATCAAGCCATTCAAGAATTTCTTTCCTCACAACTGCTTTTATAATAGGATTGGGTCTTCTTTGATGCTTAATAGAATCATTGCAGTTTTCTTCTAAAAAAAATCTTGTGCATACAAGTAGTGAGACTAATATCATTCATATCTACAAATGTCTATCCAATAATGGCCCTTTTATAAGCTTTAATGTCTTCAAATAATTGCTTTTTTTGGTTGAACCATGAGATTAGATGAGATAGTAACCAGTAGAGTATTATTTGAGCATAAATAGACATACTATAAGTGAGAAAGTAAAGCTTTGAGTTCAAGAGTTGGGGGCTCTTCAAGAGATGGTTTCAAGATAGGCCTATCCAAAGTAGATAGATCAAAGGATTCAAAGTATGCCTTACCTCTAGGATAAGAAGGCAATGCATTCATTGAAGCCAATACCTCTGACACTTCAAAATCTTCTGTTTTAAGACCCTATAGTGCATCTTCAAGGGGATCCTCACAGGTTACCTTATTAAAATCATCTTGTGCAATTTGATCAATGATGTCCACAAAAGAACACTGCTTATGTAGACTAAGGGCTTTCATCAAGTGATGCATATTGAATGTCACATGCCCGTTAATAATCCTCTAGTTCAATTGTCTCTTTTTAACATTAATAAGAGTTCTAGTAGTTGCTAAAAATGTTCTCCCAAGTAGTAAAGGCATTTTATTTATCAGCTTTAAAGTCAAGAACAATAAAGTCAACAGGAAAAATGAATTTATCAAGCTCTACTAATAGATCTTCAATGATTCCCTAAGGACAAGATAGGTTTCCATCAGCTAGCTACAATGTGACAGTAATAGGTCTAGCCTCATCCAACTCTAGCTTGTTGAAAATCGAGAGTGGCATCATATTCACATTAGCACCAAGATCACATAAAGCTTGCCCTAAGAATTTATTCCCAATATGAGAAGGAATAGAGAAAATCCTAAGATCCTTCAACTTAGGAGGAATTTGCTTGATGACATCAGTGAAACTCTTAGTCACAACTATAGTATCATACTCAGTAAACCTCTTCTTCTTTGAGAGAACATCCTTCATGAATTTAGCATACTTTGGCATTTGTTCTAGGGCTTCTACCAAAGGTATGTTGATGTGCAACTATTTGAATATTTCAAAAAATTTCTTGAACTGCCCATCCTCTTGTTCCTTCTTAACTCTTTAAGGAAAGGGTGGTGGCGGCACATATTTAGGAAGAGAGGTATGAGTCTTCTTTTTCTTGTCCTTTGCTATATCAAAAGCCACATGCTTGCCTTTAACCATATCTTCTATGTCTTCTTCAGCTTACTTTCTCTTATTATTGTCATCTTCAATAATGTGTTTTTCATCCTTTTCTTCATTATCATCAAGGCAAATCACCACATTATTCTGAATCTCTTTGTCAACTCCATTAGAACTATAAATGTCAGGCAATGTCTTCCCACTTCTTAGAGTGACAACTTTTGCAATTGTCTTTACCATCCCTCTTAGGGTTAGGAATATTATCACTTGGAAGAATATTTCTGGTAAGAACATTCATTTGTGAAGCTAATTACCCCAACTAAACTTCAAGATTCTTGATGGCGATTTCATAAATAAAAAAGGTAGCTTTATTCTTAGCCCTTGTAGAATCATGGTTAGCCAATAGTTAAGCAACCATTTTCTCAATTTTGAACTCCTCTTTTTGATATTGTTGCTGCTATTGCCATTGTTGTTGCTGACCATAAAATTCAGGAGGCATTAGTTACTTGGTTCCAGAAGATTATGCTTGCGATGAATTTAAGCTTGGTCTATTTCACTATGAGAATTTTGGATGATTTCTCAAATTGGGATTGTAGGTTTGAGAGTATGGGTTTTCTTCAGGCCTTCTCTACATATTATTCATATAGTTGACTGTCTCTAGGGTATAAGGACATTGATCAAAATGATATTCCTCACTACAATGATCACAAGTATATAAAGGGGCTTGAAGTGCATGAACTCTAATTGCATTACCTTTCTTGATTGGTAATTCCAAGTTGTCAAACCTTTTAGAGATAGCTTTCAGTTACGATGTAATATCCCTAGATAAAGAAGAACTAGGATCTTGATATCTCTTGAAACCTTGACTTTGCTTATTGTATTGTTGCATATTGCTAAAGGCCACATCTTTATACAACTAGTATAGCTCATTTACCTTTATCTTTTATCTTTCCAATTCCTCTACTGGAAGTAGTGTTTAGCATAGTCACCGTCTGATCATTTAACTAATTCCAAAAAGCCTATATCAGAACATACTTCTTTTTTTCATGGTTAGGATAGTTCCTCCACATATCCTTGAATCTTTCCTAAGCCTTATAGAATAGCTTATCTAATTATTGATCAAAAGAAAGTAATTCACCCCTAAATGTAGCTCTTCTACCTCTTGGAATAAATCTTTCCTTAAATTTTGACATTAATTCATCCCAGTTTTGAATAAAGTGTTTAGATAAAGATTTTAGCCATGCTTTTATCTTATGAGATAGAGACTTAGAGAACAATCTCAACCTCAAAACATCTATAGAAACTTTATTCTTCTTGAAGTTCTCACATACTGTAAACTTTTTCAAGTGTTCATTAAGGTCTTCATTGAAATTTCCTTGGAAAGTACCAATAATCCCCAAAAGATGAATCATGGCTGGCTTAACTTCAAAGTTTCTAGCTTGAATGTCTGGTAAGTGAATGCTTGAATGAAAACTTTGGCCTAATGAAATAGTCATCTAAAGTGTACAAATCATTTTCATCCTGTTATGCCATGTTTTTTGGTTGTTCTGGTTCAAGTAGTAGTTATAGAATTAGTTGTGGTCATTGTGGATTATCAGCTATGCCCTCAGCTTCTTCAAAACTATATTCTTCTTTAGTAACCTCTTCAATAATAATCTCTAAATTTCCTTGCATGCGTTAAGAGATACTTATAAAATCCAATTAAAGGAAGAAAGTATAAAATTTATCAAATAAAACTAAATAAATAAATATTACTACTTTACCTATAACTATTATTAACAAACACTAAAAGAAAGACTTAAGTGTAACAAATCATGTAACAGGAAGAATCAACTACAAATAACCTTACCGTTAGTCCTTGGTAACAGTACCCGGAACTTGTTCACTGTTTAGCTTAACTACAAGTGCATAGGTCGTAAGTAGTATAAAAAATATCATTCTCTTGTAGACTAAGGCCAAATAAATTAAAAATCACAATTGTTTTAATGATTAGGTTAAGTGGAATCAATTGGAAAGTATATTGTTTTTAAAAGAACTATTTTGAAAACAAGGATTAAGAAAAGAGTTGAAAACTTGGCATCAAGATAAATGAAGACCTAGGGTTGTTTCTCACTATTGTACTTCATAAAACTTAATTGAAACTCCTCTTTTAAGTGCTTTAATGAAAAAGTGTGTTAGTCTAAGTTTCATAAAATATTGATTAAGTTTTCTCAAGTTAAAACCAAGCTTTGCAATCTTACTAAACTTTCACAATCTCTTGCTTTAGTTGAAAAGATTACACTTTAAAAACCAAAACCTTTTATGGACAATGATAGGTCAATAGATATATCTCTATTATATTAACAAACCATCCATTCAATAGATAAACTTTTGGTCTAGCATGCTTTTACTCAAGTTCTATGATTAACTTAACTTTCCTAAGCTTCAATCAACCAAACACATCAATCCAAGTGGTGGCCAATCACAAGAAAACATTAAGCTCAAGGTAAAAAAAAACAACATAACATTATGATTAATACCAAAGAGAGAGCTACAACAAGTATTAATCCATACAATAGATCAAAATAACCCTAAAGTGACTAAACTACCTATATGTGTTCAGCAAAGAGCCACAAATACATGTATTTCACAGCCATTACAATCACAAAGGAGAAGAGAAGAAGAAAACCATAGAAATTGAGAAATAGAGCTTCAAATCTATTCGAATTCAAAGCCCAAAGTTCCTAAGCCTCAAAATCTCCAAACCTTAGTAAAGAAGTCGCCTGAAATGATCTTTAAGTTGAAACTTGTCTAAAAATTGTGAGTTTCGCCTTTTATAGGCCCTAAATTTTAAGCTAAAATGTAAAACACATAGCTTACACAAGGATAGATGCCACGGCATATTTGGTCTAGTGCCGTGGTGGATTATATAGATAGGGGCCATCGAAAGAGGCCTAGCGCGGGGCTAGATTTAGTCAGGCACTATAGTGCCTTAGATAGTGAAGATGTTCTTCTTTCTAGTTGAGAGGTGGTGGCAGATCTGTGGCACCTAATGTATTTTTAGCCTTCTCAACTTGGTACTTCATTCTTTACTTCTTTTGCTTCCATAATCTTCCTCTAATGTTCCTTCATAGATAGAAAGCTTCTCCTTATTATCCATCTCTTGGTTCTTGCTTCTTCCTGCACTATAAATATTAGAACAATATTGCACAAATAGTTCCTAATAGTTAGTTCAAGTTAATTTACACACATTCTAGTTACATTTTCCTACTTCAAGGGAGTAAGCATGCACACTTAGCTTCCAAAAAGTCATAAAAGAGTATTTAAATAAGCCAAATTGTTAGGAATTTGAAGAGGTTATCACTCTTAGATGGATATATCCACCTTAGATAAATGGGGTAGCAAAGCCTTACCTCTCTTACCAAATGAATTATCAAATGCTTCATGATATCAAAGAATACTGAGGAAAGTGCATCTCCAGCTAAGATAGAATAACATACTCCTTATTTTTTCAATCTATCTAACTTTTATGTATCAATTACTTTGTTGCAAATAGCATTAAAGAGAATACATAGTTTAGTTATGGTACTCCTAACATCATCTCTCATAATGCCTCGAATAGCCATTGGTAATAGTTACTGCATCAATACATGGTAATCATGAGACTTCATTCTCACTAACATCAAATCGTCCACTGAGACAAGCTTTTTCACATTAGAAGAATACCTTTGTGGCATATTAATGCCATGTAAACATCGGCATAAGCTATTCTTCTCTACTCTGGACAATGTGTATGTCACTAGGTCTAAAGAATCCCTCTTACCACCCTTTTTCAGTTATGGATGTAATTGTTCTCTTATTCCCATTTCAGCCAAGTCTAATCTCATATTGAATTCATCCTTAGTTTTTCCTAATATGTGTAAAATAGTACCACTTAAGCTATTACACATATTCTTCTCCACAAGTATTACACTAAGACTATGTTTGACATCAAGACTAGTAGCACAGCAGTATACCCAAGAGGGGGTGAATTGGGTGAACAAAAATGATTTTGTTCTTTTTTTTAAAACTTAATAACAAGCTTAAATGAAATAAGATTGAGTATCAGGAATATCACCGAAGGAGAAAGAAGGGAATTAAAAAAGCACACCATAGTTTACAGTGGTTTGGTCTCAACCACTTAACCTACCTTCAGTCCTCAGTGTTTATGAGTGTTTTACTGTAATCCAAGATTTATAACAGGTTCTTGACATCACAGTACAGTAAGTGATCACTCTTAGTTACTTTTTTGTACTTCCCGTAAGGTTACAACCTACTCAAAATTCCTACAATCTTGAGCAACTCATTGATGAGGAGTGAATGTTTAAATATGTCTCTCATATAAAGTAATAAATGAACACTGAAGAATAGTTGATAAGCTTAATGAAACAGGGCAATAAATTTGACAGCTTAATTATTCATTTTTTCTTCTCTATTGCTCCATTGAATACCTTGTCTATTTATAGTTGAGCTTCATTAACTATCCATTAGAGTCGAGACGAAGTTACTGTTGTGGAGGTAGTTGAAGATGTTGATAACTTGTGAAAATTGAGTTAGCATTTAATTCTGTCAAAGCCCTTTATTTTTTCAACACCATTTTTTTGGCTAAAGCTTTTATCTGTTAATCATCTTTTGAAACTTCTTTGCTTGCATTATCTATAAACTTAAGATACTTAAAAGAAGAAGTGAGAGATAGATAGATATATATATATATATATATATATAACAATTGTAAGCAAGAAATAGAATTAAATCAAATGAGTTCATTTTTGAAGATGTCAAAGAATACTTGAGGTGTTCTTTAAGTGATAGCTTTCTTGAAGACGTATTTGAGAAATCTTATGGGATGAGATATTCGAGGAAAGGTTAATTTCTCGAACACATTATCAAGAAAGTACTTTTCCTAATATTGTTATCCCAACACTTTATATTTAAATTCTTGAGCATATTTTCAATAAAGCCCTTAAAAATATTGATGTTTTGGTAAAGGAGTCCTTATTAAAAAGGTTCTCAGATATGCATTTGAGAAGTCCAATTGTTAGTTTAAAGAAAAAGTAATTTAGTAAATACAAAAAGTATAGGAAGTATCTTGAATATGTATTCAAGAAAACTAATTCTCAAAGATGTATTAGAGAAAAATAGTTTAGTGAAACATATGAAGTTTCTTGAGTATGAATTTGAGAAGATCAATTCTCAAATGTGTATTAGAAAAAAAGTTCAGAGAAGATGTCAAAGATATGAAGCTTCTCAAATATGTATTTGAGAAGATTAATTGTTGAATATGTATTCGAGAGAACTATTCAAGAATTCATAAGTACTTTTGGAAGGGTGATGTTTAGTAAAACAAAAGCGAGTTTCCTGAATAAGTATCGAAGAAGTCTAATTCTCGGCTAGGTATTAGAGAAAGTTGTTCAAAACAAAACATTGCGAACTTCTCGAATATATATCCAAGAAGACCAATTCTTGAATACATAATAGAACAACTTATCAACGAATATTCTTGAACCATGGTTTTGTCAAAAATTATAAATTTAGAAACTGCATATTTTATGATCAAAACATAAATTCTAATAAAGACTACACTGCTATGGAAGATCAAGGAAAATAGACCTCTTCTTTAAAATGTTCTTCTCACCTGCAATCCTCTTATTCTTCTCTAAGATGACATCAATTCTTTCTACTTTTTGATAAACTTCTTCTCCAATTAAATGCTTCAGATCCATTCCATGCTCTGGTAAGCCATTAAAAGCCTTCTTTAATCTACATTATGTATGGAACGGATCAAGAAACCTCCTATGACTGGATAACCTGTCTTCCTTCCATGTTTAAGTTGGTGGATGTGTGTGTCTGCTTCATGTAACACCTTAATTTATAGTCTCTTTTTACATCAAATAGGAGCAATTGAAACCATCCCTTAAGTCCTTAAGTTGGAAAAATCAAATTTTAAAGTAAACCTTCTTGGGCTACTATTCACATAACCTTAAAATTTAGCCCAACTTTGAAAAATTATAACTAATTCTAGAAAAATCAAAATAAAGTAGTTCCAAGTTCTATTTGAAGCTTTCAGGGAGATATTTAAGGAAAAAAAATACTTCCAGGTTATGAATTCATCTCATGTGTGCCTAGTTTTTATGTGAATGCGTACTATTTATATGGACAATTTTCAAATTTCTAGAACTTCTGTCTAACTTTGGATAGGCATAGCTTTTTGCGCAAACTCTAATTTTAATGAAGCACCATCAATATGCCATAGAAAGGGAGCCCATAACATATCATTCAACAACTCAACTAAACATATTTTCCAAGACATTAATGCAAGGAGTTACTATTCCCACATTTAAAACAACCATATCATAGCACATACGCATAACACAAATAACCAAGGCAATTTAATACTAAAATTGAAAGTTCTTGCTACCTCTTGATAGACTTGATTCCTTGATTTCTTTCTCTTGTCCTTGAAGCTTCCTTTGCCAAATGTCAATACCTATCGATCAACAACAACAATGGCATTCCAGTTAATTTCAACAATTCAATTAACACTTTAACTTAAAATCCTAACCCTTTAACCTTCATTTTAGGGTTTTAGTAATTTCTTTTTAACTTAAATTTCACATACTTTTCCCATATAATTTTTCATATAGAATTTATATATGGAATTAGATTTATTAAAATCCAACTCTTTCCCCTACATTTAGGTTTGGCTGAATGGTACCTTTGGAATTTAAAATTCCTATTTTCAATTTTAGTGCTTCCAAACACGTTTTTCATATATACTTACACAATTTCACCTTCTTAACTCATTGAAAGCATAAAATTAATAAAAATCAAACCCTAGCTCAATGAAATAGGTTTGTCAAATTGTACCTCCAGACTTTACAAGTTGGAATTCTTTCCAAAACAAGGTTTATGTATCATAATCCAACCATTCTCTACCTCTTAATCCATATACAAACTTTGAATCATTCATATCTCAACATGAACCAAATTAAACAACACCAAACCCTAATGTTTTCATGCTCTAAATTCCACTAAAACCATATTTAAGACCATCAAACTACAGAACATCATAAACTAGAAGAGAAATCCAAACTCTTACCTTGGATTAGCACTTGATTTGGCCTAGTTTAAACTTGATCTTTCTCTCCTCCTCCTTCTTCCTACTTTGGCTAAAATGTGCTCCTCCCTTTCACTCTTGGTCTGCTTGAAAAATTGGCTAAGAAAGGAGGAGGTTACATATTTATAAACTGCCAAAAATTACCACAAGGCAAGTCTTCCATTTACCATTTATCTTTACCCTTAAACACTTGTCATTATCCTACTTCATCTTCCTTCATGATCTTGCCACACTATCCCCCTTAGGTGTCCCCTTATTCAATGCCATTACACATGTGTGGTAAATACAAATTTTTTATTCAATAATTCATTCTTCCAAGCATATCCTTCAACAAATTGTATTATTCCACTTGGGTGCCCTCTCCATTTTGGTGCCAACTCAACCAGAAAAATAGGAAAAAATTGTGTTCCACCAAGCTTATGCTTATTACACGGTACAATCTCACAGCATCGGTTGAATTTTTGTTGGATTTTGTTAAATCCACTACTTCCAAAAATTTAGTTCTTTGCACCAATAGCCTTCTTTTAATGAGGAGAGGTTCTGCTAATTTTCTCAGATTTTATTTTGACCTATAACTCTCCCAATTAAATTTTTCCCGAAATTAACCTTTTACCGATAAAATTAATTTTTAAATATTTCTAAAGCTATCCTCTACATCTCGAGGTTGAAAATAATTTTAAAATTCATGACAACCTCCCAAATAATTTATCTAAATTTTTTATGAATTATTGAGGCCTTCACATATTTTAATTAATTCATTTTGTCAAATTTTCCTCTAATTAGCCAAAAATATTGATAATTACTGAAAATTCAAAAATAAATTATTTCCATACTATGTTCATTTTTAGGAAACAAATACTATTCTAGACTCTTTATTCTACTTTTCATGAATTTTGGGAATTTTTGGGAATTTTAGGCATAATTTTTCCTTTTGCCTTACCTTGACCTGTATTTTTTGTCACACCTCTCTTTATAACCCATTATAGGTCAATTGGAACCATTATAACGTGTTTCACAACATTTCTGTGTTAGTGGCGGTCTCACCTAAGAGGGGGGGTGAATTGAGTGAGTTATAAAAATCTTAGCGTAATGAAACAGTGAAACAAATAAAAACAAAGAGCTTTGAGTTAAAGGGATTTAACCGCGAAGCAAGGACACAGGATTTATACCGGTTCGGTCTTAACCACTTGACCTACGTTCAGTCCTCAGAGCACCACTGAGATTTCTACTATAATCCCAAGATTAAATGGGCTCTTGGTGCCTCAGTATAGTAATTGATTTTCTCAATCACTCCCTCTTACTACCCATAAGGTTACAATACCTCTCAATGGTCCATACTCTTGAGCTACTCTCAGAAAGTGAGTAAAGAAGGTGTATCAGTCTCTCTCACAGAGTAAATGAATATGAAACATTGAAGATCGGTAAAGAACAGAGTATTGAATGCAACAGTAAATATTTCAACAGAGGGTAGCTCGCGTATTCAATGACTCGTTTAATGCTTTTCGCACCTTTTATAGTTGGAGAAGTTTAATTAACAGTTAGACTGAAGAGCTTTTAGTTGTTGGAAGTTTGGTTGTGTGTTTTTCTAGTTACAATGGTATTCACCTTTAATACTTCTGACATGATAGGTTAAGGGCTGCTACATATCCATTAAGCTTCGTATTCTGTAACAACACTTAAGACTAATAAATTTTTCTTTCAGAATGAAACTCATGAAAATAACTGATCAAGCAATAAGAATTGATAGTCATATGATAGTTGGAAATGGAATCAATTAATCATCAGGTACTTTAAACATAAATTGAACATCCTTAATCGAAGTCATGATCGATAATTGGTTGATCGATCATGTTATCGATTAAACAAAGTGAAGGAATTTGAAATAGATAACTATATTTATCAATCAAGTTATGGATTAACTAATAATCTATCAAATGATCGATAAATGAAAAGAGTGACCTTTGAAAGATTAAGCGGGAAAATGTCTAAGATCACCTATGGCTTTGCATCCCTTATAATAGAGAATTAAGATAAACAAGAAGGCTAAGAAAAGCTTGAAGAGTAATATTTAACAGATTTTGAGAATCACTGTAACTTGTTGTTGTTAACTGAAATGAATCGATGATTGATCAAGTGATCAAAAACTCTTTGATCGATCATGTTATCGATAAAGCTGAGGGAGAGAAAAACAGATTTCCAAAGAACAATGATCGAGTACTTTATCGATAAATGAATGATAGAAAAACTGATTGATAAAAAGTCAAGAAGTTTGGATGATCGATCATTTCATTGATAATTAAATGATCGATCACGTGTTCGAAAACATAAGTCAAAAAAGTAGGTGCAGTGAGATAGTGATGATCGATCATTTGATCGATAAATCATTGATCAATCAAGTGATCGATTAAGAGACCAGACAACAACCTTTAACAAAAATATATCGATAATCCAGTGAGTTATTAAGCAATACTTGATCAGGTTATTGATAAATCTCTTATCAATAAAGTGATCCATAAATGGTGAATGAAACAGAATATAACTTAAGTAGAAGGGCTTCACTGTTTATTTGTCTTCTCATCTATAACTTATTTATCGATCATGTGATTGATAATCTCTTACCGGAATAATGTCCCTTTATTTGTCAGTTGTCTGATCATCTAATTATCGATTAAGTGATCATTAATTTTCTACAGACTTTTATACCAAACATTGTTAACAATGATCGATCAACACATTAAATTTTAATTATCTATTAATTTATTGGTCAAACTTAGTACCAACCTTCAATTACATAGAGACAATTTATCTGATACTCGATCGATTACCTTTTGATTGATCAGGTGACAGATCAACATATTAAACCAGAACATACTTGATTTGTTATAATCAAAACCTTAAATCCACCATTCTCTCCTTTTTTGATGATGACAAAATACAGGTGTAAGATTAATCATATTTCATCAGATAACAATGTAAATTAAATCACAAATTCAGTAAAAGCTCACAACAGATCAAAATTTGGTAGAAATGCACAACTAATAACATTTAAATACTGTCAAAGTTCAAATGACACAGAATTCAGATTACATAACAAAAATAGCAAAAAGGCATAATAAAAACACACGAGAACTAAACAGATTCCTTCTCCCCTTTTTTGTCAGCATCAGAAGGTAGGGAAGAAGTAGAAATAGTAGGCAAGGTGATTGAAATAAGAAGAAGGGGAAGTTGAGAAATTGCTGAGAGGGCATGGGAAATAGGTGGAAGAGTTAGAGAGGGAGCAGGTTGAGGAACTGTGATAATGGCTAAGGTAGTAAGAGGAGGAGTAGGAGATAATGTGGAAGGGATAAAAGGTAAAGTAGAAGTAGGAGAAGTAGGTATAGGTGAGGAAGGTTGTTCAGGCTCAGGGTGAGGAGGAGAAGGTGGGTGAGAGAGTAGGTCTTCAAAACTAAAGGAAGTGCTAGGGGCTGAGAAGTTTGTACAGAGTAAGCCAACCAAACTTTTCAGCTCTCTGATCTCCTTGTCAACATGATCAAACCTCTGTGAGACCTCTTTTTCCAAGACTACCATAGCTTCTTGATGAAGATCCAATATCTTAGAAAGTCCATCAAATTTCTTGTACGAAATTTCCCCATAGTCTTTAGCTGTGGCATAAACTCTCCTCTAAAATTCTTGAAGTTCTGCCTAGAACATCTCCCTGATTGATCTTTCCATAAATGATGGTCCAGAGTATGAGAGGGAGCTACAGTAGATTATGCCTCATCTTGGGGTTTGGAGGTGCTAGTCACTGGTTTTTTTTTCTTTGTCCTTATGAGCTAGCTTCAGTAAAGATCTAAATGGCACAAAATGATATTTTGTTTAATTGATTGAGGCCAAAAGTAGAAACCTTCACCTTCACCTTCACTTCTCCAAGCTCAAAGGGTGTAATGTTATGCCCTTGCAGCAGATAAGTGGCCAATTGAAGATGCGGGATAGGAGTAGATTTGGACTTGTTAAGCACGAAGTGTAACACCTCATGTTTAAATCAATTAAATTTCCTTACGGAAGCATTTGGAATCACTTTTGAAGGCTACAATTGATGAAAAATCAAGTTTGAAAATTTTCATTTACGGGTTACTATTCATTGTCACCTTAAAATGTGACAAACTTCGAAAATTCATAACTAATTGTAGAAAAATTGAAATTGGGTGATTCTAAGTTCTACAGAAAGCTCTTTGGATAAAATTTTGAGGAAAAATAGTTTCTAAACTTATTGCCTTGAAATTCGAGCTCAATTTCCTTTGAAAAATTTACTGTTCATTTGGTCATTTTTGGATTTTACTGTATTTTTGCCAAACTTTGGAAAGGCATAACTTTCTGCTCGGTTATCGGAATCAGGAAAACTACCTCTCATTTTAAAGAGAAACATCAGATATCTTTGCTTGCCAAATCTTATAACCTAACTCACTCGTTTGATAGGTCAAACTGGAGCTACAAACTCACTGCTTCAGGACTTACGTTTTATCTCTTAACATCTCTTTAATTCTTTTTATTTCTTTGGCATACATAACATGGACTTACTCTTTCCCATTCATGCTCATACACTTTTATTCATGCCATAAATATTATGATTAAATACATGGCATTATTGGCATCCATAACATAGTTTACAAAATAGGAGAATTATACATTCATCAACAGTCTCATCCATTAACAAGAATAATTCTCTGCTTACTTCTTCTTGCTTCTCATGCCATTATTCCCATTGTTGATTGACTTAAATGGTTGGTTAGGGAGGGGTGAGATTCGAGAGAATCTCAGTAGCAAACACTACCCATAAGCATGCAAGACATAATGCACATGCATGACATGTTATAACATTAACACATGAATGCCATGGAAAGTGAGCTAAAGCATTTCATGCTTCCATAACATATTGCCAAGGAAAAACATAACATAAACTTGAAAACATAACTTTGCAAACATTTCATCATAGCTTAGTCACATCATGGCAACACAATCACATCATGCAAGCATACATATCAAGTACACAGTATAGGTAAGTTCACTACCTTGTAACATGGCTTTCCCCTTGCTTTTCCTTTGATTCCCTTGTCTTTCCAACCATGTGGACATTCGGTCAACATCACCAAACATCCTCTTGGATGTTCCAAAGGTCCTAAACATAGTCACATTGATCATACAATCCATTAGGACCACTAGATTACATCAAGTTCAAGATTAGCTTTCTTGAACCTCAACCCTTTCTCTTAGTCCTAGGGTTTTCTTTCCAACTTTTCTAATATAAATCTTATCATTTCCCATTCTTAAGATCCATTTCTTGTCAATTAGGACCACTTTAGATGGCCTTAGATTCAAGAATACCAAATCTGGAAATTTTGCTTCGCAGGTACTGTTCATGCAGAATTTCCAGAATTTTTGCTCAAATTTGAAAATTCATAATTAATTCTAGAAAAATCCAAATTGAGTGGTTCCAAGTCTCACTGAAATCTCCTTAAGTTACCTTTACATGAAAATTAGTTTCAGGAACCAATTCTACGCCAAACAGCACCGGAATTGTACAGAACTCGAAACTCTTCCAAAAGTTCAACACTGTTTCTAGATTTCAAACCCTAACTTTACAAAATCACCATAAATCGTACACATATCCAAATGAAGTGTTCTACCTATGGATTTAAAGCTCACAGAGTGTACTTTAAGCATGAAAAATTTCAGAATCAGATACGCACAGTAACTAATCCGAAATAGGCATAAAATCAGGTGCTATAACTATAAGATACCTTGTTTTAGAGCTTGATCTGGCTTGGAACTACTTAGCCTTTCTTTCTCCCTCTTCTTTCTCTCTCTAGAAACCATTTTGCAAGAGCTTCCCCATGGATTCCTTATGCTTGGACGAAATGGTAGGGAGGGGAGGGGGTATTTATAGAAAAGCAGACTGAATCTGGACCGTTGATCTTAAAAATACGTGGCTCGATCTGGACCGTCCATTTTCTCTTTTGATCTTACAGTGACAAGTGTCCTATGACATCATGCTTACATCATCAAGCCACATGTCTTTAATCCAACCGCAAATGTGTCTTGCATCCAACCGTACATGTGTCTTCCATCTAGCCGTACACGTAATATTTTCTTTTTCTCATCTAATCGTACACTTGTCACTTTCATGTCCTTTCATCATTTATGGCATTAAAATAGGGAGAAAATAAATGGAAAATTCGTGCAAAATATTTTCTTAATTATTTCTCCACCTATCAAGCCAATCTTGCACCGTAACGGATATTTTTCGGGTCCTGACTTACCCTGTACCACCGGGACAACTTCTTCTTAAAATTCTGGCCAATAAAAAGTACATATATGGCGCCATCTCAGAGGAGCATAGATGAAAATAATTAGCTCTACTGACAGGCTACTTAACCTTACTGAGTCATGCAGTAGAGATTTCACTATAACGGGTAGACAAAAGACTATCTAAAATATTCTCGTACTACGTTCTGATTTTTATGCTGTCCATAAATATCTTCTGGTGACTCAGC
Source organism: Neltuma alba (assembly GCF_004799145.2). Taxonomy (NCBI): domain Eukaryota; kingdom Viridiplantae; phylum Streptophyta; class Magnoliopsida; order Fabales; family Fabaceae; genus Neltuma; species Neltuma alba. The sequence goes on along the minus strand of NW_021635638.1, from coordinate 18,898 downwards.
ATGATGACTCGTCAGTGTCATGATTACGCTTGATGACTCAGCATGATGACTTGTCGGTGTCATGATTATGCTTGATGACTCAGCATGCTGACTCAGCATCGTCATGATGGCTCTTAGATATTTTCTTTGGTTTTGTCTCCTATTTAGGGGACAAGATTATTTAATATTTGACTAGAGCATTTTATTCAATCCAGAGCTCCAAAAATTCATCCAAAAATATCATAAAATTCCTCATATTCTAGAGAAAATCTGTGAATTTTCTCAGGTCATAACTCAACCTATAGCCCCACTTAAAAATCATTCTTTAAAATGCCTTTTTTCGGCACAACTGACTTTTAAGTATTCTTAAAGCCATTTTGCTAGTCTTCTGGGGATGAGACTAATTTTATAATTTTCTATAGTCTCTTAGATCATACATCCCCATTTTACCATAATTTTCTGAGGTTTTCTTATGATTCAAACAATTAAATCTACCTCTACATCTCAAATTGAGCCATAAACTTATAAATTCCTTTTAAGATACCTCAAGGGTATTTTCATTATCTCTCTTCACAAAAGAGCCTTAGAATATTATTTCCTATTTTCTGGGATTTTCTTAGAATTTTCTAAGTACTTTTCATTTTTAACCCTGATGGCTGTAACTTTCTAAATTTACGGTTTTACCCCTGCTTAGGCTCAACCTCATAAAACCATCTCTTTGAGGCTTCTAACTTAACCTTTGGTCTATATCTAGCCTCTTTTCTCTTTCTGGGCCTTTGAGACTTTACTGGAGCCTCTAACTTTGATTACACTTTAGCCCCTTAAAACTTTCACTTTGCAGTTTAGTCCTTGAAACTGCTTTAACTTCCTTTCTCATCTTTAAAACCTCTACTAAAAAGGGGTCTGGTAGCCTATCCCATTCAGGCTATTTCTAGTACTTATAGCCCCAAAAATTGGGATGTTACACGAAGTCCTTCATCTCACTATAAATCAGGGCTCCTATATTTATCTTTTCTCTACTAATTATTCTGGCTAACAGAAGGTAGTCATATTGGTTGAGGTGGGAGAAACTTCCAGATTTATTGACTATGCTTCTTGAATAGATGTAGTGAATTATTCTATAATAATCACACATCTGTTTAGGGGGAAAACTGAGTTCACCAGGATAGTTATCGCTTTGCATTAAGATCTTATAGGCCTTGATATCATTCATTTCAACTCCCTTTACATTGTCCTGAGTCCCCAGTAACTCATTCAATTTGACAAGAGTGAGAATAATTGATCTTCCTCTCAGTTTAGTTCTAAGGTACTCACTTGTCAAATTGTCCTGATCATCAAATTCCTCGATGGACTCCATGTTGCAGTAAAATCTTTTAACTACCTCAGGACAATACTCTCCTTCGATGCTTAACCAGTTTGAGTAATACTCCAGAGGTTCATCCAAGTTCAACCTAATCTTCTCGTTGGTTTTTAGACTATCCAAGTTCACAAATACTACTGGACAGAATTTTCTAGTGGCAAAATCAGCTTTAAACTTGGCCTAGTTTATGTCCTTTTCCAGATTCCCAATTAGAAACTCAGATGGTTCAGAGGGAATATCTTGATCAGTTTGAGATGTCCCTTCACCAGTTCTCTATTTTTTGTGCCTTGGTTGTCTTGGTACTGGAATGTTTAAGACCACATCCACAGCTTTCTGAACTGAGACCTCCTCATCAGATTTAGTCTTTGATTCCTCGGTCACCACTGGCAACTTTGACTTGGACTGTGGAGACCTCCTTTAGGGTTGCCTAGTGCTTTCGACTTGACTTTCTCTAATTTTGAGCACTCCTTTCTTTTTCAAGGAATCATCTTGAACCTTAGGTTTGTACCATTTCTTTGAAGCTGTTTGACCCTTTTCTTTAGATTGTATAGGCTTCTCGGAGCTTTCTTCTTGGTCATTACCTGCCTGCTTAACTCTTGCCATTTCACGTCTTGCAAAAGAGATTTGAGTGAATGTTTGGTGATTTGAGAGTTTGAGAGGTTTGGCAAAGGTCAAAAGGGCTTAAGGAGTATTTTGAGTGGAAAGGAGTGAGTAATTTAATAAAACAATGGAATTTTAGCTGTTGCGCGAAAACAGGGAAAGGCGTTTATTGAGTCAGGGCTCTATAATTGATAGGGGTCTTTCAAAATCTAAACATTATAAACATTAAATTTGTTGATCAAGTTATCGATCAATGAGTGATCGATCCTGTGTTCAATAAATAAGGACACACAAGAACACTGAAAACAATTATTGATCAAGTTATCGAACAATGAATTATCGATCACGTCATCGATGAATGTTAAGTAAAAGTGCGTAGCTAGTCTGGTTTATCAATTATTTGATTGATTAATAGTTTACCAATCAGCTTATGCTAATTCTTACCCATTTGCTAGATTTGACTAGGATTCTATGTTGCTGTTGATCGATGTTTTGATCGATAATTGAGTGATCGATTAGCTTATCGATAATTTCCTTCCATCATCTTTGGTCAGCCCATATTCCTTGTTTATTGACTAGTTGATCGATAATTCATGCCAATTCACTATGCATTTATAAATGTCTTCATCGATTATACCATACTCTATTCACCTCTATTTTTCCATGACAAAACAGAGCTTCCTGCAAAACAAATTTTTATACACTCCGATGCTTAAGTTAGTCTTTTAATCATCAAAACTTTAAATCTAAGGACTCAAATTTAAGAGATAATGTGAAATTTCTTACAACTCATTGGGATTTTTCATTCCCAATTCTCTTATAAAGTAATTGAACTTTTGTTAATCGAGAGGTTTCGTGAAAATGTTTGCTATTTGATATTCAGTGGGAATGAATTTTACCTTCACATCTTTCTTTTGAACATGGTCCTGAATGAAGTGATGTCAACTGCCAATGTGCTTGGTTCGGGCATGATGAACTGAATTCTTGGATAGACTTATTGTGCTCGTGTTGTCACACAAAATTGGAATTTCCTTTAAGTTGATTCCTGAGTCTTGTAGTTGCTACTTTAACCATAGAATCTGGGCACAACAGCTGGTAGTGGCAATATATTCTGATTCTGTGGAAGATTTTGCCACAGTATTATGCTTTTTGCTTAACCACTAGACAAGGCATCCTCCCAGGAATTGACATTGTCCACTAGAACTCTTTCTGTCAGTCTTATAACCTCCATGATCAACATCTGAGTATCCTATTAGATATTCTGCTCCTTTCTTTAGATGCTAGATTCTCAAATTTTGTGTTCTGACAAGATATCTGAGGATTCTCTTGACGGCTTCTTTATGTGATTCCTTAGGGGCTGATTGGTATCTTGTACACATTCAGATACTGAATTAAATATTTGGTCTTCTTACTAATTGAGTGGAGTAATGACCCTATCATTCCTCTATACTTAGTCAGATTCAAGTCCTTACCCTTCTCGTCTGTGTCCAGTGAGATGGTTGAACTTATAGGAGTCTTCACACTTTTAGCAGTTTCTAGCCCCTATTTGTTTAGCTTGAGACACTTTGCCTGGGATATGAATATGCCATTTCTCTTCTGCTTGATTTGCAATCCCAGAAAGAAGTTCAATTCTCCTATCATTAACATCTCGAACTCACCCTGCATTAACTTAGCAAACTCTTGATAGAAATCCTCATTAGTAGCTCTAAATATAATATCATCCACATAAATTTGAACAACTAATAGTTCCTTTCTACTTCTTTTGAGGAAAAGTGTAGCGTCCACTTTGCCTCTTTCAAAACCTTTTTCTATCAAGAAATTGCTAAGCTATTTGTACCAAGCTTTAAGAGCAAATCCTTTTTTCAGTTTGTAACAATGATCAGGGAAATTGGAATCCTCAAAACGAGGAGGCTGTTTGATAAAAACTTCTTCCATTTGATATAATTTGAAATTTTTTATGCAAGCAAAGGCTAAGAGTACTCGTATAGCTTTCAAATTAGCTACTAGAGCATATGTTTCCTCATAATCAATACCTTCTTCCTGATTATAGCCTTTAGCGACCAGTCTGGCTTTATTTTTGATGATTTGTGCAGATTCATCGAGCTTATTTTTGAATACCCATTTGGTGCCTATGATTGGATGGTCATTAGGTCTGGGTACTAACTCTCAAACTTGATTTCTCTCAAATTGGTTCAGCTCTTCCTGCATTGCTACTATCCAGAATTCATCAGATAGAGCCTCATAACGTTCAATATGTGAAATAAATGTAGAAAAACACACTTCATTAAACACTTGTCTCTGGATTTTGACCCCTTTATTGACTTCACCAATGACTTGTTCCAAAGGATGATTTCTATTATGTCTCCATGCTTTAGGCTGTTCTAAATTTCCTTGAAAAAGAGGTTCATTTGAATCATCCTTGTTTTCTAAAGACTCTTCTGAAAGTACTTTGTTTAAACCATACTCAATAGGTTTGATTAAAATCTTCGTCCTTATCTTCTATAAGGTGTAGTTTGCTTCGTTGAAGCGAGGTGGCTTTGATGTTCAATATCCTTTAGGTAGCACACTGTCTCTGAAACCTGCCATGGATCTCTCTTCAGACTATCAAGTCTTTATTGAAGAAACCTGCTCTGATACCAAATATTAGTGGTAGTCTCACCCAAGAGGGGGTGAATTGGGTGAATTATAAAAATTTAAGTGTAATGAATAGTGAAATAAATAAAAACATAGAGCTTTGAGTTAGAGGGATTTCACCACAAAGCAAGGACACAGGATTTATACTGGTTCAGTCTTAACCACTTAACCAACATCTAGTCCTCAGAATACCTCTGAGATTTCCATTATAATCCTAAGATTAAATAGGCTCTTAGTGCCTCAGTACAGTAATTGATTTTCTCAATCACTCCCCTTACTACCCGTAACGTTACAATCCCTCTCAAGAGTCTACACTCTTAAGTTACTCTCAAAAAGTAAGTAAAGAAGGTGTATCAGTCTCTCTCACAGAGTAAATGTATATGAAACACTGATGCTTAGTAAAGAATAGAGTATTGAATGCAACAGTAAATATTTCATTAGAGGGTAGCTTGCGTATTCAATGAGTCATTCAATGCTCTTCACACCTTTTATAGTTGGAGAAGTTTAATTAACCATTAGACTGAAAAGCTTCTAGCCGTTGGAAGTTCGGTTGCATGTTTTCTCAGTTGTAACGGTATTCGCCATTAATGCTTCTAACACGGTAAGTTAAGGGCTACTAAATATCCATTGACCTTCGTATTTTGTAACAACACTTGTGTTAGTGGCAGTCTTACCGAAGAGGTAGGTGAATTGGGTGAGTTATAAAATTTTAACCGAATTGAAACAATGAAATTAATAAAAACAGAGAGCTTAGAGTTAGAAAGATTTCACTGTAGATCAAAAACACCGGATTTATACTGGTTCAGTCTTAACCACTTGACCTACGTCCAGTCCTCAGAACACCTCTGAGATTTCCACTATGGTCTAAGATTAGCCGAGTTCTTGGTGCCTCAATATAGCAATTGATTTTCTCAATCACTCCCCTTTACTACCCGTAAGGTTATAAACCCACTCAAGAGTCCACACTCTTGAGTTACACTCAGAAAGTGATTACTGATGGTGTATTAGTCTCTCTCATAGAGTAAATGACTATGAAACTTTAAAGCTCAGTTAAAGAGAAAAGAGAGTATTGAATGCAACAGTAAGAGTTTTGCAGAAGGTAGTTCACGTATTCAATCCTGTATTTAATTCTTCTTTGTGCCTTTTGTAGTTGGAGAAGTTTAATAACTGTTAGACGAAAGAGCTTCTAGCCGTTAAGAGTTCAGTTACGTGTTTTCCCAGTTACAACGGTATTCACCATTAATGCTTCTGATATGGTAGGTTACTGGCTACTTAAATAACTGTTGAGCTTGCTTCATATTCTGTATCAATACTTCAATCTAATAAGTTTTTCCTTTAGAATGAAACTCATGAAGATAACTGATCAAATGATAATAATATTTATATGGTAGATGAGAAGGGAATCAATCAAACATCAGATCCAATAACTATGAACTGAACATCCTTGATTGAAGTCATGATTGATAACTGGTTTATTGATTACGTTATCGATTAATTAAGATGAAAGATTTTGAAACAGAACTATATTTATTGATCAAGCTATAGATTAACTCATGATCGATCAAGTGATTGATAACTGAAAAGAGTGACTTGAGAAAGAATATATAGAGAAAAGGCTCAAGGTCACTTATGATTTTGATTCCTTAAAATAGAGAATTAAGATAAAATGTAAGGATGAGAAAAGCTCGAAGAGAAATATTAAGATGTTTCTTAAATCTCACTATAGCTTCTAGTTATTGAAAGAGTTGGACCACTGATCGAATAAGTGATCGAAAAATGTTTGATTGATCAAGTTATCGATAAATATAAGCAAGAGAGAATTTGATTTTCAAGGTACATTGATCAAATACTTCATCGATAAATGGATGATAGAAAATTTGATCGATAAAAAGAGGTTTAACAAAAATTTTCACGAAGAGCACAAATCCTATGATGATCAAGTAAGTGATCAGTCAAAAATTGAGCGATCAAGTGATCGATAAAAATGTAGTTGAGAAACTTAGTTCTGAAATGCCAAGAAAATGTTTGATCGATCATGTTATGTGAAAACAAAATATTCAGAAGATTGGATGATCGATCATTTTATTGATAAATCGATGATCAATCAAGTGATCGAAGAAAGACTTAAACAGTTTAAACCAGTGAAAAGGTGATAATCGATCATTTGATCGATAAACCGTTGATCGATCAAGTGATCAATAAAGTATTTTTCAAAAACACTCAAACAGAAGAAAAATATCAATAAACAGGTAAGTTATTATACAAGGACAGAACAAGTTATCGACAATCTTGTGATTGATAAAGTGATTGATAAACAGTGGTTAAAACAAAATACAATGAGAGTAGGAAGCTTTACCATTTATCTATCTTTTGATCGATGACTTATTTATTGATCATGTGATTGATAAATACTTACCAAAAATTATGTCCCATTATCTGTCCGTTGTTCGATCATTATATTATCGATCAATTGATCGATAATTTTTTGCAAACTTCTATACACAACAATGTTAACGATGGTCAATCAATTGATCGATCAACACATACAAATTGATTTATCTATCAGGTTATCAATTAACATTTCTGCTAAGTTATTTGTTTATACAGAAATTTTATCTATTAAGTGATCGATAAACCCTTGATCCATCAGGTGATCGATCAACTTACTAAAACACAGATTCTTTAATTTGTTATCATCAAGACCTTAAATCTAACAACTTGAGACTAATAAATTTTTCTTTAAGAATGAAACTCATGAAAATAACTGATCAAGCAATAAGAATTGATAGTCATATGACAGAGTGAAGTGGAATCAATCAATCATCAGGTACTTTAAACATAAACTGAACATCCTTGATCGAAATCATGACCAATAATTGGTTGATCGATCATGTTATTGATTAAACAAAGTGAACGAATTTGAAACAAACAACTATATTTATCGATCAAGTTATGGATTAACTAATGATCTATCAAATGATTGATAAATGAAAAGAGTGACCTTTAAAAGATTAAGCACGAAACTGTCTAAGATCACCTATGGCTTTAAGTCCCTTATAATAGAGAATTAAGATAAACAGGAAGGCTGAGAAAAGCTTGAAGAGTAATATTTAACAGATTTTGAGTATCACTGTAACTTGTTGTTGTTAACTGAAATGAGTCAATGATCGATCAAGTGAGCAAAAACTGTTTGATTGATCATGTTATCGATAAAGCTAAGTGCGAGAGAAGCAGATTTCCAAAGAACAATGATCGAGTGCTTTATCAATAAATGAATGATAGAGATGAAAACACATATTGTATAATGTTTGAGTAGATGATTGATTAAAGATTGATCAATCAAGTGATCTATAAAATATTGTTTGGAAAAACTTAGTTAAAAGTCTAGGAATAAAGCTTGATCAATCATGTTATATGAAAACAGAATATTCAGAAGTTTGGATGATTGATCATTTCATCAATAATTAAATGATCAATCATGTGTTTGAAAACATAACTAAAAAAAGTAGGTGCAATGAGATAGTGATGACCGATTATTTGATTGATAAATCACTAATCGATCAAGTGATCGATTAAGGGACTAGACAACAACCTTTAACAAAAATATATCGATAATCTAGTGAGTTATTAAGCAATGTTCGATCAAGTTATCGATAAATCTCTAATCGATAAAATGATTGATAAATGGTGAATGAAATAGAATATAACTTAAGTAGAAGGGTTTTACCATTCATCTGTCTTGTCATCAATAACTTATTTATCGATCATGTGATTAATAATCTCTTACCAAAATAATGTCTCTTTATCTGTCAGTTGCTTGATCATATAATTATCGATCAAGTGATTAATAATTTTATGTAGACTTTTATACCAAACATTGTTAATAATGATTGATTAATTGATCAATTAACACATAAAACTTGAATTAACTATCAATTTATCGATCAAACTTAGTACCAACCTTCAATTACACAGAGACAACCTTCAACTTTAAAATTTTACCTTTAATTTTATCCATACACTGTTCATCCGAAGATGGGCCAACTTTGAAAATTCATAACTAATTCTAGAAAAATCAAAACAAGGTGGTTCCAATTTTCACACGAAGCTTACTAAGATTTCTATAGAGGAAAAATATTCATTGGACTCACATCCAAAATAGCACCAGAAAATTTGACAAAGTATACTATTCATTTGGTCAATTCTCTGATTTCTTGTATTTTTGTCCAAATTTGGAAGGGCATAACTCCTAGCAAAAAACTCTAAATTTGATAGTTTACCACTTGATTTAAAGATGAAAATAAGATCTACAAGCCTATTAAATTTCATGCCCAAATTCTAACAATTGCTCATTATTTCATGTGCCACATCTTTCGCCTCTTTTAAGGAGTTTTTATCCCCTAATTCTATTTCCTTTAATTCTTTTCTCTTTTTCCTTTATCCACATCCTTTTGGCATCATACCATTCAAATTTTCAATATTACGGCATGTCATATAGACATAATTTACATCACATTATCATTCATAATTTGTTACAAATTAACTTCAAACAAATTAAAACATTACATAACTTTCCAAAATGTCATGAATTTCCTATTGCTTCTTCATCCCAAAACCATTTCTTTGCCCTTGCCATCGAATGAATCATTCCCTATTCGAGACATAATTTAACATAGGGGAATGAGATTTCTATGAAATCTCAGTAGTATTTGAATTACAATTATAATGCAAATCAAGCAAGTTATCATGTGATATGTTATCATACCTCAAGGCATAATCAACCACATAAAATCATACTTAATGCCATGCAAAAAGAGGAACATCAACACTTTCACAATGTCATAATTCAATGCATTTGGCCAAAGCATAAACCAATGTCATTCAATGATTCCATGCCACAACACAAGTTCCTCCATTCAGCAAACAACAAATCACATTAAACAAGCAAAATTAACAATCAAATTATAATTCAAAACTACCTTTTTAATACTTGTCCAATTGGTTGCTTCAAGAACAAAGCTTCCTATTGGTTCCTCCTCACAATGCCTATTAAACCAAGCATAAACATAGGCACATTAACCACTAAACAACTTAATTACAACACGTCAACTTAACAATTTCCCGTGTTTTCCTTTAATTTTTAACAAAATGATTCCTTCTTTAGAATCAATCATCTCATGACTCAATTCTACACAATTTTTCATGAGAAATCCAATAGTGCAATCAGATTTTTAAAATTCAAACTCCTCCCCCATAAACAGTGACTGGCCGAATAGGAGGTTATATATCTCTAAAAATTTTATTTTTAATTCCAATGATTTTAAACACTTTCCAACAACATATCCCTACACAAAAACATGTTTTAAAGTCATTGGATCATGAAATCAACCCAAAACAATCAGCTCCTGCATGAACTTGGTTTGGCCGAACCTCCCCCTTATAACCTAACTTTGATTTTCTTCCCAAAACTCAACCATACACCACTTAATTTTACTTATTCCACTTGATTATCAAGGTTTCTATCCTTCCCTAAGCATCATAAGGTCCAACAAAATTTTGGCAGTATTTTCCTTAATTTTTCAAGCTAAAAACCTCAACCAAAATAGTGTACCACCTAGGGATAAGGAGGCTCAAACATACCTTGATGTTCCCTTAATAAAAACTGAGTGATTCCTTGCTCAAAACACTTAGAAATTTTGGTTGGTGGGTGCTGGAAGCAAAATGGCAGAACCTCCCATTGTTTTTCTATTTTCCCAACATTTTTTCCTAAGAGGGTATTTATAGAAAAATTCCATCTGCCGTTACCCCTCCATGTTTGGAAAAAATTGGACACCTCAAGGGGTGTATGTGGCGGTCCTCAAGTGCCGAAATAATTAGATCACTCCAAGTGGCCTTAATCTAGATTATTCCACACAAATATCCCTTAATTTTGCATTTATTTAATTAAAAATAGAGGGATCTAAAAACTGCAAGAAATTAGGCCCTTATTGGGCTCAGTGTAGGCCCCACAAAAGGTTTAGGCTGGTCCAAAAAGTTGACCCACAAATTAAATCACTATCTCAAACCAATTTGAAACTTTATCAGTTACTATTCACTAGTAACCTTCCATAATTTTTCCAGACCTCCAAAAATTTATTTCTCTCTATGATAATTCACCTTTTAATATGAGAACATGATATTTCAAAATTTTTTTCCACTTCTAGGTATTTATTTTGAATTTTATCTGATTAGGTATTTATCGATAAATCTGAGGAAAAATACATTTCCTAAAATTAATTCCTGAACTTCCAAGGCCTAGAACTAATTTTATAAATTCAAATAAATATTTATATGAATTATCCATCTTTTTCCCAAATTTATTGAGGCCTCCAACTATTTAATTTAATTATTTTCCTTTAATTTTCCAATAATTTCCCGCAAAACCTTTATTTACGGGAAATTCCATAATAATTTGCCTTCACCGAAATTTTACCTTCCGGGTCTCAACCGAGTTTTCAAAACTTCCAATTTATAATTTTCTCATTTTTTTTAGGAATTTCTAGAATTTTTCTCAAATTTTCCCGTTTTGCCCTTCCTAGACCGATAACTATGAAAATGCTAGTCTGGACCTTTTCGGGGTTTCACATCAAAAGTTGTTTCATCTTCCCATCTAATTTCTACATTGACCCTCATCCCAATTTTTAATCCCTTATAGCCAAGTGAAAATTTTTGGGATGTGACATTTTTCAAAATGACTATCAGGTCTTTCCCCAGGTTTCACTTCAAAAGTTGTTTCGTCCATATTCCTACTACACTACCTGGCCCTCAGTTAATCTTAATTTTCTCATTTCTCAGGTTAGAATTAACAGGATAATATAAAATATGCTTTATGCCCTTTTTTGCAATGTACCCTCACAAGTTTTCATAAGCAGGAAAGTCATTTATCGATATTAGTAGTAGTTTCACCCAAGAGGGGGGTGAATTGGATAATATATAAAAATTTAACTTAATAAAACAAATGACCAAACAAAGCAATGGAGATTTAAGAAAGATTTCACCGAGAATGATCAGAGGAAGAATAACACAGGAGTTTATACTAATTCGGTCTCAACCACTTGACCTACGTCCAGTCCTCAAAGTGCCTTTGAGATTTCCACTAAATTCACAAGATTCAACAGGCTTTTAGTACCTCAGTATAGCAATTGAGTCACTCTCAATCACTCCTCCTTACTACCCGTAAGGTTACAATCCCCTTAAAAGTCGACACTTTTGAGACACTCACAGAAATAAGTAAAAAGAATTACAAACTCTCTCACAGAGTATATATGATAAACATTGCTGTTCAGAAATGAAAAAACAAAGTATTGAATGCGAGAGCAAATTTTTACAGATGGTAGTTCAGTGTATTCAATATTTTATTCAATGCTCTTCACACTATTTATAGTTGGAGACTTTTGGTTTTTTGTTAGACACAAGAGCTTGTAGCTGTTGGAAGATTGCATACATGTGTTTCGTAATTACAGCAGTTGTTTGTAATAAGTGCTTTTGACACAGTAGATTAAGCCTATAATATAACCATTGTGCTTTGTAATTTGCAGAAGTCTCTTTGCGCAAGTATGAGTTTTCTTCTTCAAAGAATATGAATAAATAATAGAAGAAGTATTGATTCTTGGAAATAATATAGGATATGAAAATCATAAGATCAAAGCATATTTAAAGAATCAACAGAATCAATTTGATCGATCTCTTGATCGAACATCTCTTGATCGATAAGGTCATCGATCAATAGAAAGAAAATAGACTTAAGAGATACATACATTTATCGAGTTCATTATGGATCATACATTGATAGAGCAAGTGATCGATAATAGATGAAGTATAGACAAAGTATTTTTAGTCACGAAATTAGTTCTGATTTCTGTGCAAGGTTTATTCTTTTAAAGTTGTATGTCTTCGTTGACTTTTTAAAGAGAATGATTTGATCATTGCAAGCTGAGAAAAGCTTGAAGATGAAATGAAAACATACTTTCAGAAAGAACATTGTGAAGAATTATTGAAGAGATGAATGGATGCTTTAATTGAATAAATGATTGATAATCACTTGGTAAAAGAGCTCATCGATTAATCTGAGTTATCATGGGAAAGCATTTTTAAACACAATGATATGAAACTTGATCGATCAAGCTTTGATGAAACAAGCGATCCGAAAATAGTTCTAAATGACTTGGACAAATATTATAGAAGAACATGTTGATGATTGATTAAATGATTGATGAAACAATAATCAATTACGTGATCGATCGTTGTTAGTAAAAAGCTAGAATTAGAATAAATCATAGAGTAGCTTGATTGAATAGATTATCGATTAACCAGAGGGGTTTTGTCAAACAATGTTAGAGTAAGTCATCGATAACCAATGATCGATAAAGTGATTGAAAATCCATAAACTATTTTAAATAGCATGTGAGTCAAGGAAACTTACTAATTATCTAAGTCATTATTGATTATCTCTTGATCGATAAGATGATCGATTATCCTTATGTTATTAGTGAGGAAGTTAAACCCCTTTTCTTGACAGCTTATCGATCATTCAATTATCCATTAGGTGATCAATAATTTCCTGAAAAACCTTCTATTCAACCAATTCTATCAATGATCGAACAGGTGATCAATCAACCTATTTATGTAGCAAGTTTTCTAGCAAGGTGACTTATCTAACACGTGATTGATAAAACTTAACAGTATATGATCACATAATACGTTGACAATTATCTAGTTAATCGAACAATTAATTGATTAAAATGATAGTTCATGAACAGAAACTTAAATGCTTATTTTGTTATCATCAAAACCTTAAATCTAACAATCAAGATGAAGATCATTGCATGTAGCTTAAAAGAATCCAGCTTATGTGTATCAAGCACATCCATGCCTGCCTCTGACAATTTTTTTAAGTCCTCAATCAAAGGTTCCAAGTAGACATCAATATTATTTCTCGGCTGTTTTAGCCCTGAAATCATCATAGACAGCTTCATATACTAGCGTTTCTTGCCTAACCAAGAAGGTAAGCTGTAAATCACTAGTAGAACTGACCATGTACTATGCGTTATTCAGAGTACCATAAGAATTGATTCCATCCGTATAAAGCCCAAGATGAAGGTTTCTTGGATCACTACCGAATTTTGAAAATAGTTCATTTATTTTCTTCCACTAAGAAGAATACATAGGATGCTAGAGATAATTTTCATCTGATATTTTATCATCAAGATGCCATGCCAACTTTTTTCGCCTCAATTGCATTAGTTAAAAAATGTTTAAATTGTGATATTATCGGAAGATACTATAATACCTTCAAAGGTTACCTCTTAGTAGTCTCATTAACATCACCATCACGACCCATGCTCTTATTCACTTTGTGTAGTGAAGTTTTACATTTTGGACACTCATCTGTGACAAAATTTTCTTTGCTTCATACACACTGTTGGGAAGAATATTATCAGCTGGAAGCATATCACTCAACAATTGAAGTAACTTAGTAAAACTTTTATCAGTCCATCTATTAGTTTTCTTTAAATTAAATAATTTCAACACAACTATCAACTATGTATACTTAGAACACCTAGGATATAAAGCTATCTTTGCATCACTCTATAAATTGTCATTTATAAAGTGATCACGCAAAGAATTCTATTCCAATATCATGAATCATATTACTCATTCTATCATTTAAGTGACCCACAACTTTCTCTTCTTCCACACCGATGGCGTTGTTCCTCTTTCACCATGCCATGTCCATCTTTTATACCCAAGGTTCATGCCCTCAAAAAATAAGTGATCCCTTGTATCAGTAATAGTCAATTGTCTCTCATTTGAACAATTGACACAGGCAAAAAATACTTTCTCTTTTTCTTGTAAGCAATCCTTTAGGAAATTTAATAAATTGTTATAACTTTTTCTTATATTTGTTACTCGTTCTCAGAGCGCTCATTCAACTATGATCCATTCTATTAATACATAAGCAATTCTAAATAATTTAATTCAAAACTAATATCAACAATATTTTAATTCAATTCAGCTTAATTTCAAGAAAATTAAAGCAATTGCAAACTAATTGAAACATCAAACAAAATTATCCCTCACAACAATTCAAACTTGCAAAATATGCCTTACAAATTTTGAAAAAAATTTGGCACAGTTTTCCCTTAAAAATAACGTATCCAAGAATTTCAATAATAAATCAATTCAGCCTAATTTCAACAAAATTGATTCAAGAGACTTGAGATTAATTTCAACAATTTAACTAGGAAATTGAGCAATAAAAAAAAAATATAAGACTTTGTACAAGAAATAAAAGATTACGTACAATATTTATTAAGTTAATATCCAATTCAAGCTTCCTTTCAATATAATTTGAAGCAATGTTATCAAAATTATAGCTCAAATCAACAATCAACAACATTCCAAAAAAAAAAGAAATACCATATTCTTAACCAACACGCGCGCGCGCGCACATATATATATATTTATTCAATTACATTGCCCAACCTATTCAATAGCTCTCCAAACTTCATGAAGATTAACTATGTATCTTATTCTAACCAAAGTTATCTCTTTAACTACCAACATTACTTGAACCTATATATTACATCATAAATATTAATAACATCATCTACTATTTCGAGGAATAAAATTTATCATAATTTATCATCAATCATTTTTTCTAAATAAAGAAAACACGTTTGCTTCTATGAGAAAATGATTATCTAGCTCACCAATTTATTCAATCTAACCATTGTTTCTAGCTCAAATTTTTATATACGTAGGCATTTCATTAAGCACCTAAAGTGTTACAATAAAATCTCTAAAATCAACCTTTGAACATAATGCATAACTACAAATTCTAACGAGTCCAAGAGCAATAACATAAGTTATAAACCACCAGTCCTTCCACCTAGACAAGATTACTACTCACCTATGAAGCCAAGCACCAAAATGAAGATTCCAATGAGTTGAAGCAAATGATCCATGACAAGCTGAAGCAAATGACGACCCATTATGTGCTAAAGCAGCAACGACAAGCAAGGAGAAGGACACCCACTGCAGCAATAGCGAGCGAGACCCACACCCACAGTGAGCCAAACCCAAAGCGTGCAAGAACCATGACGTGTGAGAAGGAAAGATGGAAAGGGAAGGACAGAAAGAGAGAGGAAAGGGAACAAGCTGAAAATGAAAGAGGGAAAAGAAAGGTGAACCCATGATGATAGGGAGAAGGAAAGAGGGAAAAGGAAGGAAAAGAGTTGCAGATCTGAAATGGTCGAATGAAGGAGGGGGAGCTGAAATTTCTTTTTTAAAAAAGGGCCCATAATCATCTTTTCGTGCTAACCAGAGGAGTATGGGCTCATATGCTCGTTTGTTCAAGTTCACCATACGAGTATTCCTCATATAATCATCTGGTCAGCCCAACCAGACGAGTGTATGAGAAATAATGCTGAAATTAAACAGTTCTTATAGGATCATATATTGGTAATTAAAAACAAAAAATTAGTAGCAGTAGTAGGATTATATATAGACACACACAAACATCTATTAGTAAAATAATGAACATATAGAAACCAAGATCTTTTCGCTAACATAGAAACTTAGTTCTAAATAATTTTTCACTCGGTGGTCTTCATCTTCATTCATAGACTGATAGGAATTTTGATCATATACATTCTTGCATTATATGCATATATTAAAGTAGAAAGTGATACAAAACCAACAACTTCTAGTTGGCTTGAGAAAATTCAAAGAATTCAATATAAGCCAACCCCACACTGTTATTTCCATCTATGTTTCTCTCACACTCAATGACGTCATGTGGGTTGATCAATACACAAGTATCCATGCGAATCTAACACTATAAAATAGTGAACACAGAATTATGAACCTCAACGTAGTTGATTAAGGAGAAAAACTTATTATTTATTGACAATACGATGTCACCCTTAATTGTATAATCTTTATCTCGCAGTTCTCTGAATTTTCCTGCATGCTCTGTTCTCTTATGAAATTTAGCCCTACTTTATCTCTTGTGCAAAAAATCTCATTTTGACGTAACTTCCATTATTCATTCTCCTTGTGGTTCGTTTTTCTTGTCATTCCCTTGATACAATATGTGAGTCCCAATTCAGCGAGTCGTAAGTGAACTGTGTTTTATAAGTTAAAGAGGCTTTCACATCCAACGTATTAGTATTTTGGGATGGTTAGAAAAGGCCTTTCATAGAATTTTCACAGCGGTTTTAGTGGTAGCATCTACATAATAAATTAGAAGATTTCCAAGTAAAGATTTGTTTTTTTAATAAGCTTAACTTGTTATTTTCAGTTACAAATTTGTTAAACTCATATACTAAACTAATTATTTTTAAGTCAACACTTTTTATTTCAACTAAATTAACTTGTTATTTTCAATTACAAACGTGTTAAATCCACGTAGTGAACTGATTATTTTCAAGTTAACGCATTTTATTTCAACTAAGTTAACTTGTTATTTCCAAATAACACTTATTAAATTCATATATTGAACTTGTTATTTTTAAGTAAAAGAGTTCTCCATTTCAACTAACTCGTTATTTTTAACTACAAACTTGTTAACTAATAACTTAACCTAGTTGAGGCGAGTCTCTGCTCTTTGAGGGCGGGGGTTCGAATCCTCACTTGTTAAAAAGGGTACCGGGGAGGGCTTTACTTGTCGCCCGGCCCGAATCCGGACTAGTCGATCGCTCGGGTACAACTGGCCCAAAGAGGCTGGGGCCCAGAAAAGGCGCGGTTGGATACCGGATGGTTTATATCAAAAAAAAAAATAATAACTTAACCTAGTTGAAATAATAAGTCTTTACTTGAATGAAAGTAACAACATTCTTATGGTTAATAATGGTTAATAACAAAAAACCAATATAGCCATGACAAGAACTATTTTTATAATATAAAAAAAAAAAATTCTTCACTGCTAGTATAGCAAATCCCAATAAAATATTCTCCGTCATCCCAAAACCAGTATTATTTAAAAAAGTGAAATAGTTACGTGAGACATATCCTCATTGCATCTCAAAAATAGTGCAATTAAATAGTCTAATGCAAAATGGATGGGTCTATATAAATGCATGTCATTATATTGGAATCGTCGTCATTTAACATTTGAAATAATACATAATCTAAACACTAATAATGCGTATCGTACAAAAAACATGTGATTAGTAGTGACAGAATTTAAGAACAAAATTTTTATTTATAGACAGAATCCAATTAGTCATGAAACCTCTCAAAAGCTGCCACATGTTTCTTGACACCTCATCTTCAGTCACCACCATATAATTCTCCTGAAACGTGACTTCTCCATGGATCAAACAGTCAACCTCGTGCACATGCTTGAGCCTTTGCTGGTTGAACTACAATGAATTTACAGTCTTCTAAGACAAAATTAATTATATATACTAATCTTTTATCCAAATAATTATATATAGATAAATATTATTAAAAATTAAAAATAAATTATATGATAATTTTAATTTTAACAAAATAGTACGACAAAAATAATGTTTAAATATTGATACTACTTTTTATTTTTTAAATTTTATGTGTTCAAAAATTATTTTTAACATAATATTAATTTCAAATGAATTTTTTATTTTAAATCATAAATAAATTCTTCATGAATCTAGTTTATTTTTAATTTCATTTTTATTTTTAATTAACATTTATTAGATATATAATTTAATTATGTATTCTATTACATTATATTATATTATCTATTTTCTTTTTATATATTGGAAGAAAAGAATTTATAATTAGTAGAAATATAATTATTTTAAAAAATACCATTATAATTCTTTCTTAAGAAACCTTTGTATATACCATTTGTCTTTGTTTTGAAGACTGAAATCAATCTATATAATGAGTTATTAATTATATCATGGTCAAATTTTATTATTTTATCATTCAAATTCAAATCAATCTATATTGTTTATATACTACAATTATTTTTTTCTTATATCAATTTATTTTGAAAATTTATTAATAGGAAAATATTTAGGTCAAATTACTTACATCCATTATGTCAAGTTTTCTAATAATATATGACCATTACATGATAGTCTTCTATAAAAACTGAAGCATATTTTATTTTTTAATATTTTTTATCTTTATATATATAAAGGGGATAGTGCACCTTTTACAAAAATATTTTTTAAAAAATAAAAATAGAAAACACAAAATATATAAGCTAATAATAAAAAAGCATAAAATAAAAGTTAAAACAACCGCTAACATATAACTCCCTCTTTCATCGTCATTTTGTCTAAGGTAGGG